>NC_142467.1:94246969-94550000 GCF_049115385.1 Moschus berezovskii
TGTGCCAGGCAGCTTGCTGAGGGCTTTGATAAGTAACAGTGATGGTTCTCACGCATTAAGCACCAACTGTGTGTGTTCAGGGCTTTATGGAGTGTCAGTAATAGTCTCCATGCACTGAGCACCCTCGAGGGGCCAGGCCCTGGGTTAAGACCGTTACTAATAACAAACCTCACATTCTCAGCATCTCCTGCACGCCCAGCGGCCTCGGCCTCTTACAGACTCAAAATGTGGCCCACTGATCGTGCCTCATTTAATTCTCACAACCCCTTAAGCGGCCAGAAGTAGCCCCTCTCCGCTCGCACCCTACGTCCCTGGGAAATGGGTTTCAAAGCCCACCGGGTTGCCTGGTATTATTGTTAATTGTGTACCCACTGGGTGCCAGGCCCTATTTTACAGGTGAGGAAACTGAGGCCCAGAAAAGGCAAGTGGCCTGCCCTTAGGGCATGTGGTAAGAGCCAGGACTTGAAAACAGGCTCAGCAGCTGTCCACAGGCTGTTTTGGTTGCAGCTGGCAATTCAGAATTCAGCCAGTGCGTTTATCAGCTCAGGCCAGTTAAGGATGCCTGGAGTCACACCCCCTCAAATGCCCATGACTCTAGAGTCTGCCGCCCCTTGTGGGCAGCTCAGAGAGGTCACTGGCCATGCTGGAGGTCAAGGTGCACAGAACCTTCACCAGCCCTGACAGTTCATCATGTGTGTTTACGGGCCACTCTCTCTGTGCACACCCTCTGCCAAGGTCTGGGACACAGGGATGAATCAGGCCTGTCCTCAAAGCCATCAGTCAGGCCGCCTGGGACCCCAGAGGCCATCAAATGACTTACTGCAGCCTGAATGACTCTCTGGACTCAGTTAAAGAGAAACACTGGAGTTCCTTCCTCCAGAGCTAGACCCTTGGGGGCCCCTTCCCCCATTTCTTGACCAGCCACCCCAACCGAAAGTGCCCAGGGGAGCGGGGAGTCAGGCAGGAGCAGAAAAAACAACTGAGGAATGTGCCGGAAGGAATGGATTCGCTGAGAAAGGGGGAGGAAAACCAAAACCAAAACCGTAACAAAAGAAGAAACAAGCATGATGGTGGTGACGATGAGAAAAACCATAATAAAAGAAAGAAAGGCGCCTTCCAGAAAACTCCCAGTCTGGTTACCTACCTTCCACTCTTCAACTGCTAACTTAAAAGACTTTCTTACGAGGGAGGGAACGGCGGAGTGCCGACCTACAAGGCCAGACCGAGCTCTGGGTGGGTCTCCGGCCGCAAGTGGGGCGTGCAGCCCTGCTCCGGCCCCAGTGTGGGCACGCTGCAGTTCCAGGCTGGTGCCGACGAGGCGGGAAGGTGGGATGGTGTCTGGGGAGACCCACGGCTGAGTGGTCTGGCCTCCACCTACCCTTGAGTTCAGCCTAAGAAGCCCGCACTCCCCGGGGAGGGGGGGGCACACGCCTGGCCCTGCGTCTTGGCTGCCAGTTCTCTTGCGCCCCAACCGACTTGGGGTGCAAAGTGGGGAGTCCCTTCTCCCCCACTCCCTGCCCTGGGCCGCCCCGGAGGTTTGCGTGGATGGGCCACACCGCTTTCTTGACGACCCTGGCGGCCGCCTCCTTCACAATCCGGCCCAACCTGCGTGACTTCTCGGGAGGGGGCGGGGTGGCGTGGATGCGCACATTGGCGGGGGGGGGGACATGGTTCCAGCTTCCCAGTTCCTTGACAGGCATGCCTCTCAGCAGCGGCAGCGAGGTGAAGAGTTTAGGGGGCTGCATCTGGGCTCTGGACTGTCTGCACAGCCCAGCACACTGGGCACAGGCTAGCGGGTGCACGCAGGGTGGGCCGTTTTTGTGAACTCGCTGGAGACCAGCGTGTACTCACCTTCGCGGCACCTGTGCCGGTCTCTCACGTGGCTGCCCAAGCCACAGGACACCCTCACTGATCGCCTCACGCACAAACACGCCTGTGAGTTGCGGAGCGCTTGGCTGGGCCCCAGCGGGGCGGGGAGGAGGGTAGGGGGCCAGGGGTGACGGAGGAGGGGCGGGGTGCTGTCTCCGAGGCCCCTGATTCCAGCAGCTCAGACACTCTGGCCTGAGTTGCCATCTCTCGACTGACCCGTGACCCGCTGTGAGCACACGCCTAGGGGGTGCCTGAAGGTTTGAACACCAAGGCGGCTTCCGGAACATAGGCTTGGGGTAGCTGCCCCCGTGACTGACTGAACGGGGGGGGGAGGGGTGAGGGGGGGAGGAGAAGGAGGGGCCACTGCGGGGGCCACATGGGCCAGACTGAGCAGAGAGGAGTGGGCAGAAGGAGGAGGGGGAGGCAGGGGGGCGGCGGGAGGAGGAGCCAGCCTCGGGAGGAGGAGCCAGCCTCGACCCTGAGCTCAGCAGGTGGGGGGGGGTGGGGCGGGGGCCACGGTGCAGCCTAGAGCCAGCTGCAGTGTTCTGTCCAAAAGGTGACTTTCTGTGACAGGGAGGCCGGGCGGGCACAGCGAAGAACTCCAGGAATTCGAAAGCCCTACGTTTTGGATAGCCTTGCACTTCCCCCCGGACCAGGCATCAGTTCTGACTTCCCCCACCCCGGCCCCCGCCAATGGGGACCCCTGTTTGGGGGCCAGGAAGGGCCATTTGGGAAGGTGGGGTCTTCTCTGCATCCTCTGCTCTCTGGGAAGGATGGGGTGCACGCTGTGACTGTCTCACGGACCCCTCCAAATGCCTGTGAAATGGGCGCAATGTGGCCCTTATTCCACAAGCCCCAAACCCAGGAGAGGCAGCGGAGAGAGAAGGTGCCATGAGTCAAACCGGCCATGGCTGTCCCCAGGAGAGATGGAGAAACTGGGGCCTGCTGGGTCCACGGGCGAGCCCCCCACTGCAGTGGCGGGGGAACTGGGGCTCAGCGGGATTCTCAGGATTCTCCTGCGCCCGAGGTGGAGGAGCGAGGTGGGATGGGCCAAGGCGCCCCCCACCCTTGCGCAGGCCCCGCCCGGGTCAGTGCACAGGCGCCGGCCAGGTCCCCCCCCCGCAGGTCAGGGCGGGGTCCGAGAGACACCTACTGGACTGCAGCGTGCGCTGCCGCACCACCGAGGTGAAGGCGCCCAGGCCCTGCGGGGAGCGCGCCGCCAGGCGAAAGGCGTACTCCGTGTTGGGTTTCAGGTCATCCACCACGAAGGCCGTGGCCGGGTCGAAGGTCCTCGCGACCTGCGGGAGGGGCGAGGAGAGAGACCCGGATGGAGAGAGACAGACAGACAGACAGACATCAGGGACAGAGCCAGACACAGAGTGATGGAGACGGAGAAAAGAGAAGTAAGTAAGTAGCAAGGGAAGGGGGGAAGAGGAGGAGGAAGAGACAGACACAGGCACCGGCTCAGCAAGGCGGGAGAGCCGCCCAAAGCGGGTGCTTGGGGAGGGGAGGGGGGCGCGTGCCCTCCCCTCCCCCACGCCACCCACGCACCTCTCTGCCGTGGTCGCCTTCCCGGTAGAGGAGCTCGTATTTGATGATGCTCTCCTGCCGCGGGGGGCTCCAGGAGAGCCCGATGCTCGTCTCTGACTTGGCCTCGGCCCGGAAGTTCATGGGCTGGCCGGGCACTGTGGGTGAGAGGCGAGAGGGCTGGTATCATCGAGGAGAGGCTGGGGAGGGGGTCCACCAGCATGGGGTACCCAACCTTCGAGGTTCCCATTCTCCCCCAAAAGAGCTCCCTAAAGCTTAGCACTGCCCTAAAAAGAAGGGTTATGAGGTCCTGGATGCTCCCAGAATGTTCTCCACTGTTCTCATTTCTCTTCTTTTCCCAGGGACACCCCCCCTGGGGCCTGTTGTTTGTTCCACACTCCTACCCCCAGTCCTTCACCCACACTGTGAGAGACCTGCCTTCAGGACTTTGGGTTAACATACTTTCTGTTATTTCAGCGATCCAGTGGGCATGGATCGCTCTAGTGAGAGCAGCAAGTCGAGGTTCTCAAACTCAGAGATGGATGAGGGAGGGGCATAACAAAGGAGAGGGAGGCCAGCGGAGGCCACACCCCTTTTCTCAGATGCATCGCTACCAACTATAGCCCTGTGTGTGGGCGTGCAGATCGGCTTTTCCAAAGGTAGCCAGAAATCTGGGTTTTCTAGGACACCCTCCTGCATTGCGACACTAGTGTGAAAATATTTGAAAAAGGCCAAATAAACTGTGTGGTGGCTTCCAGGTAAGATGGTCTCCTCTGTGTGCTCAGAGGCACATCACCGCATGGCCGCCTCCTACTGCCTCGCGGGTCGTGTTTCCCAAATCCTTCTGTCCTCCCATCCCCCGGAAGTCGTGCGTCATGCAGGCGACTCACCGCCCTGCTGAGTCTTGACCTGGATGGGGTCCGAAAGTGGCCCGTCGCCCACGGAGGTGAAGGCCAGCACGCGCACTGTGTACGTTTCGTCCTCCAGAAGGCTGCCAACGGTGGTCAGCAGGCTGTCATCCACGTTGTGCTTCTGCCAGTTGCCCACGGGGTGCTCGGGCTCCATGGTGTAATAGATCCGGTAGCCCCGGATCAGGCCATTGGGTTCCACCGGCTCCTCCCACTGGATGATCATGGTGGTGGCACTGAGCATGCGGGCCTGCACGTTCCTCGGCGCGCTGGCGGGGGCCTGCTCGCCGGTGCGGGTGACCACCGACTCACTGGGTGGACCCTGGCCAATGGAGTTGACGGCCGATACCCAGATCTCATACTCTGAGTTGGGGCTCAGACCACCAATGCTGTAACGCGTGGTGGTGATGTCCTCTTTGATTTGGTATGGCCCATCCTGGCTCTTGGATTTATATTCGATGACGTAGTAGGACACGGGGTCTGGGTTGCCTGAGTCCCACGTGATGGTGATACTGGTGGCTGTGTTCTCTGTCACCACGGGAGTCCCGGGGGCTTTGGGGAGAGCTGTGGGTGGGAGGCAAGTTCAAATGTCATGCATACTGGCTGTGAACCCTCAAGGCTGTGTAACTTTTAGTCACATAACTGCCCTCTCAGAGCCATCATTTTTTTGGTGGTTGCTGCTGCTGCTGCTGCTAAGTCACTTCAGTCGTGTCCGACTCTGTGTGACCCCATAGATGGAAGCCCACCAGGCTCCCCCGTCCCTGGGATTCTCCAGGCAAGAACACTGGAGTGGGTTGCCATTTCCTTCTCCAATGTGTGAAAGTAAAAAGTGAAAGTGAAGTCCCTCAGTCGTGTCCGACCCTTAGCGACCCCATGGACTACAGCCTACCAGGCTCCTCCATCCATGGGATTTTCTAGGCAATAGTACTGGAGTGGCTTGCCATTGCCTTCTCCGTTTTTGGTGGTAACCCCTGTCTTAATGACTCCTAGCCTACCATCTATAGCAAGTATTGGCAAGGTATATGGCTTATGTATTGCTGGTGGCTGCTTCTGTGCTAAGAATTACTCAGCTCTGTCATGGTAGCCCAAAAGCTGCCACAAACCAGTTGTGAGCAAATAGGCAGGTGTCAATAAAACTTTATTTATAAAAACAAGTGGAGGGCCAGATTCAGTCCATGGGCTGTAGTCTGCTGGCCCCTGTTCCAAAGCTAGAAAAAATATCTGGGGGCACCCTCCTCTGAGTTTCACCACAAACTTGAGACATCAAGAGAGTCAGTAATCCCTCCCTACTCCCTAATGCTCCATCTCTCTGAGTTTTGCACAGGCAGTTTTCTTTTCTTAGATATGTTCTCCATCTGTTTTGGCTCATTCCTGTTCAACTTTTAGTCTTCCCCTGATTTAGCTTTCCTGGGAATTGGCACCTTTATTCTGGGGGTCTGAGTGGTGCTCCATGGCCCCTGTCACTGCCCTAATCAGCCTGCATCATAACTGCCAGGCTACATGGTATCACCCACTTTGGACTGTGAGCTCAGCAGAACAAGATTGGGTCTCATTCCTGTTCACAGCCAGGAATGACTAAAGCCAGAAAAGTAACTCAGAAGTTTTTCCATCGTTATGCCCGGCCTATACCTGAGGCATAGAGATGACTTGCCTTCCCCATGGCCCCTGCTTACATTTCACTGTGATCTGGGCCACGGCCTCGATGACGCCCAGGCTGGACATGGCCACGCATGTGTAGTTGGCAGAGTCCTTCACATCTGTGAGTTCTAGCACGTTCCGGCCCACGGGCATGTCATCCTCGGGCGTCAGGTCCTCGGCCCCCTGCATCCACTTGACGTATGGCATGGGTGAGCCCACGGCCACACAGGTGATGTTCACGTTGCCACCTGGCATGATCTCGTGGCTCATGGGCAAGATGGAGAACCGTGGTGCCACGCGGCGGACTGGGGGAGTGGGGTGGGCGGGAGATGTGGGGTCGGGGGGTGGCGGTGGTGGGAGGGAGATGCACGGGGTTGGGGGGGATGGGGAGACGGAATGCAGAGGAGGAAAGAAAGAAAAGCAGGAGGAAAGAAAGGAAGAAGGAAAGAAAGAAAAAAAGGAAAAAAAAAGTGGAAAACAATTTAAATATAAACAGGGCTGTTTCCTTCCCCCCAGTCAAAATTTTTTTTTTCTTTCAAATGAAAGAAAATAACAACAACAAAAAAAAGAAATTAAAAAAAAAACAAATTCCAACACAAAGAAAGCAAAACTTCAAAGGAAGGTAATTTCACAAACAATATATATAGAGAGATATCGATATATAATAAAAGAGACATGAAGCATTATTCCATAGCAACAGGGTTTCAGAGACCAAAGTGGCTGGTCCACAGCACAGTTAGAACACAAAAATTTATCAGTGGTTTCTCATCTTTGCTGACAGACGTGGCTTCAGGGAGCAGCCCCTCTGCCGGCTCAGGGGAACTTCAGAAGACTGGGGCTGTGGGGGCCGGGGGAGGGGGGATGCTCTGGGAAGGTCGGATGGGAGGGGCGAGGGCACAGGATGTCATGGGAAGAGCTGGGACCAGGAGGCAGAGGGGGCCAGGATGTCGGGCCCTCCCATCCCCACTGGCTCTGGTGACCCGGGGTCCCCGCCCACTTCCCCAGGGGGGCCCTCCAGGAAAAGATGAGAAACTCTAATGAAATTTTTGTGGTTTTGGGGTATAGAAACCCTTCTAAAAGCTTCTGTCGGATCTGACAAGTTTCCATTGATAGATGCAGCTCTCAGAATCACAAACAGCATGCAGAATAGGTTGGTTGGTTGAGAGAGGTTTAAAGAGAAAGAGACGGGGAGAGAGAGAAAGAGAGGAAGGAAGAGGCAGAAAGTGGAAGAGAGAGAAGGTTAATGAGAAGAGGCCTGGATCTCAGGGGCCTTTAGTGCACAGTCATGGGGGGAATCGGAGGGAAGAGAGAGAGAAAACAGACAGGGAGGGACAGAGAGAGCAAGGAGGGGGAAGGGGCCCACTTCAATGCTGCATATTAATTCTAGCGGATGTGACCCAATGCGACACGTCACATTGTCACATCACAGCCCTGGCAGAATAATAAGTAGGATATTAATAATAATCATAATCATAAACGAGGGAATGAACTTGAACGCTGAGAAACAGGGACATGTCCTATGCATTTCTTAGCGGGAAAGCGAATGCAGCCTTCTGTCCCAATCTCACAGACCATGAAGGCGGCAGGATGCATTTCGGGGGGCTCCATTTTCGGAAGCTGAATGGGTTTCTGGGTTGGGTGTGGGGAGGGGGTAGAGGAAGGCATGAATGGGCATCTAAACTGCCAAGGGGCACAGCTGCCCCATGGGGGAAAAGACTTGGGTCAACTGGTAAACCCTTCTAGCCAGATCAAGGTTGTCCCTGGCTGCAGGAAACCACATGAATATGCCCCCAGCTTCAGGCAGGTCAAGGAATCTTGTCTCAAACTGTAGGGATGACCGCCTGGAGGCTCAGCAAGGCTAAACAGGACTACAAAGTAACTTTCACATGAAACTGGGGTGCTCGTGGTGGAGGGGTCTGGCCTGTCCTACAGAGGAGGGGGCTCCAGGGGCAAAGGGAGGCAGCCCCGTTTCCTCTCTCTTGGCATGGGCTCCAAGCTGAAAAATCTCAAGCCTTGTTCCCTGAATTCCAGCAGGAGGTGAAGAAGAAGGGGAGCTCCGTGGGGGCGGGAGGGAGGACCAAGAAAGCTGGCAGCCCTTCAGAAAAAGAAGCCCCACGAAAAGTCCAGAGTCACGTTGGAGACAGGATGGAGGAGCTGGAAGGTGTCAGCAGAGGAGAGGAATGGGGGGAGGGGCAGGGAGGGGAGACAGAGGGGCCATGCAGACAGACTGGGGAATGAGGGGTGGTGGGGTAAGGCGCCGAGATGGGGGGAGCAGCTTTCTGGCAGGGCTGGGAGGAGGGCGGGGGGGAGTTGGGAGGAGAATGGGGGGTCCGGCCAGCCAGCGGACGCGGTCCAGGCCAGCCGCCAGCATCCACAGCGAGGCACGAGTGGGATGCCCAAACGCTGCGTTGTCATGGAAACGGAACATGATGGGGGATGAGCGTGGGGGAGCTAATTAATCAAGGACAGAAAACGGCACTGACGTCCAAAACAAAACCAGGAGAAACAAATGAAAAACCAGAGAGGGGTGGGGGGGATAATTCAAAACACCAAATAAAAAACCCCTCTAAAACAAAATACCCAAAAAGCAAGAAGAAAAAAAAAAAAAAAAACATGGAATGGGTATGGGGCTGAAAATCGGGGTCTGAAAGGAGGAGGGCTGTGGCTTCCCCAGGGAGGTGCCCCCCAACCCTGGCAGAACACAGCATCTGGCCTCCCCACCCAGCACCCAAGGGCCCTGGCAGAGGCTCGAGGTGGCCTCAGAGGTGAGAGCCTCACAGGCAAAAGAACCTTCGGAGCAAAACAACCCAGCCACAGGGAGCCCCGCTTCTCGTGACACTCTGCCTGCTGCTTGTTTAGAGCTGAAAGAACAGAGACCACATCAGTCTAATCACACAGTTCAAGGTGCTCCCCTTAAGACCACAGGAAAACCTGCCCAGGCTGGAGTGGGGGCTGATGAGGTTGAATAGCCCTGTGGCCTTGGGAAGGGCCCCTCATCCTCTGGGAGCCTCAGTTTCCTCCCCTGTGAAATGGAGCCCATCAGTGATATGCTGAGGTCATTAAGCTGACTGGGGCAGTGCCCAGCACATAGTAAGTAGGTGCTCAGCCTGGGCATGGGGCCAGTGAAGTTCCCTCTGGTCTTCTAGGGTGCTGGAAAGATCAATGAGATGTTTAACATTAAGGAGGTTTCAGGGTAAATCAGAGTTGTTTTTTGTTTTTTAAAGAAAGCAATAGGAAGAATATCTATTGAATCCCTCCCAACTGAGAGGCCAATGACTTTGTACCCATTTTGGGGATGAGGCAGTGGAGGCCCAGAGAGGAACTAGGGCTAGCTGGAAGACACAAAGAAAGGAAGTGGTAGGGCCAGAGCTCAAAGCCCAGTATGCCTGATCCCTACCTCCCAGATAAAATGAGCCTTCTCTTACCATGGTAATTAACAAGAATTATATAGCCATGTGTCCCTTCTTGGTTCCTTCACACTTGTGTCCTTACCCTCTGGGGATACCAAAGAGGGCAAAAGTACCTCACCTATATACATCTGTCAACTAAATAATCACCAGTTGAATAATATCCAGCAGCCATCATAATATATGTCCAGAAGCCATCAGTAAAAGGTTTATACCAAAAGGGATTACTGGAACATTAAAGGGAGTAAGAGCTAGCTTTAGGATTTAAAGATTAACTAGGAGCCAGATTTATCCCTGTGTAAAACTCAACATCACACCCCGAAGACCCTGCTCACATCTGATCTTATCTTAAAATACCTTCCTTTAGGAGTGTCATAATTTGGAAGGTACCTCTAACACGTTTCAGAAGTAGACACAAGGCAAACATCTTGAACATGTAAAAGACTTGCCATACAGGGTTGTTAATTATAAGTCAGTTAAGTGTGGGAGGGCATTTATCAACAAATGTAATTTTGGTGCTCACAAATCCCCAGCATGGCCGGCAGCCATCAATTAAATGGATCTGCCAATATGCTGTAAAGGCTGACACCTAAGACACTTTGCCCACTTGCTTTCTCGCCTACCCCGTTGGTTTCTAAGGGTGTGCTGCAAGAAGAGGGCTGGTTTGCCATGAATTAGGAGAGAACTGTGCCCATGAGCACTAGGTGGCTTAAACCGCCCCCCCGGGGGGGGGTCCTCATAAGGCCTCTGGGTATCCTCCCAGTTGGCAAGGGCGGGTGGCTGACGCTGTGTTCTGCCCAGTTTGGTGCTGACTCCCGCCCACATCATTTTTCCACCCCTGGCTGCAAGCTTGAGGTGCAGGTTAGAGAGTAAGGTGGGCGCGGAACCCACGGGACGGAGTGGCCCCGCGGGACCCCCGCCCCCGATTACCGACCTGAGTGGAGGGTCCAGGCAGGTTATAAGGGGACCACACCAGCCTTGGTCCTCAGCACGCTCCAGCTGGTTCTTGTTTCCAGCTCTTCTCGTCACCGAGTAGCCGGGGGGGTCCCAGTGGGGGGGACCCGTGTGGGTGCGGGGGATCAGGAGGGTGGGTGGTGGTGGTGGGGGTGGCGGGTTGGGGGGATGGGTCGCTTCAAACCCCGATTCACATGGAAAAACAACTCAAAAACCATCAAAGCAACCGGGAGACGACCCCTCCCCCAGGCAGGAAGAGGCAGAAACTCAAAAACCAAAAAAAGTGGGGGAGGGGCGGGAGGCGGGGTTCAGGGGAGAAGGGGATGGGAAGGGTAGGGGGGACTCAAAAGTGAGGTGATCTGATTGAAGCACTAGGTAGGGAACTCAACAGTGTCAGACATCTCAACGAGTCAGCAAGCCGCAGCTCTGAGGGGGTGGGGTGGGGGCGGGGAGCTCTGCTGGGCATTTTGGGGTGGGAGAAGCTGCTGGGTGCTCCTCCAGACTCCAAAATGAGCAAGGGGAAGGGCGGAGAAGGTGCCAAGAAGTTCCGCAGCCTCCATGGGGTTTACTCAGGCTTAGATTACACCTGTCAGGGGAGGGGGAGGGGCATCCAAGGCCTAACTCCAAAGCCCCTCCACTGAACCCCAGCCCGTGGCCCAGGGAGGGTGGGTACCACTCCGTGGCCTGCTCTGTGATCTTTCTCCCCCTCCCGCGCCATCCTGCCTCCCCTCTCCCACTGCCAGCTCCCTCTGCTGCTCAGATAGTGCAAGGCCTGGAGGGACCTGGCTGGACCCCCAGCCCACAGGCTGACAGCGGCCTTTTGAGCTGGACATTTTACTGTCCTACAGATACTTTTTTATTGGGCTTTTTTTTTTTTTTTTTGCTACTCTGTCTCCCAATTTTTTTTTTTTTTTCCAGTTCTAGCAAAAAGGGGCACAGTGTCTTGCCAATTGACCGACTCCCCTTGCCCTCTCAATGCGGCCGCCGGAGACACAGGGCTCTCTGAATGACAAGGTGTAATCTAAGGTACCCCTCACCCCCAAAAAACAGAGGAAACAGCAATGCAAAGGGTGTGAGGCAGGCAGCAGGCGAGAGGTGTCTAGAGCTCAGTGTTCCTGCGGAACGGCCCCACCCCCGCCCCATCCACCATGCCGGAACAGAGAAAAAGCCTGCCTCCCCACCCCTGGAGCCCCTCTCCCCTCGGGGCAACAGTGGGATGAGGAGAAGGCCTGGGTTCTGATCTGCTACTGCCTACCACCAAGGTCATGTCAGGGACTTTGGGGGGTGGAGGATGAGGTGGGTAGGCATGGCCAGGTGTGACCAGCAGGAACTGGGGGAACTTGCCAACATTCCCCAGTGGTAGTTTTTGTGGAGAAACAGGAGGTCATGGGGAGGGGTGATTCCAGGTCCAATATCTATCTACTCCTGTCTGGGGGCTGCCAGGGGGGAAAGGGGAACACCTGGAGGTCATATCTACCAATTATATGGCTTGGGTGCCAGAGATTTAATTTTAAAAACAATTTGCCCCACAAAATGCCATGCTGTGAATTGATCTGAAGGGGCCTAGGGATGGGTTGCAGATAAAGGGTTCTGAAGAACACCTGGAAACTGGGGGAATCTAGAGCTCCCTCTGGCATCAGATACTGAGTCCCGATCTCTTAGTTCAGCATTTGAGCACTAGCATTAAATTATCCCAATCAGGCTCCTCCTAAAATCCTGACAACATCCTAAGTCCCTTGAAGGTGGAAGGTTCTCTCCCACGTCTCTAGTTCTAGCATTGTCCTGTATCATCAGATGGGTGGCACACCATTTCACTGGGTCCTGTGCACCAGGGTTCAATTGTGCTATGTTGCTAGACCAAACGGTAAAGACACCATCTTCAGCCACTCATTCACACCTTAAAGGCCGATGATTTTAAAGAAAATTAACAGCCAGGGAGAATGTAATTCTGAGTTACATCTTCCTTAGGGAAGTTCTGGGATTAGAGCTGCCAGCTGCATTTTAAAAAATGGACCTGGCTTTGACTTTGGGTCCTTTGAATCTCAGCAATTGACTTCAGGAGAAGGGTAAATCTGAATATTCCACCCTCTGGGTCAGTAGAAGCTGGAGATTGTGAATTGAAGGAAGAGTTAGGTTGAAGGTGGGGATTCCTTGCAACTAATTCCCAGGACTGGTTGCTCTGGCAACAGTGTAAATGCTGAAAGCTTTCAGGGCAGAACATTCGAGGTGGCTCTTCTCTTCTGCTGAGCTGGTATGTATCTGCAAGGGTAGGCTAACACCCAAGCTAGGTCACTGGCACTCCCTCCATTTTTTTTTTTTTTTTGCCCCCTCCTGACACTCTGGCCACAGAACTTCCTGTGGGAGTGACAGGGAGTAAGAGGAAAGATGTGGATCTGGGGAGACCACTGGATTGAGGTTGGAGCCAGGAAAAGATGAGACCATGGGCTGAGCTCTGAAAAGCACTAGCAAAACTTGAGCTCTGAGTGAATGAATTAATTTTTGCCCTCCAATTCTTCCCAAAGCAGTTTCCCGTAAGCCATCTTATTCAAAAGGCGTATCTGTGAAATAAATGATGGGGAAACTGAGGCTCCCAAAGGGAAATGACTCGCCCAGACCATTTATTTGACTCTATTTCCCTGTTTTTATAATAATCTCCCTTGTGATTTCTTACGTGCCACACACAACACAGGGCGCCAGATAGATGGACTCCTCCCAACTATCCTGTGAGCTTGGTGTACTGATGCTTCTTCCTATTGTTCAGATGATAAAATAGGGACTCCAAGCAACCAAGTGACCAGCCCAAGGTCATACAGCCAAGGAGGGGCAGAGGCAGGACTTGAATCTGGGTCTCCTCAAGTCGAAAGTCTGTGCTCTCACTACCAGTCTATACTGCCCCCAAAGTCCAAGTGGTCTTCAGAGACCCTCAGCCACCTCTCAGTTTCAATTCACTGGGACCCAGCTTTCATAAAGGAGCTGAGAGACCTCTTTCCTACATCTTTTGGAGAGTTCTGCCTGGCAGCTCTTACTCTGGATTCAAAAGGAGACAGGAAAAATAAATCCCCTATTATTGCATCTAAAATCTTCTTGCCAACTCAGCCCTGAACTTAATCACTGGGAGTTTAGAGAAGTCAGGTGAGGGAAAAGTGAGAGGAAAAGGTTACCCCAAGCAGGCTAGTCTCAGCTCTCAACTGTCATCTATGTTGGGTAGTCAGCTGGGAGCTAGTGGCTATAAATCTAAATAGGTATCTTATAGGGGGCTTGTTTTCTATTTGGGGTTAGAATTGGGCTCTCAAAGTCTTGCCTTTCCTCAGGGAGGGAAGAGGAGATGGGAGCGAGCGTCTCCAAAGGTTTCAGAAGTGAGAGAAACAGACAGACAGGAGAGCTGAGAGAGAGAGAGAGAGGCAGAGGGAGAGCTGGGGAGGCAGAGGGGGAGGGAGGGGCTGTGCCCAAAGTTCCCCAGGGTTTTCTCCAGAATTCCACAGTTCTGATGCTTAGGTACTCAGAAAGTGACCATGCTGCATTGCTGGACAAAAGATGCCTGTGACTAGTCTGAGAGTCTGGGAGGCGCTGGGGGGAGCAGCCAACATCACCTATGAGGCGGAGGCATAGCACTAGGGCAGAATGACTGGCCAAGTAGTTGGCCAAAGTCTATCATGCTGCATTTTCCGACGGGTGGATCCATATTGGTACCCAGTCAGGACACAAAAAGTCATCACAACAGCTATCATTCTGAGCACTGACTATGTGCCAAGCATTCATCATTTTGGGAGGATGGTCCATTTATAGGTGGCCACTTTTCATATTTAGACATGTTGCTCTACTGAACAAGAACTCAACATGCCAGCTGTCTATTCAGCCGTGCTTCCAATGCCTGTTTCTGGGTTGTCTGGGAAGGTGGGAGGTGGTCTCATGCTGAGGCAGAATGAAGGGAATGTGCCTGCTTAAGCTCCCTTCAAACATGGCCGCCCTGAAGAGCAGAGGCATCAGCTCTGGGTAAGAGAGGTAAATGGCCAGTCAGGTCAGACAAACTGGGCTTCTCTCCTCACACACCTCACCTAAGCTCTGATCTCCCACCATCTGTCTAAGCCACCTCCTTTGTGCTCATGAGCCCGGGTGGTCACTTTCTGCCCCAGCATCCCAGCTGTGGGACCCCTTCCGCCCTCCTGGATGGTAGTTGGGACAGGAACACTGGCTTTTAAACCACAATGCGTTTGGAGAACAACCACACAACAGCTCAGCCCAAGAAATCGAAACCAAAGAGCACGGAAACACAAGACAGACCCAAAGACCAAACGCTTTGATGGGGGAGGGATCGGGGTAAAGGGGCTGGGAGGGGGAAAAAAAAACGAACTGATCGGTTTTTTCCCCCAAAATGAAACCAAAAATTAATAATGAAATAAAAAGAAGAAAGAAAGAAAGAAAAAAAAAGAAAACGAAGGAAATCAACGGAGAAAAACAGAACGGAAGACAAGAAACACTCCAACAGAAGGCGTTGGGAATTCACCAAACCGAATCGACAAGAGTGGCATGCAGAGAAATTTTTACATTCTCCCAGCATGCATCAGGCCCAAGTTACCATGACGACGAGGAGTGCAAAAAACTTAGCAACAACATTACCAAAGGATGCATATAGGCGACCACAATGCAAGCATCGCATGTGTGCGGCCGGCCCTAGGCCGGGCTGGGCGCGGCTGAGATTTTCGTGTCTTTCTGGGTTTTTTTTTTTGCTCTCGCTTGGCAGTTTTTTGTTTTGTTGGCTTTCAGATCATTATTCGCATTGTCATTTTTTTTTTAAGTTCATTTTTCTATCATTTTCTGTGTGCATGTCTGCGTGTGTCCGTGTTCCTGTCTGTGTGTGTTTCGTGTGTGTGTGTGTGTGTGTGTGTGTCTGACTTTCAGAATGTAAAAATGTGGGTAAAGAAAGTAAAAAAGAAAAAAACACACCAACCTTCTCGAAGCTCTGAGGGATGTAAAGGGGGTTTGATGCAGAACACAATGACATGGGGAGAAGAGAAAAAATAGGGGAGATACAGAGAGTAAAAAGAGGACTTCCCAAGGCTAAAAGCTGCAATAGTTTGTTGATTTTTTTCTTTAAACCAAAAAAAAAATTAAAATTAAAAAACAAAAAGAACAGCAACGACCTTTTCGTCTTTCCTTGACATAAACGATCTACATTTGCCTTCCACGATTATTTTTTTTCTTTTAATTCAATTTTGGAGCATCTGAGGCCCAGGCAAAGGATGGGAGGCCGGATCCCCTAAAGAAAGGACCACCCCTCCAGGGGGAGGGGCACTGAGGACACAGAGGGCTGGCCCCCCTCCCTGGTTGCACCCTGCTTAGAGGGCCCGCCCCCACCCTGCCCCATACTGTCCTCCTTGAGCCCTGCCAGACTTACAAACCCCCTTCCCCGGTGTTTGCAGAGAAATAAAGCAGGTTAGACGAAGACCAGTCAATTGGAGTCGTGGACGCGCTATAACTCACCAGAGGTGCCATGGCAGCAGACCGGAGGTGTGGCCCCTGCCCACCCGTGCCCCCGGGTCCCCAGCCCCGCCCCCCATGCCACCTCCTCCTCAGAGGCGAGATGCAGAACCCAGGGATGGCCAAGGTGCTGCTTCAGGGCTGGTGGGGGCTGTGTCTGGTAGTGGGGGAACTGAGGGCCTGAGGGTCTCCCAGTGAGGGAGGAGCTGCATGACCTCCCAGGTGGAGGACAGTGGAGGGCCTGGTGTGTCAAATTGGGGAAGGGAGGTCCAAAGAAGGGTGGCTTGGGATCAAGGATATGGAGCCACCTGGGGGTAGCCCCAGGGGATGAACTGGACCCCATTTCCTGGCAGGTGGAAGCTGTTTCCACCACCGATCTGACCAGAAACAGCCACAGGGACATAGGAGATGGAGGAGGCATCAAACAAATATTTCCAAAAGGATGGAAGAGAACCAACCCAGAGATGAGATGGGGTCCTCGGAGGCATCTAGGAGCAGGGGTAGCACCCCTACTCGGCACCTTCGAGGAGACACCAAGGGGCTACTCCCAGGCCCTCCTTGGGTTGGGGGGGTGGTGGTGCCGGGGCAAGGACCCCCCGTGCTTCCAGGCATGATCAAGTGGGAAACTGACAAGCCTCAGCCCAAACCCTGGGACACCTGCCTACAGGAATCCTCCTCTGAGGGTGACCCGGAAAGCACCAGGCTCTGGGGACAACTGAGGCTGTGGGGCCGGCAGGGGCAGCCTTGAAGACCCCTCCCCAACTCTCAGACTGAGGGCGCTGGAGGGCGGGGCGGTGAAGCGGGTACGAGGCCACGAGTCTGGAGAAGCGAAGCGAGCACACAGCAAGGGAAGCACCGCACGACACACCACAGAAGCCGACTCGGATGGGCGGGTGGGTGGGCAGGGTGGGGCAGAGGCCTGCAGGCTCCCCCGGCCCTGTAGGCCCACGAGAGACCCCCTCCTTCTGGCCCTGCCCCATTCCCTCCTGCTGCCCCCACCCCAACATCCTGCAGCTCATGGGACAGCCGTCACCAGGCACGGGAGTGGGGGAATTGAAGCTGCCCCTATTTTACAGGCAAGGAAACTGAGGTCCAGAGAGGGATACCGCCTCGCCCGAGGTCCCGCAGCCACCACCCAGGGTGGGCCTGCCTGCTGGGGTCTTCAGGGGACAGGGGAGCCCGGAGGCTGTGAGCCCGAGAAGGAAGGGGGACCGGTGGGGGCGGGGGGCCCTACCTCGCACGTAGAGGTTGGCGGGTGAGGAGTAACGCACGCCGGCGCTGTTGGTGGCCACGCACTCATACTTGCCCTGGTCGGTCTCCTCACTGCTCTCGATCTGCAGGGCTCCTGTGGGAAAAGGGGACAAGGCCTGGCCCGTCAGGGGGGACCCTGGCTTGGGGGAATGGCGGGAGGGCTGTCCCAGAGTCCCGTCCAGCCTGTCTCTTAGTTGGGCTGGGCCAGAGAGGCAGACAGAAAAGTTGAGTCACCCTAGAAGCCCCCACTGGGTCAGGGCCTCCCTGGCTGCCTGCCTTTCCCCACCCCAATTCTGGCCCATCCTGAACACACCGCATGCCTGGCCAATCCTCCACCCTCAGCTGGGACCTTATGAATGACAAAGCTGGGGGATGGGGGGGAATATGTGCCATCTGAGGCGAATTTAGGAAAGTGCCAAATGATGCTTGCCAGGGGGAGGTGGAGGGCAGGTTGGCGGTCCCAACCCACAGCAGCTGCCCCAAAGCCCCTGACACTGAAGGGGTCACCTCCAATGATGCACCAAGCCTGGGAGGAAGTTTGGGGGAGAATGGATACATGTATATGTATATGGGTGAGTCCCTTTGCTGTCCACATGGAACCATCACAACACTGTTAATCTGCTATACTCCAATCCAAAATAAAATTAAAATAAAAAAACAAAAAACAAACAAGGTGCCAATTCCGGGAGTTGGTGGTCACTTGTTCGTTTCAACCAGTGTGTAAGTGAACCAGGTCTGGGTTCTTCAAGTATGTTTGGAATCACAGGCCTCGAAGCCCACGGTGCTTGTAAATGGAGACAGGGTTGTTATTTCTTCAACGGTGTTTAGATTTCAGAACTGGGTTACCCTCTCCACAAGAGTGAAAGCAAAGGATGCTGAGAGTGATATATTGAGCTGGCCAAAAAGTTCGACTGGACTTTTTCCATACAATGTAACAGTAAAACCGGAGCTAACTTTTTGGCCAATGCAATACATCAAGTAAGTTTGAAATCAAAGGGCTGGATCCAAGCTTTCTGTACCTGAAACGAATCGAAGAATGAATTTCCCCAGAGACTTACAGTCATCTACGTCAATCAGTCTGAACTCATGGACCTGTTTCAAAACCACGGGTCTAGATTCAGGATCCACAAGTAAATGAATTTTCTAAGTGTGTTTGCAGTCATAGACAGAAATCCAAGTCCATGGTGCTCAGAGGTTAATGGGGAGAATTTTCCAGTGTTTGAAATCGGAGGTCTAAAGGAAAACCTCTAATCTGCACAAAAAAGTTGAGGCTGAAATGCCTCCCGTGTGTTTGAAATCATAAAACTGGATTAAAGAATTTGTTGGTCATAAGTCAATAAAGAATTTGAAGTGGTCAATTTTCTTAAGCAGATTTTTTAAAGTTTGTTTTTTAAACGTGGACCATTTTTAAAGTCTTTATTGAATTTGTTACAATATTGTTTCTGTTTTAGTTTTTTGGCCATGAGGCATGTGGGATCATAGCTCCCCAACCAGGGATCAGACCCGTACCCCCTGCATTGGAAGGTGAAGTCTTAACCATGTACCAACAGAGAAGTTCCATCTTAAGCATATTTAAAATCATAGGCCCACATAAAGGGTCTTGGTGCCCACAAGTAAATGAAACTAGGGCAGACTCCCTCCTTCAATATGTCTGAAATCACAGGTCCAGATGAAAGACTTCACTTCCCACAAACATGTGAAAATGAATGAATCTTCTTAACAGTGTTTGAAAGCACAAGGCCACGGACACTAAAATGTTCAAGAGTAAATGAAAATGTGGCAAGATTTCCCTAAAGTCATCTGAAATCATAGGTCTGGGAGAAATCTTTATTTTCACAAGTAAATGAAGTCCAGCAAACATCTCTAAGTATGTTTGAAATCATGGGCCTTGATCAAATACTTGAGCACCCACAAACAAATAAAAATGAGGCAGAGATTTCCACAGTATGTTTGAAACCAAAGGCCTGGACCAAAGTTTTCATTTTCATAAGTTAATTAAACTATCTGTAAGTTTGTTAGAATCATAGTCCTGGACCCTGTAACTTGTTTCTTATGAGTAACATGAAGATGAGGGAATACCTCCAATATCAATCACAGGTGGTTGTTTTTGGTTTTTTAAACTTTTTTTTCTTTTTCTGATCACAGGTTTTGATTAGAGTCCCTGGCACCAGGAATCCAAAAATCCAGTCCACGGTCCCAAATAAACCCCCTTCTCAGCTTCGTCTGTGGTTGTCCCACACAAGTTGGGGGAACGCCACAGATGGGGAAGTTCTCTCTAGGGGCTGTGGATTAGGGTTCTGTCCCTACGTAACACTTCCTACCAATCTCAAGGCTCCAGGGAAGCAGGCAGGCAGATACCACTATGGGGGCCCAGAGAGGGCATGGAGCCTGCTCCAGGTCACACAGCAACTCATGGCAGTCAGGACCAGACTCGGACTCTTCCCTAGGGCTCACACCCAGGCCTGTTCTAGTCTAATCTTTGGGGGCAGCTCCATGGGGCTGCCTTTGAGACTCTCTGCTCCTTTAGAGAGCTGGATCCCCACACCCCGAACAACATCACCCAGATCGAAGCTTCACAGCAGGAAGGCCCTCCTCTGCACACCCATTGTACAGATGTGAAAACCAAGGCTAGAGACGGATGAGGGCTGCATACAGAGCAGTCATCAGCACTCTGGGAGGGCATGGGAGGCACTGCACCTTCCGGAGGACATAACATCCTGTGGCCAGGTGACCTGAGGGGCCAACATGGCCACACTCAGCCCCCGGCCACAGACGGTGACACAGACACAGAGACTGCACGGACGCCGGGCAGGGTGAGGAGGAGACATGTTGGGGGGGCCTGGGGCAGCCCCTGTGGAGCCTGGGGGGCTGGGCGGCAGTGAGAGACCGTGAGTGGGTGGTGGGTGAGGAAAGAGCCTCTTACCTCGGATCGGAGTGCTTTCTGTAAGGGAAGCAGAGAGAGTCAGGTGAATGTCAGAAGGCAGTCCTGGGGGGCCGCGGGGCCCCAGGGAGGCGGGGCCGGGCCACCAGCCAGGCCTGTCCACTCTGCCCCCAGGGCTGGGAGGGGGCTGAGGTAGGCAGCCCTGGGTCTATGGACCCTGCAGGCCCTGTCCAGGAAGACGAGGCAAGGCTCCCAGGAGGAGGATGGGCACTGAGGGCTTGCCAATCAGGAGGGCTTCCCACTGAAGTCTGGAATCTCTTGGGGAAGGAGGGGCTGAGTCTAGAAGCCCCTGTGGACTGGCCAGAGGGGCGTGGCTCTGCCTCAAGGAGGTGCCTGGCCTGGCCTGGCACTGTCGGCTGCCTTCCTTCTGGGCCGAGGGCGGAAGGTCCATGACCTCCCCTCCTAGATTCCTTCTCAGGAAGGACAAGGAACAATGGGGGAGGGGTGTCTTGGGAATCTTGCTAGAGATAGGGCGGGGAGAGGGGTTAGTGCCCCAGGGCTGGGCATTAATAAAGCAAAGGGAAGATGTTACAGACAGGCCAAGTAGGAGGGGCAGGGGAGAGTGGTGAAAGGGGAAGGAGGGAAGGAGGAGGGCCTTGCAGCCTCTCTAATTTCCAAAAGGAAAAGAGGAAAAGGACTGTGTGTCTCTATGGATTCTGGGGGCTGGGACAGATCAGGAAACCAGACACGGTGGCCCCTGGTTAGAATTCTGCATCCTCAGGAGTGATATGAGCCGCCCCCCTCCCTGTGCTGAAGACAGCTGATAACCCCCAATGCCACAGCGAGAAGACACAACCCTCTCCATCTGGCCCTAGTCCATTTTGCAGAGGGGCAAACTGAGGCCCACAAATTCCAAGAATTGTCCCGCCATGAGTCAGAGGCAGGGGCGGGTCTTGAACCCAGCTCTTCAGCCTCCCAGGCTGAGGCCCTTCTAGAACTTTTAGGAGGGTCCTATATTCTCTCTTAGAAAATCCCCAATCTAATGGGGCCACTCCCCCTCTTCATACAGAGGTAGGAGGGGAGAGGAGGGGGAAGGGGAATTTGCCTGCGGCTGTATTGTGGAGAGCAAAAATTCAGGTCAGTGGGAATCTAGGTCAGCTCCTGCTCGAACTGCTTCACTAAGACTCTGGTGACAGAACCCAGAGAGTGAAGGACAGAACTTCCCAAGATGTCCATGATAGCCCATGGTCACTATACCGAGAGGATGACCACACGTGGAGAGAGGGTATTAACGCTTGTTTTGCCTTCTGCTCTGAGGAAGATGAGAAGTTACCATTGTGGGTCAATATCAGTCATTCTCACCTTAGTAAGAATTAGCCCAGCAGTTGGCTTCAGGGGCTTCAGGTTGGATGCTAGGAAAAGAGAACAAGATGCACCCAGCACTAGCCCAGACGGAACATTCCCCCTACATCTAGCCCCTAAATTTCTGTAACTTCACATTTTCCAGCAGCGTCAAGGCCCAAAGCGGCTGGCAAGGGGGGTGGAGGTAGGGATGTTATGTATGAAGCACCAGTAAGTCCCTTGTGGCCTTGTCTTTTTTTCCTCTTTTCCTTTTAGGCTCTTCTCTCTGCAGCCCCCGGTGTCCAGATGGGGAGGGCCAGGTGGCCAGGTGTGGGTGGGTGGGGAGACGTTAGTTGACATGCCACATGGAGCGGGTCACAGTTACTGTCACAGTGGCCGTTAGTCTGAGGGGAGCGGGCGGGGTAGGGGACACGGAGGGGAGCGTTAGTTGTTGACACGGTGAAGAAATTAAACTTACCAAAGGTTTCTGAACGTTTACAACAGAGGGACAAGAAAAGAGAACAGGAACGTTAACGGGTGGTTATACAGAAGCCTGTATCCTCTGGGGATGGGAGGGGATGTTGGAATGATAATTAGATTGATTACAATGTTTTTTTTTTTTTTTGGCTGCACCACGTGGCTTGCGGGATCTCAGTTTCCTGACTGGGGATCAAACTTGCGTCCCCTGCAGTAGAAGCTCAGAGTCTTAACCACTGGACCACCGGGCAAGTCCCTTGATTATGATTTGTAAAGCAGCCGATGTTCACTGAGCTCCTGGTAGGGCCAAGCAGCCTGCCAAGGGCCCCTGACAGTGACGCTAGGGAGCAGGCACGGTTCATGAGGACACTGAGACCCAGAGAGGACATGCCCAGGGGACCAGGTGCCTGGGTCCACACTCAATCATTTCATTATATCGGTGTGACAACGGTGGAAACCAGCAGAGAAGCAACCAGGTTCCCAAGGCTGCCACCACGCCTCCAGCTGAGCCCCCCAGGCTGCAAATATCCTCAGAGAGGTCAGCACCGGGAAGGCCACATCTCTCCCAGGGCGAGGTCCACGACTCTCCAGGGAAGAAATTCTGGGTTTAACATCTGCCCCTTTTCAGGTTTTGGGTCTTTGTTGCAGGGAGCGGAAAGTAGGAAATGGACCAGCGGGACTCCTCAGAAGACGAGGCTGGGCAGTGAGTGGCGGGGGAGGTATGCTGAGAATGATGGAGAGGCTTTCAGGCAAGGCTGGCTCCAGGGTGGGGGGCCCTCAGAGAAGGGGGAAAGGGAAAAAGGGGGTACACCCACACGTATCTCCAGAATGGACCAAAGCATGCAGGAGTGCCCGGGGGCACATCCTGACCATGCACATGTCTGTGTACACAAGGACCAGCCTGAGACACGCACACGGGAGGGAATGTCACGCAGACACATGTGTGGCTGAGATGCACGCGGACAAATTCTGCTCTGGGACGGGGAGGGAGACCTGTACGCCAATGGCAGGGCCTACATGTTAAGTCAGGACACGTGGGAAGCCTGGACACACACACAGAGGTTCACGAAGCAGTGTGACAGCAGACACAATGCACACAGAGCTCCCCAGACAGATGGACTCACAGACGGGGGCATGGGGCTGCTGTGCTGAGACACAATTGTGGACGTGCCCAGCCCCAAGGTGGCCCAGGCCCTGTGCTCTGGCCCAAGGCCCCCTTAGCCTGGGTGGACCAACTACTAGTGCCCCATCACATCCCTACTGCCTGTCTTGGAGGTGCTCTCTCCCTGCAGCCCTCTGTGGCTCCCCATTACACTCCCAGTCTATGTCCTTATCTCCTCTGGAGGCGCTCACTGCTTCAGCACCAGAGCACTCTCTAGCCTTTGCTTTATGCTCGCCTCTGCTCCTACCTGTCTGGACCTCATTACATCCTCCTCGTCCGCTGTTTCAGCTCAGAACACACTCTTCCCCTGCCATCTTCCATGGCTCCCCAGTACCTTGACCGTGCCGTTATATAGCCAGTGCTCAGATGCTGATGATGGCCTTCCTTCAACACCCTCCACAGCTCCCCATCACCTCTGCCTGTCTGTCCCCCAATGTGTCCCCAGTGCAGGGGCACAGGAGATACCTATTCTCCTCTGGCTTTCCATTACCTGCAACTCTCTGTACCCCATTAGGGCCCCACTGCTTGGGTACTGGGGACACTCTGCCCCCACAGTCTCAGCAGCCCCCATCACTGTGCATCTCTGAGTCAGCTATGGCTCCACTCAGGCCCTGAAGAACTCGCCCCCTAGTGCCCACCATAGCTCCCCATTACCCCCTGTCAGTCTCCACCTTATTAGCTCCCCACTGATTCGGCTCCAAAGACACCCTCTCTCCCCACAACGGCTGCACATCAGCTCTGCCTTTCTGTGCTCCTTCGATCCCCGGGGCTCGGGCCCTGAGATGCTGCCCTCCCCCTGCCACCCTCTGCAGCCCCCACATCCTCCTGGCCCCCTGCACTCACCCGATCGCAGCTGCTTGATGCGCCCATTACTGGCACTGGGGTCCACAGGCAGGAAGTCCTTGAACCACGTGATCTCGGGGTCGGGGTTACCACTGGCAGCACAGAGCATCGTGGCTGTCCGCGTCCGCTCCACCACCTTCAGCTGGGGGCCCATGTCGATGTTGGGGAAACCGGGGGGCAGCTGGTCCTCTGGGTGGGGGGGGCGGGTGATGGGGAAAACAGCAGAGATCCAGTTATTGCACAGCTGTCCCTCCAGGGTGGGGCTTGGGGATAGGCCCTGGGGGCAGCCCTTGCCTGGATGGGTAATCTCCTGTAGCCTGTTTCCTCCTCTGTCCGTGGGAAACTGTGGTAACTGTTGGGAGGACATCAGGCTAGACCAGTGTCTCTGATCTGGGCTGATCCTGCCCCCAGGGGACACTGGGCTGCATCTGGGGATGTCCACGATTGTCACTCTCGGCATCAAGTGGGCGGGGGCCAGGGATGCTGCTCCACCCCACAGTGCCCAGAACAGCCCTGATGTCAGCAGTGCTGAAGTTACAGAGCCCTTGGGTTACTTCACAGCAGCCCGAGGAAGCTTTTTGAAATGGAAACAGGGCCACACCACCCCGTGTCACCTACCCTGCTGTAGTCTCCCCCACCCTCCGGAGGAACCCAGGCTCCTTGCCTGGCACTGGCCCCCAGCGGCCCCGGCAGCCCCATCTCAGGCCAGCCTCACTCTTCTCACTCTCTCCATCCAGCCACACCAGCCACCTTGGTCCCCCAAAGTCATCAGGCGCCCTCCAGCATCACTCCCTGGTGATGCATCCACATCACCTTGGGCAAAGCTCGCAGTCACAAATTATAAACACCCTGGGAAATCCCCCGGTGGTCCAGAGGTTAAGGTTCTGCGTTTCCACTGCAAGGGGTATGGGTTCCATCCCTGGTCAGGAAACTAAGATCCCACGTGCTGGTGGTGTGGTCAAAAACTAAAAATAAAAAGTAAAACCCTCCCGTACTCTAGAACATCCCAACACTAAACTCCATAGATCACAATGCATCTGTGTCTCTGCCGGGTCCTTACCACTCCATGTAGGTCCTGGCACACAGTAGGTGCTCAATAAATGAGCGAACGACTCAGCCTCAGTTACTGCCAACCTGTGAGAGGCACGCCTCTGGGCCTCGGTCTCCCTATTCACTGGTTAGCCTCCAGATAAAGGCGGTGGGGGGAGAAAACACCTCTCCCTGGAGGCTCGGTCCCCACGTTCTAGTGACAGATAAGAATGTGGTTCCCTTGACACACACACACTACTACAAATAAAACAGATCATGAATAAGGCCCTACTGGATGGCACAGGGTACTCCACTCAATACTCCATAATGGCCTATATGGGGGAAGAACCTGCAGAATAGTAGATACACGTATTTGAATAACGGATTCACTTTGCTGGTTTTTAGCGTGCATGCGAGTTTAGTCATGTCTGACTCTTTGCAACCCCATGGACTGTAGCCCGCCAGGCTCTTCCATTCATGGGATTCTCCAGGCAAGAATACTGGAATAGGTTGCCATACCCTCCTTCAGGGGATCTTCCCAATCAAGGGATTGAACCTGTGCCTCCTGTGTTGGCAGGAGAATTCTCTACTGCTGAGCCACCTGAAACCAACACAACCGAGGTGACAAGCCGGGTGGCCTCCATTCATGTAAACTGCATATTGCGCCATGGGCTCCGTGGCCTGACTCAGTTGGAGTTGGCACCGGGGGTGGGGGGACGCGGCTTCAGGGCCTCCTGGCAGGTCCCGCCCCCTCCTGTACACTTTGCCCCCCCTTCAGCACCTGGACTCTGGGTTCCTTTTGCTCTGATACCTAACACCGCAGCTCCAGTCTGGCCTCGCATCCACAATGGACAAAGGGTTCCCTGGGGTGGGGCATACCTCCTCAGTTAAACACCCACCATCCCCTTGTTATGGGCTGAAATGCACCCCACCCACATTCACAGGTTGAAACCCTATGAACAGGCTGAATGGCATCACCGACTCAATGGACGTGAGTTTGAGCAAGCTCCAGGAGTTGGTAAAGGACAGGGAAGCCTGGCATGCTGCAATCCACGGGGTCGCCAAGAGTCAGATACCATTTAGCGACTGAACAACAATTCATAGGTTGAAACCCTAACCCCCGGGACCTCAGAATTAGACTATATTTAGAGACAAGGCGTTTAACAGAGATCATTAAGTCAAAGGCGGTACTAGTGCGACCCTAATCCAACAGGACTGCTGTCCCCCTAAGAAGAGATTAAAACCCAGGCACACACAGAGGAGAGATCATATAAAGATGGAGGAGAAGACAGCTGTCTTTGAGCCAAGGAGAGAGGCCTTGGAAGGAACCAACCCTGCCAACACCTTGATCTCAGACCTCCAGCCTCCAGGACTGTGAACAAAAACATGTGACATATGCCACCCAGATGGCGGTACTTCATTAGAGAAGCCTGAGCAAACTAACACAGTCCCCGCACCACCCCAACGAGCAAGCGACATAGTGACAAGCGATAAGAAAGTGGCTGCACACAGGGCTGATGAGACAGAAGACACAGGCCTGCTTGCCTGTGGCAAGCAGGAACGTGTGTTGGTCCAGTGGAGCCAGGGGTGGGGGGTGACTTGGCATCACCCACCTGAGACCCCTGAGCCTGTACACAAAGAAGGAAGGCAGAGTTATTCCCAAGGTGCCAACACTAACAGCGAAAGGCTGGCAACGATCTAAATGTCTGTCAACAGAGCCTCATTATACACAGGCCAGGCCATCCACAGGGCAGGTCCCCAGAACAGCAGAAGGAATTACCTTACAGATTCAGAACAAAGTCCAAGATGCACTGCTACCTGGACAAAGTGAAAGATGTGTAGACCAAAGATTGAAAACTATGGCCCTTGAGTCAAGTCTGGCCCCCTGCTTATTTTTGTTGATAAAGTTTTATTGGCACACAGCCACACCCACTGGTTTCCTCATCATCCCCAGCAGCTGGCCTGAACTGAGAAGTTGCAACAAAGACTCTCTGGCCTGCAGGGTCAAAAATATTTACTCTCTGGCATTTTATAGGAGAAGCTTGCCACTTCCTGGTATAGACAAAGCTGCTATTTGCGTAAAAAGGAAATAACACTCATTTATTTGATTACAGATGCCCAGGAGGGAAACAAGGCATGGCAGGGCTATTGGGGGATGGACAGGGGACTGGGGAAGAGGTAGGCAAGAAGACACCATATGGGGAAAGAATAGAGACCCAAGTACTTGGAGGGTGCAGGAAGCCAAGACTAGGTGAGGGAGAGGTGGGCAGGGACACCATCACCCCACGTCCTCAGTTAAACAACAGAGCTGTGGTTCCTGTCCAGGCAGGAGACACTTCATAGAGGAAAACAGTGAGAGTCCCAAATCCTGAGCACTAAGTAGGTACCAGGCAATGTCAGGTAATTTCCTGTATCAGCCTCTGAGAAGGGATCCAGTTCACAGACGGGAAAGCTGAGGTTCAAACACAGGGCACACCTGCCCTGAGTCATACAGTCCGGTCTCAGCAAGGCTAGAATTCGAATCCAGGCTGGGCTAAATCTGGAGGAATCTGGATGGAGCCAGTGACTGCAGAACCCCCAACCCGGGCCTGGACTTGTCGGGTCAGAGCGGCTGGATCCTGGCTGAGCTGTTTCACACCCAGTTCGTTCTTCCTGGGCCCGAAGGCCTGGACCACCTCACTGCACGGTCCTGATTGGCTACTGATGACGTCACTGGAGGTTCGGGCCAAGATAACTGGGCCTCGATTCTAGGTGCCCAAAGCTGGCCTAGACATGCTGGAGGCTGGGGCTGCCTGGGTCCCTCTATGCTGACGTTTCCTGCGTGTGCATGTGTGCTCACCCACACCCCACGTGTGTCCACACGTGAGCACCTCCTGGGTGCGTGCAGCCCCGCGGGGGAGGGGCGTGCGTGCCTGTAGGCGGCAGCCAGCCAGAGTGGGGGGTAGGCTGCGGCCGCCTGACATTACCAAGAGCTCCTAATTAAACAAAAATGTTCATCGAGTACCACATTGTGCTGGATTCCTCGGAGTTTAATTAAAACAACAGCGTGAGAGGCGTGCGCAGCGTCCACAATCAGATGGCAGCGGGGGAAGAGAGGGTGCAGGGGAGGGCTGGGCCCAGCAGCCCAGGCCTTCCCGCTCAGCCGGGGGTCCCTGGGGCTCCGAGGAGGCAGGGGGACAGGCGCTCCGGGTCAAACGCTCTGGGCTGAGCGCCCGGTCCAAGCACCACGTCTGTTGAGGCGGTCTGAGAACAGAGGGATGCTGAGGGCCGAGACGGGGGGCAGGGAGCGGAGATGTGTCTTTCCCAGACTCCCAGGGACTGGGCAGTTAATAGATTCACAGTGTGTCCTTTTAACTCTCTGAGCGCTTACAATGGAGGCTGGCACGCGGTGGGGAGGGGCGGGCGGTGCGTGTACAGCGGGAGCCAGAGCCGGGCTGTTCCGTCTGCGCCCGGGGAAAGGTCAGGGCAAAAATATCTGCTGGGAAGAGGCGGGGCGGGCTGGGACAGGCGGACTCCTCCTCTCCCCTCCTCCTTCCTCTAGCAGGACCAGCTCCAGGCCCCACACACAATGAAACTATGGGGCCCCTTGTTAGAAAATTACTAGGAATTTCCAGGCGTTAACAGACGAGGGCGGGCACACATCAGGGTCTGGGATCAAGTGGCCCTGTGGCCAATATGACGGCTCCTCCCGGGGCTCCAAGCTGCCACGGAGGACACTGGGTGACTCCCAACCTGGGAGCCACATGTGGGGACCACCTGCCCCCTAATGGCTGGCAGTGACTTGTACTTTTTTTTCTTTGGGCCACGTGGCATACCAGGATCTTAGTTCCCTGACCAGGAATCAAACCTGTGCCCCCTACAGCTGAAGTGCAAAGTCTTAACCACAATACTGCCAGGGAAGTCCCAGGTGGCTTTTACGTAGAGAGGGTCAGGGTGGCGCTGCAGCTGACAAGCAGAACCCACCCCACAGCTGCACAATGGCTGATGGCAGCTGTCCTGTCACAACCAGAACAACAACGATGGCAATCATATCAGATAGGTAGCACCAACCAATGGAGAAGGAAATGGCGACCCACTCCAGTGTTCTTGCCTAGAGAATCCTGTAGACAGAGGAGCCTGGTGGGCTGCTGTCTATGGGGTCGCACAGAGTCGGACACGATTGAAGCAACTTAGCAGCAGCAGCAGCACCAACCAAATGCTTGTTCCCCACACGGCACCCTGTTGGTCCCTGACTTGTTTTGTCCACTTCTGTGGTTCCTGTAACAATCCCTTGTGGTGAACATCATTATTACCCCACTTTGGAGGTGAGGGAACCGCAGCTCAGAGAGGTTCATTGACTTGCCCAAGGTCACAAAGCTACAGAATGGCAGTGCCAAGATGTGAACTCAAGTTGCAGGCCCCTGGGTTAAATTAATCACCTTGCAAGGGAGAAGACAATTGGGAGCAGCTGGTGGGCAGGTAGGAGGCGGGTTTGTAGCAAGACTGTCTGAATGATGCTGTATTACAATAAGGAAGCCATTTCCTGGTGCCCCAGCCTACCGAGGCCAGCAGGCAGTCCACAGGAAGGATCCATGGGCATGTGTGGGGAGGTGTGGTTAGCTGCTTCTGCCTAGCCAACTGCCATTTCTCCTTTGTTTCTTTGGGGAGACCACCCCTTATTGACCCTGTCTACATGGGCTGACCCACCCTTGACTTCAGGGAAAACTCTGCCAATCAGAGTATTTCTTCCTCCAACCACAGTGACAAGCTCAGGGAAGGTCATCTGACCCAACGTGGGTCAATGAACAGTCCTGGGTCACTTAGTCCTCTCTTCTGTGTACAGGCCCCAGAGCCTGGAGCTAGTGGGGAGATCTCACTGAGAATACAGTTGATAGGGAAGAGAACCCCCAGAGTCTGAAGATGAACCCTGAGAACATGGTATGAGTTCCTGGATCCAGCTGAACCTAAAGCTGTTATAATCCACAAACATTTAATTACATGGACAAATGAATTCTCCATTTGAGTTGGATGCACCTTTTGTGCTAGTCCCTTAACAGGCTGCTCTTCTTTTCTCCAAAGGCTTAATAAATTCCTACCAGAAGGCTCTAAGACCCAGTGGTATTATGGGCTAAAAAAAGGAGATCAAAGTCCCCTACAAGTGAAAATCCAAAGCAAGACTTTCACGGATCCCTTTGGTATCTGTCCCCAAAACCAGGCCCCAGGGTCTCCTCCACACACCCTGGGGAGCCCATTACCTCGGAGGACAGTGAGCTTGGCGTGGACGGTGATCTCCCCGACTGAGTTCTGGGCCACACACTCATACACATTCTCATCTCGGGGTGTCCGGAGTGGCTGGATCCTCAGCACAGCCCCTGCACTCCCATCGAACTCGATCGTCTGTAGTAGGAAGGGGAGAAAGGTCAGTGAGGCTGGAGTCCCAGGGGTGATCAGGAGAGGAGCAAGTGTGTACAAGTGTGTATAGGCCCTGTATAGATACTGGAGGCAGAAAACTAGGTCTGTACGAGTAAAGGGTATTGTGCGTACATGGGTTCGTGACACATGCACTTAAGTCTGGGGACAGGCATGCAAAATGTGGAAACGTGTATGTCTGACCATGGACATGGGTACAGGGCTGCAAATCCCCTTCTGAGAGATAAAGGTCCAGAGAGGCAGGGCATTGCTTGAGGCCACACAGCACAAAGGTAGCAGAACAAGTGAGCCTGGGAGGGCCCTCACGGAGCACGTGTCAGGGTGCCCCTGCCAGGGAGGTGGTGGAAGAGAAGGGTCCCAGTTGGAGAGGGCCAGCTCCATGCAGGAATGTTCCTGGGATGGCTTCCACGACTGAGCGGCCATGGCCCCATGGGGGGGCGGTGGGGGCTGGGGCTGGCCCTGGGCTGTCTCCCCTCCCTTCCCCGGCCACTCACCTCAAAGCGCTGTGAATTGACCTTCTTGCCCTTCTTGTTCCAGGTCACCCGTGGCTTGGGATCACCCGTGGCCTGACACACAAAGGAGGCCACGCCCCCTGACACACCGATCTGGTCCTTGGGTTCTTTGATGAACCTGGGGGGCTCTGGGGAGAGAAGAGGAAGGGGGGCTCTGGTGGGACTGGGCATGTGACCAGGACCCCATGGGGCCAGGTAAATGTGCCCTCCAGCCTGCCTGACCACAGAGGTACCAACGTGGGCCCGACATGAGGGCTGGAGAGGATGAAGGAGAAATGGTGCCACTGCTCACCCTCCATGGGCATCCTGCGGCCTGCCCAGCACCCCCACCTCCCCGCTTCTGGATACAGCAGCCACACACTCACACACGGACACAGCCACATGTGGGCACACCCACTCAGATGTAATGCCACAAGGAAGGTGGGAGGGGAGACCCCTGAGACTGTAGGGTCCCCAAATTCAGCCCTTAGTAGTGACCAGCCAAACCCTGGAGGGTCCTTGGTCCTAAAATGGCTTGGGAAGAGAAAACTGGGCCTAATCCCCCGATGACACATGTGGGAAAACTGAGGCACTGAACAGGGAAGTGGGGGGGTGACCAAGGGACCCGAGGTCAGAACCAGCGCTTGAACCCAAGGCCCCAGCCTCTTCATCCGTGGGAGGTGTCCAAACACGAAGGGTCAGAGAAGGAGGCCAAAGCTCAGAAGAGGTGATTGGATGCTGCCAGCCACTAGAGCAAATGCTTATTGAGCAACTACTGTATGCAGATGGTGTACACTCAGAAACATCCAATTCTTCTGGCAGGGATTTCCCTGGTGGTCTAGTGGTTAAGACTCCAAGCTCCCAATACTGGGGGTGTGGGTTTGATCCCTGGTTGGGGAACTAGTATCCCACACGCTGTGCAGTGTAGCCCCCCTCAAAAAAAAAAATCCCTCTGACAGCGCTGGGTGGGCGGAGCCACCATAATCCTTATTTCACACACAGAAAAGTGAAGCAAGCTATCTGCTTGCACACACAGCCAGCCAGGGGCTGAGCAGGGATTTGAATGGGGCTGGTCCTGTGCCCACAGCCTCTGTCCCTCGTGATGATGTGATGTGCTAAAATCTCCCCAGGTAAATCTCAAGTGGGAGTTAGGATGTCTTTTATACCTAGACAGCTTCAAGTCTGGACCTCACTCAGGCGCGCGAGGACCTCACTCAGGCGTGCGAGTGTGTGTGTGTGTCGCGCGAGGACCTCACTCAGGCGCGCGAGTGTGTGTGTGTGTGTGAACAACTCCAGCCTGAGCAACAGTCGGGCCTCATAGGTTCATCTAGAAAGTTCTGGCTACTCGGGAGTGCAAAGAAGGTCAAGAAGACCTCAGGTTCCAAATCTGGGTGCCACAAACCCTAATTTCTACCATCTGTGACTCAGGACGGGCCTTGAACAAAATACAGAGTCCCTATTCCCGTGGTTTGACTGGCCTCGCCGCCCTCATTTCAGGCTGTGCTCCCACTGATACGACCCTGTGAGTCTACACCGGCCATCTCTCTGGAAAGTCAGTAGACCCACTGCGTGCAGGCATGTGTGGCCTCCTTCAACTCCTGTGTGGTCTACCGAGGAGGTGACTGTTCATCCCACTACACAGAGAGGACCGTGCAGTTTGAGAGAGTTTAGCGAGCTTGTGTGAGTTCACACAGCTCAGACGTGACAGCACCGGGGTTTGAACCTGGGTCTCTCTGACCCTAAGCCCGCATCTTCTGCTCCTCTCAGCCCCCAGGCCCAGAGCCTGTTTTTGTTGCTCCATGCTAAGTAGCCCCGGGCTGGGCCTGCCCCTCCTCCTGGAACAGTGACTGGGGCCATATGCGTCCCCAGTCAAGGTCAGGGGGGAAAGTAACTGCACTTGGGTCAAGAATCTTGCTTCTGGGAAAAACCCTCCCTTGGGAGCTGCTGGAAGGAAGGGCAGAAGCCAGTTGCAGGGAAGGAAAAGCATCCAGCTGCCTGTTTACCACTTGGGGCCAGGGACACACCCCAAGGACCCTCCAATCCAGGGAATGAGACTCGACAAAAGCCTGCACTATCCTTCCTCCTCCTTGCATCTGGCAGCTTCAACCTCTGCTCGGCCAGCACCTCCCCTAGGGAGCCTTCTTGGATTACCACTGGCTGGGTCAGGACCGCCTCTGTCCCCATCCTTCCCTGGGTGCCCCCCTCCACCACAGCCCTGATCACACTGGGCTGAAATACTTGGTTCCGTGCCACCTGGCAGGGTGGGTGTGAAAAGGACCCCACTCCCGGGGACTCTGTCACAGCACCTGAGCCCGGTGACCCTTGAAAAACTGGGGCTTTGAGCCCTGTGCATGTGTGTGTGCTAAGTCGCTCCAGTCATGTCTGACTCCTTGAAACCCTATGGACTGAAGCCCAGGCTCCTCTGTCCATGAGATTTCCCAGGCAAGAATACTAGAGTGGGTTGCCATGCCCTCCTCCAGGGGATCTTCCCCACTCAGGGATCAAACCCGCATCTCCTTCGTCTTCTGCGTTGACAGGTGGGTTCTTTACCACTAGCGCCACCTGGGAAGCACTTGAACCCTGGTGTTTGCCAAATACTGAGTAATGAAGCTGCCCACTCGCTCCCTGGCTCCCTGTCTCTTCAGGGCAGACGCCTCTCAGCCTACGTCCAGGCAGCTCTGGGAGCCCAGCCAGCCCAGAAAAGCTTTCTCCGCCCGCTGCATCTCCCATTAGACTAATTCTTGTGGATGCTTAAAGTCTCTTATTTGGACAACCCTCCCCTCCTCTTCTTGGCAAACGGGCTCCAGACACAAGAAAGACACTGGGGTACGGCTGCAGCTTATGGCAAGCAAGCGTTCCTTTTCTGCTGAGCCTGTTCTCACACCAGCTCTATTCCGAGGCTCAGAGAGGGTGATTGACTGGCCCCTGCTCACTCAGCTTGTGATGGGCAAGAGCTAAGATTCCAACCTGGTCCCATGTGGTTCCCAAAGCCTTGCACGCTGTACACTTGGTACACAGGGTTGTGGGTTTTTGATGAGAGCACCCTGGGTGTTTCCATTTCTTAGATGAAGAGACTGAGGTTCAAAGTGGTGAGGCCAACAGCACTGGGGGTTGGGAAGGGCTTGGCGCAATTTCTGTTTTTCCACTTCAGATTCTGCAGAGGAAAATCTGGTGCCAGAGGTAGCGGCCCAACCACCCTCCCATCCCTTCCAGTCCAGTCTGGGCCAGCTACACAGCGTCCCGGGAAGGTCCCACAGGACCAACAGCTGTTTCTGGGGCAGAAACCGCTCCTCTTCATGCTGGGTGGTGGACATCCCAGCTGCCTGCCTGGGCTTTCTCCCGCCAACAGCCCCCAGCCAGGTGGCTCCCAGAGGACCTGGGCTATTCCTTGAAGCTGGCAATGCCAATCACGGTGCCCACAGCCCCTCCGCTGACCACCCAGGTGTCAGGGCTCCTGCTAAACAGACCACCTCTTGGGGTCAAGATGCCCCCAGCTTTGGAGATGGAGAGCTGGGTTTGAGTCTAGGCCACTACCAATACCTATAGGGATACAGTAATAACAACTGCAGGGACTTCTCTGGGAGTCTAGTGGTTAAGACTCCGTACTTTCAGTGCGGGGGGCATGGGTTCCATCCTGTCGGGGAACTAAGATCCCGCATGCTGCATGGCCAAATAAATAAATATAAATAAATATAATCAGTAAGTGCAGGACTCACTGAGGGAGCACCCGCTGAAGTAGCCTGGCTACATGCTTGGTGCTGATACCTTGGGTCACTCTCCCTGCGTGGTCCACCCTCTGCTCTGGTCCCCTCACCCCACCTCCGTCTGTCCTCCCTTGGCAGCCAGAGGGGACCTGTGAGTATCTGAGTCAGGTCCTGCCCACTCATTCTGCCCACGGCCCTCTGGGTCTCCCATCTCCCAGGGAGCAAAAACCAACGTCTTCCAGTAGCCCGCTGCTGCTGCTGCTGCTAAGTCACTTCAGTCATATCCGACTCTGTGTGACCCCATAGACGGAAGCCCACCAGGCTCCCCCATCCCTGGGATTCTCCAGGCAAGAGTACTGGAGTGGCTTGCCATTGCCTTCTCCTCCAGTAGCCCGCAAGACCCTGCAAAACCTGCCCCACACTGGAGTGGGTTGCCATTTCCTTCTCCAATGTGTGAAAGTGAAAAGTGAAAGTGAAGTCGCTCAGTCGTGTCCGACCCTTAGAGACCCCACGGACTGCAGCCTACCAGGCTCCTCCATCAATGGGATTTTCCAGGCAAGAGTACTGGAGTGGCTTGCCATTGCCTTCTCCTCCAGTAGCCCGCAAGACCCTGCAAAACCTGCCCCACCCTGTCCTTGTTCTCCCCTTCACTCACTCTGCTCCAGACACACAGGCCTCCTCACTTCCTCCAACACGCCAGGCAGGGTCCTACCCCAGGGCCTTTGCACAGGCTTTGCCCTCTGCCCAGGACACGTTCCACACTCTCCCAACATGAATGGGGAACTCTCCTCAGCTCCTTTAGGACTCTGTTCAGATGCCATCTTCTCGGTGCAGCGTAACACTCTCTCACCCATTTAAAATGCAGCCCCCAACCTTCTACTCACAAGCTCATCTCCCTTTCTGTTTGTCTTGCTCCTGGGCGTGTCTACCATCCTGCACACTTGGGGTCTCTCCTTCATGAGATGATCAGCTCCAAAAGGGGCTGGGATATCTGGTTTGGCCCCGAGGTCTAAACCAGTGCCCGGCACACAGTAGGTGCTTATTAAAAACCCACCAAATGAATGAGAGCACAGAAGCAGCCATAGTCCAATGACAGAGACAGGATTTGAACCCAGGTCAGGAGAGTCTCCAGACTGTGATTTCCACCCCACTCCTCACCACAGACACTCTGCGGCCTCGGTTTCCTCATCTATAAATGGGAACAATCTCAGCTCCGTTCTGCCTGAGGCTGGTAATTGTCAGTGGCAAGATGTCAAAGTCACAGATTTACGACTTATTCCACTAGTGTATGTTAAATTAGTGGTTCTCATGTAGGGGTTCCATCAAGAAGACAGGGCCAGGAGTGCTCCATACCCCACAGTGCCCAGGACACCCTCCCCCGAGAGAATGCTCTGGCCCCGATGTAAGCAGTACCAAGGGCAGGGGAGACCCTGAGTTAACTAAAAATGCTCAGCATCCTCAGCCTGCCATTCCTACTATGAGGAATATAGCCCAGAAGACACAGGCCCTAGAAGGTGACTGGCCAGATCATGGCCCAGTTATGTCTGGCCGCTGACCCAGAGGCAATGTGGGGTGATGGGTAGGAACCTTGGCTCTGGCACCAGGCAGTCAGGCTGCTTCCTGGCTGTAATGTAACCTCACTGTGCCTCAGTTTCCCCATCTGTACAATGGAGATGGGGAAAACAGCATCCCTCTCATCAGATGGTGGTGCTTGATCTGAATGGGTTAGGTATTTATTGTAAAACAATATGAAAATAAGAAAAAGCACAACTGTACAAAGCAGGTGTGTATGTCTCTGGTGTTCTCACCCAGGGGCAATAATTCTCATGCTCGCGATAACCCAGGATTGCAGGCCTACTATGTGTAGGCAGCATGCAGGGGTTACGGCATGTCCATGTCCTGGGAATGCGGGGAGGTGGATGATGCTGAGTCTCATTCATTGGCCCAAAGTCATACAGCAGGCTGACAGCAAAGTCAGGATTCAAATCCATCCTGATACCAGATCCCAGTTTTTCTGCTGACTTGACACTTTATGTCCCCATAGGCCTGAATAAAACTCCTCTAGGCCCTTAGTTGTGAGATAGACCTTGGCATTGGGCCCAGGACCAACCCTCATCCTTCCCACGTTACTTCCACAAACACAGCCTTGCCCATCCCCAAACTACAAGAAATTTTTTTTTTTTTTTAAACTCCAGGCCTTTCCATGTGATAACACCTTGACCAGTAATGCCCTTTCTATAGGCAAACTCCTACAGAGCCACAAAACCCCAGCTTGAATGCCCTCTCTCCCAAGAAGCCTCCCCTGGCTCCTCCTGGGAAGATTTGATTGCCTGTGTGTCAACCAACTGGTCACTGGTGTTTCTACTTGTGGCAAGGGAAAGTGAACTCTGTGGCTTCTTCAGGAGTGACTTCAAGTAAGTCCCTGCTTCCTCCTCCAAGCCTTGGTTTCTTTGATCCAAAAATGGGGATGGTAATGAGATTAGCCGGGTTCTGTGAGGTAGAGGGAGAGGAGGCAGATAGTCTGCATTTAGAACTGGTCTGGGTGCAAAGTCGATGCTTCGGAAACCCACATGGTCACCCCTGTTACTATGACTGCTTTTTAATACCATCCTTACGATCTGCCTCTGCATCTCATAGGACCCAGCACAAAGCAAGCATTCTACTTGGTCTCCTTCATGGAGCACAAAGGCTCTGCTTGGCAAAACCACGGGCACCCAGGGAGAGGTGGGGACACATGTTCACATGCGCACATGCAAACTCAGATGCCCGCACTTACCTTCTGTGGCACAGCCTCCAACCAGCAGGACCACGAGGAGGCCCACAGGCCTGATTACAGACGCTACACCATGGCCCCAGGCAGGCGCCATGCTTAGCCGTGACCTGCAACCTTCGACCTCCGACCTCCACCCTGGAGTGGGGGATAGCCCCCCAGGTCCCTCACAGAGAGGCCTCGAGCCAAGCGTCAGACGGGGCAGCGTCTGCAGAGATAAACAAAGGGGCTATGAGAGGGGAGCAGGAATCTAGGGTGCCTTCGTAGGGGAGGCAGCTGGAGGATCACAGAAGGGCAGAGGAGAATCATGGGGTTCAAGGGTCATGGGGCAATGATGGGGCAGAAAGAGGGCACTGAGCCCATATGATGAGCTGAATGTCTGTGTTCCACCCTAACAAAATTACGATGTTGAAATCTAACCCTTCGTCTGGATGGTAATAAAGGTCTTTGGGAGGCAATCAGGTCCTGTGGTGGAGCCCTCATGAATAGGATTCAGTTCAGTTCAGTTCTGTCGCTCAGTCGTGTCCGACTCTTTGCGACCCCATGAATCACAGCACGCCAGGCCTCCCTGTCCATCACCAACTCCCGGAGTTCACCCAAACTCATGTCCATCGAGTCGGTGATACCATCCAGCCATCTCATTCTCTGTCGTCCCCGTCTCCTCCCACCCCCAATCCCTCCTAGCATCAGACTCTTTTCCAGTGAGTCAACTCGTCGCATGATGTGGCCAAAGTATTGGAGTTTCAGCTTTAGCATCAGTCCTTCCAATGAACACCCAGGATCGATCTCCTTTAGAATGGACTGGTTGGATCTCCCTGCAGTCCAAGGGACTGCCAGCACCACAGTTCAAAAGCATCAATTCTCCAGCGATCAGCTTTCTTCACAGTCCAACTCTCACATCCATACATGACCACGGGAAAAACCATAGCCTTGACTAGACGGACCTTGGTTGGCAAAGTAATGTCTCTGCTTTTTAATATACTATCTAGGTTGGTCATAACTTTCCTTCCAAGGAGCAAGCGTCTTTTAATTTCATGGCTGCAATCACCATCTGCAGTGATTTTGGAGCCCCCCAAAATAAAGTCTGACACTGTTTCCACTGTTTCCCCATCTATTTCCCATGAAGTGATGGGACCAGATGCCATGATCTTAGTTTTCTGAATGTTGAGCTTCAAGCCAACCTTTTCACTCTCCTCTTTCACTTTCATCAAGAGGCTTTTGAGTTCCTCTTCACTTTCTGCCATAAGGGTGGTGTCATCTGCATATCTGAGGTTATTGATATTTCTCCCGGCAATCTTGATTCCAGCTTGTGCTTCTTCCAGCCCAGCGTTCCTCATGATGTACTCTGTATATAAGTTAAATAAGCAGGGTGACAATATACAAACTTGACGTACTCCTTTTCCTATATGGAACCAGTCTGTTGTTCCATGACCAGTTCTAACTGTTGCTTCCTGACCTGCATACAGGTTTCTCAAGAGGCAGGTCAGGTGGTCTGGTATTCCCATCTCTTTCAGAATTTTCCACAGTTTATTGTGATCCACACAGTCAAAGGCTTTGGCATAGTCAATGAAGCAGAAATAGATGTTTTTCTGGAACTCTCTTGCTTTCTCCATGATCCAGCGCATGTTGGCTATTTGATCTCTGGTTCCTCTGCCTTTTCTAAAACCTGCTTGAACATCTGGAAGTTCACGGTTCACATATTGCTGAAGCCCCTGGCTCAGAGAATTTTGAGCATGACTTTACTAGCGTGTGAGATGAGTGCAATTGTGCTGTAGTTTCAGCATTCTTTGGCATTGCCTTTCTTTGGGATTGGAATGAAGACTTAGTGCCCTTATAATGGGGCTTCCCCAGGTGGTTCAGACGGTAAGAAATCTGCCTGCAAGGTGGGAGACCCAGGTTCGATCCCTGGGTCGGGAAGATCCCCTGGAGAAGGGAATGGTTACCCACTCCAGTATTCTTGCCTGGAGAATCCCATGGATAGAGGAGCCTGGTGGGCTACAGTTCATGGGGTCGCAAAGAGTCAGACATGACTGAGTGACTAACACTTTCAAAGGGACCCAGAGAGCTCCCTCACTACCCCCACAATGAGGACACATCTAGAAGAGGATCATCTATGAATCAGGTTCTCACCAGACACTAGATATGCCAGCGTCTTGATCTTTGTCTTTTGGCCTCCAGAACCGTGAGAAATGAGTGTTGTTTATAATCTGCTCAGTCTATGATATTTTTTATGTCAGCCTGAATGGACAGAGACACCTCCACCCCTGGCTGGGTACTGATCCCACTTAAGCCTCAGCTCCAATGGAGCCCAGACCCCAGACCTTGGCTGAGCCCCCTGACTCCAGACTGAGCTTCCCCCCTGCTAGAAATCACTCTGAACATCCAAGTCCTCCCCCTCCCAGGCTGAGCCTGTTGAAGGCCAAGGCTCTGGGTGACACTGCCAACTGTCCCTACAACCAGGACCCTTTGGCCACCAGATGGATCCTCCCTCCCAAACACACCTGATGGTTCCTGCCCTGCTCTAACACCTATGGGTCCTGTGACCCCCAGAGGAAGCCGTTCCTGCTGATCTCCTGCCCCCTCCCTCGGGAGGTATGGCCACACAGCCCCAGCTCAACCCTACCTCCGAGCCTTTAAATTTACTACATTCCCTGCTGGGAATGCTGCTCCCCTCGACCCCAAGTGCTGCGTGACAGGTCTCAGTTCCATTGTCGCTTCCTCCGGAAGCCCTCCCTGCCTCTCATAGGTCAGCCCCCACCCCCATGCCACATCCCACGGCTTCAGAAACGACTGAGCTCATCCTCCACGGCATTTATCCCAGTTTGCAAGTCAAATGCGAATGTGTATCACCAGTGTCTGTTTCTCCCATGGGAATTCAACCTCTGCTAAGGCAGAAGGGTCCTTCTCGGGACTCAAACCCTGGGACAGCCCCCTCCCCAGTGCCCTCCCTAGCCAGGGCACAAGGGAGGGACAGGGAGAGGCCATGCCCTGGGTGGGTCCAGGCCATGGCCACAAGGATGGGTGCCACGTAATGATGGGGCGGCCCCCGTGATTCTGGCTCCCAAAATACCCAGTTGTGGTCACCTCGCCCAGCCCCAGGGCAGCCCCAGGGGAAGGCTGGGCTGGTGGTGGCCGGGTCATGGTCCAGGGTGGAGAGTGGACAAATCAGGATGAGAAGAGTGGGGGCTGGGGTGCTCAACAGGCACACAGTTAGACCACAGTGAGACCAGACAGAGATGGAGGCTGCTTGCACACAGTCAGGTCACAAACAGACCTGGACACACAGTCAGATCACAGACAGGGAGACCAGACACCATCACAGATGTGCAGTCAGGTGACAGATATGGGTTCACATGCATCAGTTCAGTTCAGTTGCTCAGTCTTGTCTGACTCTTCCTGTCCATCACCAACTCCTAGAGTTTGCTCAAACTCATATCTATCGAGTTGGTGATGCCATCCAACCATCTCATCCTCTGTCATCCCCCTCTCCTCCTGCCCTCAATCTTTCCCAGCATCAGGGTCTTTTCTAACAAAGTTCTTTGCATCAGGTGGCCAAAGTATTGGAGATTTAGCATCAGTCCTTCCAATGAACACCCAGGATTGATTTCCTTCAGGACTGACTGGTTTGATCTCCCTGCAGTCCAAGGGACTCTCAAGAGTCTTCTCCAACACCACAGTTCAAAAGCATCAATTCTTTGTAGTCAGGCCTATAACACTCACCACAGGCACACGGACAGGCACAAATTCAGGTTCCAGACACAGGGTTGCAATGGGGCTGACAGCACATGTAAACAGTCAGATTAGAGGCAGATATGGGTCCACGCCAAGATCACAGATCCACAGCTAGGTGAGACACGTACACACAGGGTCACGGTCACATAGGCAATATACACACACAGCTGGGTTGTGGGCAAATGTTAATATGGAGGCAGATGCGCGCTCCATGGGGCACGGCAGGTGAAAACACACAGTCCCCAGACTCAGATGTGGGCACACAGTGGGGCGACAGAAATATGCAGTCAGCAGATTGAGCTTGCACCCATCCAGACACTATACACCCAGAAACGCACAGTCAGACCACAGACACGTGTACACACACAGTCAGGCACACACACAGTCAGACCACAGACACACACTGGGACCCAACTGGTCCAGGATGCACAGATGGGGAAACGGAAGCCTGGAGCCAGCCACCTCCCCTGGCAATCCCTCTACAGGCCCTTTAAGAGCAAAAGTGGCTGATGGGGATGGTGAAAGCCTTAGCTGGAGAAATGGCCCATGGCCAGCTGCAGCCAGGGTGACCACAGCAGCTGACGCCACCCACAGATGCACATAGGCTCAGCCCCACCTGGGGGACAGGGTGTGGCTCTGGTCCAGACCACTTGGATCGGTGGGTCAGGCCTGCACAGGGCCTCAGGGAAACCAAGGCAGCATAGCAACACAGACTGCCAAACCCAGGGTCGCCAGGTCCCCCTGGTGTGGGGGTAAGGTGGAGGTGACCTCCGAGCTCCTGTCTACTCGCCTCCAGTACAAGTTGGCATGGGCAGGGGTCACCTGCATGAAGGGCCCTGGCCACGATGCTTCCCCCGCCCCCCTGCTGTGCTCCATGGGAGCCAAGGGCAGCTGTTCTAAACTGGGAGGCCCCTAATTACCCGCTGGGCCCACACCTTCTCAATGACTGGGCAGGATGGGGCTGATCCAGGCACAGGCGGGGCCCAGCCATCAGCTCCTGACTCCCCCAAAGAGGCCAGTCCAGCCTGCTGGGTGGGGGTAGGACAGAGCACTGGGGGCTTTCAAGGCCTGGGGCAGGAATGGGGGTGGGAGAGGATCAGACAGAGCACAGAAGGTTCCAAGTTTCAGGGTTTCTCAGGCCCCCACCCTCCCTGAAGGATCTTGCTATTGCAAAGCCCCTGGCTCTCTCCCTCCTCTGGCTTCCTGCAAGACCTGGGGTGGGAGTCTTCTACAAGAGGTCAGGGGAGAAGATAAACAAATCCTATCAGCTCTGCCTTCAAAGTCTAATCTGAGTCTGTCTACTTCTTACCTTTTTTTCTGTCTCTATTTGGTCCAGGCCCATCATTGCTCACCTGGACCGATGCTGTCACCTGCCATGTCTCCTGCCCTGTCTGTCCTCCTCTCAAAGCCAGAGGGCGCCAGTGAGCACCCACGTCAGGTCCCATGCCCCTTCCTTTGCGGGGGGGGGAAAGTCTAAGTCCTTCCCACCACTCAAAAGGCCCTGCAGGACCTCCTCCACACCTGCCCCACTCACTCTGCTCAAGCCACAAGGGCCCCCTGGCACAGTTCCTCCAACACATCTGTCCCAGGACCTTTGCATGTGCTATGCCCACTGCCTAGACCTTACCACCTCCAGATTTAATGCAACAGACGTAAGCGATGTGGGTTTGATCCCTGGGTCGGGAAGATTCCCCCAGAGAAGGGCATGGCAACCCACTCCAGTATTCTTGCCTAGAGAATCCCATGGACAGAGAAGTCTGGCAGGCTACAGTCCATGGAGTTGCAAAGACTCGGATCCGACTGAAGAGACTTACCATGCACACACACGTAATTACTTGGTTGAGAGTTAAAGGGGGAAGCAGAATGGGGGTGGGTGTCTCCACAGAAGGGAATAGCATGAGGAAGGGCAAGGAGCAGATGGGGAGAGATTAGGGCAGAGTGGTGGCAAGGAGGCCTCCGCGGGGAGGCCTCAGAGCAGGGGGGAGGGGATGTGGCCAGACTGGCACCATGCCAAGCCTCCATTATGGCCATCACACATAAAGCAGCCTGGGTCACCAGCCCCATCACGGCTGAGAAAGAGAAACTGAGGTGGGAGCTTTGGGGCAGCATGATGCAGCGAGATCCCCAAGGTCTTGGAGGATGGTGTGGCCATTAAGAAAGGAACAGCCACCCATGAGAGTCACAGGAAATAACCTGTGTGGCCAATGAGGCTGGGCACAGCGTGTGGAGGAGGGGAGAGAGTGGCCTCTGCACAAGGAACCCAGGGCCCAGGGTGGATCCCTGCCCGCCTCTGCGCCAGGTGCCGAGCTGTCCACCATCCACGCCCAGCAGCTGGGCACCGGTGGGTGCCCAACCTGCACAGATGGGGAAACTGAGGCTCACAGAGGAACAGAGACTCTGCCAAAGCCCCTCAGCTGGGTGGAGCCTTCGTTCCACAGTCCACGTCGACACAGGACTGTGTTCTTCCCTAGCTGCTGTGTGATCTCGGGAAAATGGATGGCCCTCTCTGGGCCTGGTGCTGCTGGACGGCCTCTAGGGGCTCCCAGGCCTTGCTCAGAGCGGGTGAGCGGGCACCCATTCCAGTCGGGCGCCGGGGCGCAGGTCACGCGATCCTGGAGCCAGCTTTGTGTACCCACGCACAGCAGGGAGCATAAAAGGGAGATTATGACCAGGACTGGGCAGCAAATAGGCTCTGTGTCACCCTCACGAGGCAAGGTCTCCTGGGGGCCTGAGGACACCCTGCTGCCTCTCCCTGCCCCGTCTCTGGGTCTGGGCCGTCCTGGGGACCAGGGGGCTCATCTGTGCAACCTTGACCCTCAGGGATTTCCGAGGGCCAGGCAGAGGGAAGGCTGGGTAGCTTGTCCCTATTAAGGAAAAGTCCCTCAGGGATGCACAGTCTTATGGTCATCACACCCACCCCGCCCCCCATACCTCTCTGGCTCCATTGCTTCCTTTCTGAGCCCAGGGACTTTCCTGCAGCCTGGACCCCCTTTCCAAGGGCCTCAGATCCCCTTGAGGGTGGGCCTTCCTGCCTCCAGCCTCCCTGGGTTGGTCTGTCCCCAGAAGTTGACACAGGGTCCAAGTTCTGCCTCTGCAGCCCCTGGTGGACTCCACTGGCTCTGGCTGAGGCCCCCTCCCTCTTGGGGCCTCAATGCCCTCCCATGGGGAAATGGGCTCAGGGTGGGGCCAGGTGAGGCTGGCCCTGCTCCCTTCCAGGAATGGGCCAGGACCAGGGCCCAGGGTTCTGCCTTTAATTGACCATCGGTTTGTATTGAAAGCTGTCCCCAAGGGCCCCCACAGCCAGGAATGGGTGGGCAGGGCATCTGGGGAGCCAGGCCCAGTCCCAGAGGGAGTAATGAGTGTCCCCTCCACATGCCCAGCTCTTTCAAGTGCTCCCTGTGCTTCCTTCTGTTTGACAGAGGAGGAAATTGAGGCTCAGAGAGTGTTAGCTGCACGTTGAGGGTCACACACCAAGGTTAAGGGCTGGGTTAAGATTTGAGTCCAGAAACCAGTTCTCAATCAAGCTCAGAGTCCATACTCCCTGGGGGGCCATATTGCCAGGATGGCTCCTGCCAGCATGTCCCCCACACCGGCTTCATGTGGGAGCCTGGAACACCAAGATCTGGGTGCATCCCTGCCCTGCTCACACCTGCTGGGCTCCCCAGCACGTCTACTCAGTGTCCTTCCTGGGCCTGCTCTATTCCCTCTTTGCATGGTTCTCAGAACGCACTGCTCTGCCTCAGACCTCTGGGCCTTTCCTAATACAGGTCTTCCTTCCAGGGGGCCCACTTGTCAACTCACCCTTCAAGCTGTCGCCACAGACCTCCTCATCCCAGGCTGAGAGTGGACTCATCCAGGGACCCGTCCACTGCCCAGTCCTGACCCTCGACCCTGGGGCTGGAAGTAGCTGTGCTGGACTCTGCCCCTCCTCTGCTCTAAAACCTTCCATGGTTTCCATCAAAGTCCATTCAAATCTAGACTCCTAACCTTAGCCACCCAGAACAGCCAACTCCGTCACATCGCACTGCAAGTGCCGTTCGCCCCATGGGTGTCTCTGCTCATCACCTTCTGGCTCACACAGGGATATTTGTGCATGATGTTCCCTTCACCCAGCACACCTTTTCCTCATTCTCCATCCAACCTCAGCCTTCACACTCATCCTCGGGTCTCAGTGGAGCTGTCACCTCCTCCAGGAAGCCCTCCTGAATACCCCAGGCAGGATCACGGCCCCCTGTGGACTGTCCCAGTGCCAGTGTCTCCCATCATAGCTCTACTCCTGTCTCAGACCTATCAACCTCCAGGATGGAAGTCTTCTCCCCACTCTAGGAATGTGGATTTATTAGATGCCTACTTCATGTCTGGCCCCATCTGACCCACGGCATTCCTGTGTTCACGTCCTTTTCAGAGAGGGAAACTGAGGCCAGAAGGAGCTACCGTTCAGCTGACATGGGCATAGCCCTGACATCAGCTCTTGGGTGTAGGGAAACCGCTCAAGCATTAAGAGATGGAGGTGGGGCTCAACAAGGGGCAGGCAGGCTTGGAGGGCTGGGCCAGCTCCCCACAGGGTGCCCCCTCCCCCAGGAAGCCATTCTGGGATAGGTATCTGGGAAGCAGGACTATCTAGGCAATAAGGGAGGGGGGTGTCCAACACAGCAGTGCAAAGCAACATGTTTGTTGTTTCAGTCAGTCAGCCATGTCCAACTCAGCGACCCATGGACTATAGCCCACCAGGCTTCTCTGTCCATGAAAATTTCTTGCCTGGAGAATCCCAGGGACGGGGGAGCCTGGTGGGCTTCCGTCTATGGGGTCACACAGAGTCGGACACGACTGAAGTGACTTAGCAGCAGCAGCAGCAAGAATACTTGAGTGGGTAGCCATTTCCGTCTCCGGGGGATCTTCCCAACCCAGGGATCAAACCGAAGTCTCCTGTTTGGCAGGTGGATTCTTTACCACTGAGCCACCTGGGAAGCCCCCAGAAAGCAACTACACTTCAATAATAAAATTTAAAAAGTAAAACAAAACGGGGCGGGAGTGGAGGATCCAGAAGCATGAGAACTTAGGGACAAGGAGACAGGCATGGAGAGAGGGTCGGTGTGAGCTGATATATTTGCCTGACCCCTCAGTTTATTAAAGACACCAAGATCTGGAGTTCATAGGCCTGAGGGGCGCAGGGACAAACAGACAGAGGAAAACTTTCTGGGAGTTTTGGGGAGTGGCTAAGAGCAGAGATCCCAGCCACTTAACGCCCCCACTCCCATCCCACCCCCAGAGTTCTGTCACCTCCTCTGCAGAGCGGGTCCCCAGCGGGAAGGATGCCAAAGCCCCCTATCAGAAGCCCGCTATCGGAGCACCCCCTCCGCCCCGGCTGGGAGTGAAGGCTGCAGGGGCCTGGCTCCACCCCCAGGAGGTGGGAGAGGAGGTCGGGCTGGGGGCCAGGCGGGGGAGGGGACCCCACGGAGCATAACGGTCTGGAGTTTTCCAAAGTAACAGACCAACCGGACTGAATGGGGGAGGCGCGCCAGGCAGCGGTGGGCTCGAGATGTCCCTGGTGGGTAGCCAGGCCAGACCGCACGCAGCGCGGGTGTGGAGGGAACCCGGAGGGTACCCCCCCGCCCCCGTCTCAGGAGCCTGAGTAGGGGCGAAGAAAGAGACAAAGCCCAGCGCAGACTGAGCCTCGAGGTGGAAGGGGGTCCCGACGCACTCACCCTGAGGCTCAGACATCGGGGCCCAGGTCCCCACGCTGCCTCGGCCGGGCCGGCTGCAGCCCGTCCCTGGGTCCGCCCGGAGCGCCGCGCGCTGCGAGTACTCAGAGGCCGAGGCCCAGAGAGCTCGGCCTGGGGGCGGGGTGGGGCGGGCCCATGGGCGGAGCCGGCAGGGGGCGGGCCCGGGGAGGGGGATCCAGAGCAAACCTCGGGCGGGGCCCGGCCGGAAGTAGGGCGGGGGGACCAGATGGGAGCCAGATCTGTGGGCACTGGAAGCCTACGTGGATGGGGGTCCTGTGCCCGGGAGGCCCCCAAGGAGGGCACTGTGTGCCCCCCTCCCGCAGTGTGCATATACCCGAGGGGGCGCCCCAAGGGACACAGTCCAAGAACCTCCCTTTTGAAGGCCAGATGCCAGAAGGCGCCCCCTACCCTACTCCTCTCTCCCTTCCAGGCGCTGATCGTGGCCATGGCAACAGATAAAGGGACTGGATGCTGGACAGGGCGTCAGAGGGGGCGCCCCAAACAGACCCAAATACAGGAGGTCGAAGAAGGGGCAGAAAATCCCCTCCCAGTCTGGGTTGGATGGCAGAGGCCGCGCCCCCTACGAACACAGAAGCCCACAGGGTGGGGGAGGGGCGCAGGCACAAAGAGGCTTTCCTCCTGCTGGGGGTGTTTTGGGGAGCGAACGGGAACACTGTGGCACAGGCTCCCACCCGAGCCACAACCCTGGGGAGGGGGCGGAGAGCACAGGGCCAGATTGGAAACAGATGGGGCCACCGTGCCAAGCCCGAGACACCCGATCCGGAGGGGGAGGGGAACACAGGGCAGGGGGGTGGGGAAGAAGGGGTGGCCCCACCCAGGCAGCCAATCCCGGCAGACGCTGCTGCCCTGTTGAGGGTTTGAAAACTCCGAGGGAGAGGCCGGGAATTCGGAGGCCTGGAAGGTCCTGGGAGCTTGAGGAAGTGGTCAGGAAGGGGAAAGAAACCTGACAGAGACCATGAGCCGCTGCAGGGGGCCGGTTCCCTGGGCTGATCCCATTCCAGGAGAATTCCACCACTGATCCCAATGGCTCAGGACGACTCCCACAGCCAGCGTGTATCGAGATCTAAGTATACTCCAGGCCTTGTGACGGGGCTCACATCACCCCACCGACAATCACCCCCATTTTCCGAAGGGGTTAGGGAGGAACAGAGAGAAATGACCAAGGTCAGGAAGAGCAGGGATTCGAACCAAAGTTTGAGTCCAGCGACTAAGCACCCTTACCCACGATGCAACAGAAGGCCTGGAGCCAGAAAATGACAAATCACTATAAAGGTAAAGCCCAGAGGTAAACAGCAGATCTGAGACAGACAGGTCCCAGCCTCTAGAAGCTCACCGCCCAGTGGGACAAAGAACATGGGCTGTGATGGGGGAGGGTGGTGCACAGGCAGCTGTGGGAGCCCCTGAGGGCCCCACTGTGTTCCCTCCTGCTAGGGACCTGGACTACTCACTTCCCAAGGTTGCCCATCCATGCTCTGCTAGGTCTACCCCCATCTCTCCCCAGCACCGAATGCACCCTCCCTGGGTGATCCGCCCGTTTTCAGGCCCTGCTTTTGCAAAACAGTGCATATAATTCCACTTCCCCTGGCCCTGGGGAGCCATGCATTGTAGAGATGCACCGGAGTCTTCAAAACACAGGGCACATGGGAAGTACTCTACATCTACAGGCAAACTCTCCACCTGCCCCTTCTACATGGGACACATAGTAGGTGCTGCTAAATGGACACAAAGTAGTGCTGCTAAATGAGAAATACTCTGATACCTCCTTTCCCCATAACCCTGGGGCGCCCATAGCTGATACTTCATAGAGGTGGGACAGACACCTGGAAACCCAGCACCTTGTGGGAAGCACACAGGAGGTGCTCTGGGTCAACATGGGTGTGGAATCAAGCGGCAGAACCTCCCCACTACCCCAGTGTGGTAGGACACGCAGTGGGCCTTCAGAGAATGCCCCCGGGAGCATGCTTTGCTTACATCTACAAGCTGATGGTCCAGGCCAAGGGCTCGTGCAGACCCTGGTTTGAATCCAGGTACATCCCACGTGACTTCAAGCAAGACTATGCACCATTCGGGGCCTTGGTTTCCCCATCCGAAATACAAAGCAGGCACACAATAGGAACCCGATGAACCCATGTCATCAGGCTGGGGCGGAAATGCCTGTCTCTGGGCTGCCCAAACCCCAGGGTATGGTGGCTGGAGACGTGCCACCCCATCCCAGGCAGGCCCTACCCTGTCTGCACCCTTGCTTGTGTCTCCCTGGAGATGACCTCTTGCTTCCAGGTGAAGGAGGTGACCACAGTGGGGTGGGAACACAGCCACCCACTAGGTAGAGGTGGAGCCAGACAAGCCCTGCGTCTGGCCTCCCTCAGCTGGGAGGCCCTGTCTGCTCAATGCCCTGAACAAACCCCCCACCCCCGCCTCCATCACAGCTCTGATCATCCCATATGTTAACTGTCTGGACACAGGTCTGTCTCTCCCACCAGACTGTGACCTCAGAGGACAGGGCTGGGTTTGTCTCTGTCTCGATCAGAGTGTGTGCCCCAAGTCGGGTCCCCAGCACCCAGCAGATTCTCAGCAAACATTTCTGGAACAGCCAGGCTGGGTTCTTACCCAGAAGAGTGCTCCCTCCAAGTTTTACATTCTTGCCAAGATGCTATACTATGTGGTGCCCTCGTCCCAAAGCAGGGGTCTTCATCCACCCTTTTTTTATTTATCCATTTTAAAATTTATTTGGCTGTGTCAAGTCTTAGTTGCATTATGTTTTTGAATCTTTAGTTGCAGCATGTGGGATCCAGTTCCCTGACCAGCGATGGAACCTGGGCCCCTTGCATTGGGAGCGTGGTGTCTGAGCCACTGAATCACCAGGGAACTCCCTATCTGTCCTCTTTTTAAAAATGTTTCTTTTTATTTATTTAATGAATTTATTTGCACCAGCTCTTAGTTGCAGCACATGGGATCTTAGTTCCCTGACCAGGAATCGAACCCAGGCCCCCTGTATTGGGAGCATGGAGTCTTAGCCACTGGACCACCAGGGAAGTTCCTATGATGTGCCAGGCCTGGCTGGAGGCACTGGAGATGAAGCAGTGACCAAGACCGAGCAGGATCTCTGCCCTCATGATCCTGATGTTCCAGGACAGGCAGTGGATGAGAAAGGAAAGAAAGAAAATACACCAGGGTAGTTGGTGCTAAGTGCTATGAAGATGAACAAAGCAGGGACTTTCCTGGTGGTCCAGTGGTTAAGACTCTGTGCTTCCAATGCAGGGGGCCTGGGTCTAGTTCCCTGTTCTGGGAACTAGGATCCTACATTTGCCTCATGGTGTGGCCAAGTGAAAAAAAAAAAAGATGGATGAAGTGAGAGAAGAGGGGACATGTGGGGTGGGATGCAGTATTAAATAGGAGGGTCAGGGAGTGGGAAATCAACATTCAAAAATCTAAAGAAATCAATCCTGAATATTCACTGGAAGGACTGATGCTGAAGCTCCAATACTTTGGCCACTTGATGCGAAGGGCCAACTCGCTGGAAAAGACCCTGATGCTGTGAAAGACTGAGGGCAGGAGAAGCAGGGGGCAACAGAGGATGAGATGGTTAGATAGCATCACCGACTCAAAGGACATGCATCTGAGCAAACTTGGGGAGACAGTGAAGGACAGGGAAGCCTGGTGTGCTACAGTCCATGGGGTTGCAAAGAAATCGGACAGGACTGAGGGAGAGAATGACAAGGAAGGGAGTGGGGAGGTGACATCTGAGCAAGACCCGAAGGAGGTGTTGTATGTGCAAAGGCCCTGGAGCAGAACAGCCTCTGATAAGGTGGAGGGACAGCAAAGAGACCGTGCGGCTGGAGCAGAGTAAGTGAGGAGGAGAGAAGGAGGCAGAGAGGGGAACAGGGCAGGTCGATGCAGGGCCTTAGGCTACCCTGAAGGAGGTGGGCATGCTGGAGGGCTGTAGGCAGAGGAGAGGTGGGGTGTGACTCAGGTATTTCCAGATACCCTGTGGCTACTGCATGGAGGACAGACTGGGGGTGGGGGGAGCTGGAGAACCAGGGCAGAGGTGACTGCACTGGTTCAGGCAAGTGATGAGGGAACCGATCAGGTGGAGGCAGAGAAGTGGGGCGGCAGGGTAGGGCGGGGAGAGACATGGGCACATTTTGGATAGATTAGGAAGGCAGAGCCAAGGAAGTTTTCTAAAGGTTTGGTTGTGGGGTACAAGTTAATGAGGGGGACTCAGGATGATTACCTTGAGCACTCTGACCTGAACACATTGACGGCTAGAGCTGCCACCTCCGGGAAGCCCCCCCGATTGCTCAGCCCACCCAGTGCCTCTGAGGGCTGACCCCAGGCAGGAGCCCACAAATCAGTTGCTACATCCTCTCTATACACACAGGAGGCCGCTGTCCTTGGGATGCAGCCTGGGGCTAAATCACGCCAGCTTCTGCAGCTGGGACATTTGGGGGGTAATTTTTTTTCAAAATAACTTTTCTTCTAATTATAAAATAGGCTCGTGCAGCAGAAAATTAGGGGAAATCAGCATGAAGAAGAAAATAAAAATTGCCCACAATCCACCCCTCTCCTGGAGAAGAACGGTTAGCATGTGGTCACTTTCATTCATTCTTTCCAGAAACACTGAGCACCTACTGTGTGCTGGGTCACTGAGGACACAGCAATGGGGCGAAACGCACCCCCCAGCCCCTTACCCCGCCCCACCCCGCAGCTCGCAGGTAAGAGGGAGAGATGTATATGCACCAAAAACTAACATCATCATCACTAACAGAAGGCCAGAAGTACTGAGAGGCTGCAAAAAGAAAACACAATGACCTGGAAGGCTCTAGAAGGATGGAGGGGTCTGGGGGAACCTCTCAGAAAGACCTTGACAGACAGACTCCTATGGGAAGAGTTTCAGGCAAGAGAAGCTGCAAGTACAAAGGGCCTGAGGCTAATTGCCTCTTTCTGGTCTTTCTCAGATGGGTACCCAGAGATCACCATTATGAAACCATCTGCCAGGAGCCAGTCCACAGAGTTTAATGGGTCTTCTCTCGCTCTCCAGTATAAACAACAGAAAAGGACATCGTCAGACCAAGCTGTGACACCCCTCATTTCCAAGAAGAGGGTGATCCCCTCAGGATGGTCAAAAACCTTTGAGACCTGCCCTGACGTGCCCACCCAGATAAAGCTGCACCCTGTGGACTTCCCTGGTGGTCCAGTGGTTAAGAATCTGCATTGCAATGCAGAGGATGCAGGTTCGACCCCTGGGTCTGGGATGATCCCACATATGCTGGGAGCAACTAAGTCCACTCACTTCAACTACTGAGCCCTCGAGACACTAGAGGAGTCCATGCGCCGCAACTAAAGATCCTACATGATGCAACAAAGACCCGGCATGCTGCAACTAAGACCCCACGTGCTGTGCTAAGTCACCTCGGTCCTGTCTGACTCTTTGTGATCCCCTGGACTGTAGCCCACCAGGCTCCTCTGTCCATGGGATTCTCCAGACAAGAATACTGCAGTGGGTTGCCAAATCCAATGTAGCGATACGAATATTAAAAAAAAAAACCAAAACTGTACCCTGGACATTCTCAAGCAGCACCCCCCTACTCCCAATCATTTCCCTGACTTCACATTTGGGACCAAAATTTCTGAAAATTTCATTTAAGGGCAACCACCAAACTCCACGCACTTGGCTTTGGGAGCAAGAGAGAAACTGGTTGGGCAGCTTCCTGCTTTCTCAGGCTCTGGGGCTCCCGGGCCCCCAGGTTGCCCAATGGGCCCCTCCCCACCCAGCTCAGCATTCATGCCCTGGGGCAGTGAGCGTGTGTCGACCAGCCCGGTGTCCGCCTCGCCCACACTGGCATCATGGCCCTGGCGCCGTGTCTGCCTGCCAGTCACACCGAAGTGAGCACGCTACCTGCCACAGGCATGCAGCACCTCCTCATCTGCCTTTTTCATCTTCTGATTCCCTCAGGCCTAGCTGCCACCCTCTCCTGGAAAAAGCCGGGATGCTTTCAGGTGCCGCTGGATCCAGCAAACCTGCTCTTCCCTGTGTCCTCCCCTGCTCAGCGGATAGGAGCTCTATCCTTCCAGAGGCTTGGGCTAGAACCTGGGGACTGACCCTGACTCCTCTCCTCCCCTCACCCCCACCACATGCTGCTGGTCTGGAAATGCTCTCAAGTGTCTCTCCAGATGCCCTTCCCATCCTGCCCAGGCCCCATTAGTGCCCACCAGACCAGTCACCGCTGTCCTGGTTCCCCAGCGCTGCCCTTTGCTTCACACAATCTGTCCCCCTCCACAGTAGCAAGAGGGTGCCAGTGTACCTGAATCGGCTCCCATTCTTCCTCTGCCCCCAACCCTCTAGGCTCCCCCCTCCCTCCAGCAAAAGCGCAAGTCCTGCCCCACTGCCTCCAAGGCCCTTCAGGACCTGCCCCGTCCCCTCCCCGCCTTGCTCACTCTTCTCCAGCCACTGGCCTCCTCATTGGTCCTCCAACTCCCCAGGCACAGTCCTGCCCCAGGGCCTTTGCACATACTGGTTTCCTCTGTCTGAAACACCCTTCTCCCACACTTTCACAGCTATTTCCTTCTGTCAACTCAGGTCTCCCTCAAACATTGCATCCTCAGAGAAGAACTGATCACCATGGTTGATCACTGCCACTCAGGTACCACCTCCGTCAGCCTTTATCACATATCCATTCTCTAGCTTTCTTTTTCTTGCGGGTGAGGCACTTATTTTCATCTGAAATTATCTACTTCTCATTTACTGTCTAGATTCGTGCTATCTGATAAGGAACCACCAATCATACGTGACTAAATTAAAATTTTAAAAAATTAAACAAACTTCAAAAACCAGTTCCTCGGTCACACCAACTGTGTTTCCAGTGTGGTTCATGGCCACAGGACTGGCACAGACATCACATATTTTTCTCAGCACAAAAAGTTCTATGGACAGCTCTGCTGGAAGTGGTGGGAACTGGGAGGGTGAGGCCAGGTCAGTTTCAGCCACTGCTGGGTCCTAGCGCCTGGCATGTAGTAGGCACTCAATAAAAGGTTTCTGAATGAAAGAATAAACTAATGGCTAAGAGGCCTTGCAAAGTCTGGAGGGGCTGATGCACAACACTGGCAGAGGTCAGCAGGTACCATCTGCAGCCACAAATCCACACAGCTCGATTTGAACTTGGGTCTACTTGGCTTCCACCCCAGGCACCCTCTGGGGGTCGCTGCTCTGGCCCCAAGGGCAGAAATTTGTGAAAAGCTGCTCCAACCACAGCCAGACTCCACTCTGCAGCCAGGTGCCAATGTGCTGACTCAATCAGAGGTGGGGGTGGCAGGGATAGCGCCTCTGCCAGGCCCCCCACCGCCCACCTTGAACCAGCTGTGGCCGCTTTAATATATCTGGCCACATCCTCTCCGTAAGATGCCTCTGTACCCGCCAGGTCCCCAGTGGGGACGTGTGTGGCATTTCCCCCTCAAATCCTCCCTGTCTTGTTCCCGAGTTCTGCCACATCCCAATAACCCTCATTAAATCTTTCATTCAACTGGCTCACGACGTTCTCTTAAACTAATTTACTTTAGAAACTAAGTCTCTAATGCACAGCTCTAACTGCCTAGCCTTGAAAGTCACAAGAAAAATTATTACAATGAAACTATGAGTCGAGTTCTTCCATTTTCCCTGGATACTGTTGCTAAACCCAGCAGCACAATGGGAATTGGTTATGGAGAGATTGGCAGGTGTTGGTTTTAAAGATCACCCGGTACCCGACTGAGACTTTTTTCTTGACCTGTTACCAACTGAAAGCAGAGTCGCTGCTGGTCCGTGTAGCTCTGTGCCACCAGATGCTTCCTCCATGGGTCACCCCCAAAAGCCTCATCCTGGTGGCAGGTCCCTCACTTTAGGACTCACGGCCCAGAGAAGGCAGGAGCCGTAGGTTCTTGTCCCATCTTGGTCCCCAGGGAGCTGTGTGGCCTTTAGCAAGTTCTTGCCCCTGTGTGGGTCTCTGTGTCCCCACCTGTGCAGAGGACAACTCGGTTTTTGGTGCTTGGGACTGATTTCGGTGGGGTCAAGGCCTTTGATAATCAGAGAAACTGAGGCACTGGCCAGAGAGATGCCCAAGACAGGGCTTCATGCAGCATTTGACCGACCTGCCTCATGAGGGTGGGACCCAGCCTTGGTCACCACTGAAATCTTAGCCATCTATCCTGTACAAGACCCTATGCTGAGTTTTGGGGATGCAGCAGGAACCAGGGCAGACAACCTCCCAGGGTTTCTCTTCTAAGGAGGGAGACAGATGGAGGCAGCCACGTAAAGATGGGGGTGGGGAGGGAATTCTGGGTAGAGGACACAGCACGTACAAAGGTCCTGTGGTAGGAATGGAAACACTAAGCTCTGGGGAAAGAGAGGGAGATAGGACTAGAGGAATAAGGTGATGTGATATGAAGAATGAACATATTGAGGCATGAACAATTATCATACTTCCATAACAATTCTTTCACACATGTATTTAAAGAGCACCTGCTGTATACCAGGCTCCAGGCGGAGCACTAGAGACAAAAGATGACCCAGGCAGTCCTGGCCCAGCGTCAGGAAGTAAACAGGCCGCAGGGGAGGCAGATTGGGGGCTCTGGCAGTTAAGCGACCAGGGGTGTAATAAGGAATGCATCTGGCATGGGGGTGGGGAGGGCTTCTGGGAGGAAGTGATATCTAAGATGTGAAGGAAGAGGGGAACTGGGAGAAGAAATCTAAGTGGTGCTGGACTGAATGGGAAGAAGCGGGAATAGGAACCTCGGGCTAAGTCCCACCTCACAGGTGAGAAGCCAGGGGACTGATGAAGGGAATGGGACAGCAGAGCTGGCGTCCCTGCTCGACCCAGCCATGAGCTCAGGTGTGGGCATGACCTCGCTGGGCAGCTCCCCAAGTTCTCAAGTCCTGGGTGACTGGGAAGTGGGGCAAGGTGACATCTTTAGACAGAGGTTGGGTCCAGGTCCCAACCCTACCCTCCTCCAAGACTTCAGAATGCTCTTTGAGGCTTAGTATGGGGCAAAACTTAAGTTCCGATTGGCTACCTGATGCAAAGAGCCGAATCACTGGAAAAGACCCTCATGCTAGGCAAGATTGAGGGCAAGAGGAGAAGGAGACGACAGAGGATGAGATGGTTGGATTGCATCACTGACTCAATGGACCTGAGTTTGAGCAAACTCTGGGAGATGGTGAAACCCAGGGAAGCCTGGCATGCTGCAGTCCATGAGGTTGCAAAGAGTCAGACACGACGGAGTGACTGAACAACAAAGAACAGTGGGCGAAAGCGCTCTAAACCAAGCCAGGTGCAGAGCAGGCACTCGGTGAGCACTCTGGCTCTTATTCCTGGCTCTCTTGTAGGCCAGGCATCCATGAAGCAGCTCACTGATTCACCCCAAAGACTGGGGTTACTATTCTCCCCATTTTTCAGTTGGAGAAACTAAGGCCTGGAGGTTGGGCTCATATTTCACCACTAGAAAGTGACAGAACTAGGACTTGAACACAGGCTGGTTCTCACCTCCTCCCTTTCCCCCCATCCAGGCCCCTTCTTCCTGCCTGATTGGAAGTCACCCAGTCCTGGAATTTGTAGCATCTTGAACCTAGCCCATCTGTGACTTTGTAGCTCACATGTGGGCGGGGACTGGTGGCCTCGTGGAGGCATAAAGATGGACCTCCAGTAGTACGATTAATAATTATTCCAATTCAGAACACAGAAATTCTATGGGCTGTAAATAAGAATTATAAAACAGCTTAGGATGCAATTATGAGTGTAAATAAACTTTGTGCCTTATTCACACACACAAAAATATAATTATTCCAGGACTTCCCTGGGGGTCCAGTGGCTAAGAATCTGTACTCCCAACACAGGGGGCCCAGGTTCAATCCCCAGTTAGGGAACTAGATCCCACACGCCACAACTAAAAATCCTGAAGTGTGACAACTAAGATTCCTATGCAGCCAAAGAAATAAATAAATATTTTTAAAAAATAATTAATTATTCCCCAGCAAGCAGTGCTCATCTGGGAGCCATGATGGAGGGAGTGCAGGTTTGGGTGAGGGCAGGGGTTTGGACTCAGCAATTATCCTAGGAGATCTCACCTCCGGGCCTTTGCACTCTCCATTCACCTGCTGGGAACACTCTTTCCTGTAAAATCCACCTGTCTCCCTTTCTCACCACCTCTGTTCAAATCTCACTTTTTTTTTTTGGCAGGCACGTGGGCTCTTACTTCCCGGGCCAGGGATCAAACCTGCCCCCTACATTACAAACGCAGAACCTTAACCACTGGACCACCAGGGAAGTCCCCCTCAAATGTCACTGTTTCAATGAGGTCTTCTGGGACACCCTCTTGAAAATTCTGCCTTCCACTATGGGCCCTCCCCAGTCCCTTGGAATTTCCCCCCACACAGAGGCAATGGCACCCCACTCCAGTACTCCTGCCTGGAAAATCCCATGGATGGAGGAGCCTGGTGGGCTGCCATCTATGGGGTCGCCCAGAGTTGGACACGACTGACGTGACTTAGCAGCAGCAGCAGCAGAGCAAACTACCACTCTCTCTGACATTTTATGTGGGTTTTATCTGTGCTTTGTTTATTCTCCGGCTCCCCAACTGGAGTGCTAGCTGCAAGAGGGCAGGAGATTTGTTCTTTCAAATTCCTCCCGCTGAAGACAGGAAGCAGCTGGTGTGTGGCAGATGCAAAGCTTTGTGGACGGGAGAGCCCCTCTTATCTGCTCCTAAAAGCAACCTCCATTGCTGGTTTGTGTCAATCTCTGCCTATCTCTCCCAAGCAGTTACAGACCAAAAGTAACACCAGAATACAGAGTGGTTTTTTTCTTCCGTGAAATTGTATCATCTTGTCTGTATCATTTCCCAGCATTCCTCCTTCTTTCAAAAGACACTGTATCTACTGAGCACACTCATCCCTAGACACTTCCCCTGCTGTCTATAATCTTCCATTACAAGGTTATTACAATCCCCTGTTGATGGACACTTAGGTTGGCTCCACTTTTTATTTTTTCCTCAGTCTCGACCAATGCCTGTGAATCTTTGCATCCACATCTTCCATATCTCAGTGCAGAGAGATGGGCAGTTGGAGGGTCTGCACCTTCCCTTTGGACCTGGTAACATTCCTTCTAGTTTTTCTGAAAGACACATCCCCGTGAAATGGCATGTGTAGAAAATCCTCAGGGCAAAAGACTTGAAACAACCTAAGTGCCCAACAATAGGGGATTGGTTAAATAGATAATGGTGCAAGGGACCAAATAATGCCACAAAAGATTACCACCTTTTAGTACTATAAGACTAGTACCACAGCTGTGAAAAGGGAGATAGAGCCAGATGTATAATTATGAAATCACTTTTAAGATACATTTTTTTTTTTTAAAGAGAGGAAAAACAACCCCAAAGTATGGGACAGCTTTTAAAAGATGCTACCATTTGGTTAAACCAGGGAACATAAATCTACCCGCCTACTGAATGTTCACTGAAGATGTCTAGATAACTGAGCTGTCCAAAACTGTGGCCACGGGCCACATGTGGCTGTTTACATTTAAATGCAATAAAATGGAATAAAATTTAAAAGTTGAGTTTTCATTTGCACTAGCCACATTTCCAATGCTTAACAGCACATGAGGCCAGAGGCTATTTTATTAGAAAGCTATCACCAGAGAATGTTTCTAAAATTGTACAACAGTTCTGCTAGACAGTGCTAATACAGAGCAGGGGCCAACAAGCTACAACCCAAAGACCAAATCTGGCCCCCTGGCTGTTTGTGTCAATAAAGCTTTATTGTCATCCAGCCACCGCCATTCATTCACATATTGTCTCTGGCTGCTTTCATGCTACAATAGTGGCACTGAACAGTATTGATGGAGACTGTTGAAAAGATTTACTACCTGGTCCTTTACAGAAAAAGTCTACCAACAGCTGTCCTAGCAGGAGACTGGTGGCTGCTTCTGGCGAAGGAGAGGGGAGGAGAGCTGAGGATAGGAGGGGAGTGGAGGTAGAGAGACTCTCCCCTGTGTATTCTTCTGTACATCCTCCATTATAGCTCACATGTATGTGTTAGCTGGCCAGAAAATAAAAATAAAAGATGGTGAGAAGTAGCCATGCTGATTTATTCTCCCGCTGATGACGCCCAGGGGTCCCCCTCCCATTTCCAATCTGGAAATCATCAAGCGTCATACGTTTTTGCCAAGCGGATGGGCAAGAAATGGATCTTGTTGTTTTAATCTGCATCTCCTGGGCAAGAGATGAGGAATCTTTAAATATGAATACATGCTTATCTACTCATCCATCAGACCCCCAACTCTAAAAAGTCAGGGATTCCGTTGATCTCAGTCATCGCAGCATCCCAGCACCCACCCGGGGCCAGCCAAACAGTTGGAGCCCAATAAATGTGTACCGAGTGGATGAATGAGGATCTGAGGGAACAGGGCCCAGGGCTGGGGCTATATTACAGGCCAGGGATCATTAGGGACAGCAGTGGGTATTGAACACCAAGCCTAGCTCCTCCAAGGCAGGCTCACCAATGGACCTAAGGCAGGCCTGGCTCCCAAGCAGGCCAGAGCTGGTGGCCCTGCGGGCAGGAGCCTGGGGACACCCTTCCTGGGGATGGTGGAGGGGAACCTCAGTCTCCAGGCAGGAGAGATTATATATTCATCAGAATCTTAAACAAAAGCCCCACGGCCGCCTGTCAGCAGGCTCTGGCTTTTATGGTAATCGGCGATGAATTACCCACAATGCTTGGCCAAGCGCAAGTGGTTCTTGGCCCAGATCCTAAACTAATTTTTATATGTTCGTGTGTATATAATTTCGCTCACTCCCTCCAGTCCCACTTCCATCATTAGTGGAAGCATCAGGGGAGGGGTGAGGGGAGGGAGCAGAGGGAACCCTGGATGTAAAAGCAGAGGGTGCTCATCAAGACCCCCCCTCCTCTCCCCAGGCTTGCCTGGCACCAGGCCCTGGACTCAGCGCCTGTGGAGGTGGGAGATGAGTGCCAAGCTGGAGCCAAGGGGAGTCTGGAAACCACCAAGAACCAAAGCTGGCAGCCCGGGGAAGGGGGGACACGGGGTGTGGAAAATGCCCAGAGAAGAAGAGAGAGGAGCAAGGTGGGGAGGACGTGTGGGCCCAGGAATGCTAAGCCACAGGCTGTGCAGCCTAAATCAAGTGCCCTAACCACTCTGGGCTTCAGCCTCCTGGTGTGTGAACCAGGCCTCCTTTGTATCTTGAACTGGAGGCTTCTAGTGAATATCTGCATTTCTGCCCCAAGAGCCCCAGTGGAGCTTGGAGCTGGGCAAAGCCTCAGCCCCATCTAAGCCCAAATGTATACCTGGCTGTGCTCTAAATGCTTTGTACATATTAACTCATTTCACTGCTGCCTTCTGTCACCATCCCCATTATACAGATGGGGAAACTGAGGCTGAAAAAAGGATGCCCCACTGGCTTGTTGGTGGCAGGGGCCACCAGCCCCACAAGACACCCACAGGCTGACTTTGGAGCCACCAGCTCCAGGAGGCCCCCTCCAGCACCTGCAGAGAAGCACTTCCTTTGCTTCTGGAAACCTTAGTGGATGTTCTGTTAACACAGAGGTCCCCATGCCTGTCCCTGCAGATGCTCAGGCCAGAGATCTGAGAGTTATCCTCAATTCCTCTCAACCCTACCCTGCACCCACTGCTTGGCCAATCTACCAGCTCTTGCAAAAAAAAAAAAAAAAACTCTCCAGAATCCATCCACTTCTCCCCCCTTCCCTGCTTTCATCTGGTCCAGCCCCATCATCGCTCACGTGGGCAAGCACAGTCACTTCCACCTGGTCCCCAGTGACGACACTGGCAAAAGGGCACCCATGAGCACTCTGTCCCCTCCTCTGCTCACAGTCCTCCAGGGTTCCCACCTCCCTAGGGGTAAAAGCCCAAGTCCTGCCAGGGCTCACAAAGCCTGGCACAACCAGCCCTGTCCCCTCCCTGTCCCCCCCTCCTCCCTCCCTCTCCCTCACTCACTCTGCTCCAGCCACTTGGGCCTCCCTGCAGTTCCTTCAACACACTAGGCATGGTCCTGTCACAGGGCCTTTGCACAGCAATTCTTTCCCTCTCCTCCATGGAACAACTTTACCCCAGATCTTCACATAATTCACTCTCATTTCCTGCTGGTCCTCACTGAAAGATCACCTCCTCAGAGAGGCCCTGCCTTGATTCCATAGCTAAAATAGTTCCTTTCTTATCACCCACCCCTTCCCCTCGCTCTGTTATTTCTTAAAAGCAACCTGCAGCCCTTTAATAAATAATCTATTCACCTGTGCAGTGGTCTTCTCCCAGCTTCACTTGACAGAGGCAGGGCTTTGTCCCCTGTGTTCTTCACCACTCTATTCCCAGCACCTTGGCAGGGACCAGCACATACTAGATGTTCAATAAATAGATGAATCTCTAGTCCGCCCACCCCACCCCTGTTCCAGTAGGATTCTGAACCCAGAGGAGGCACTATGATTGTTTTCTCAACACTCAGAAGCTTTTTTTGGGGTCTGAAAGAAAATTTTAGATCTGAAACTATGGGGGGGCTTCTGCAACTAGTCCAGTGGCAGCAGCAAAAGAAAAAAAACACCCATCTCACTAAACCACTCAGAAGCCTGCACGCACTCGCTAGTGGCTGAGGCAGAAATTATAGACACTCTGTAGGGTGACCAGGTGGGATCCAGCAAATGCTAAGATGTGCATGCCACAGGACTTCCCTAGTGGCCCAGTGGTTAAGAATCCACCTTCCAACGCAGGGGGCTTCCCAGGTGGTGCGGTGGTAAAGATCTGCCTGCCAGTGCAGGAGATGCAAGAGCCGGGGGGGTTGATCCCTGGGGGCAGAAAAGTCTCTTGGTGAAGGAAATGGCAAACCACTCCAGTATTCTTGCCTGGGAAATTCCATGGACATAGCAGCCTGGTGGACTACAGTCCTCGGCATCACAGAGTTGGATGCAACTGAGCGTGCGCACACACATTCCAATGCAGGAGACACAGGTTCGATTCCTGGTCAGGGAACTGAGGTCCCACATGCCATGTGGGCAACTAAGTCTGCGTTCTGCAACTACTGACTCCCTGTGCCACAATCAGGGAGCCCACGTGCTGCAGCTAAGGAAGACCTTTGCAGCCAAATAAACAAATGCAAATGATTATTTTTAAAAATGTGAATTCCCTATAGAATCTCTTACTTGTGCTTGAAACCTGTGCATGAAAGCACTGCCGCTTATCTCACGGGAAAGTGAATGAGAGGGATGAATGGGCACGACCATCGGAAGGGGAGTGGGCATGCCAGTAGCATAGTACACAGCCCAGAAAAAGCAGGTGAAGGCGTCATACATACTGCATCTGTGTGAAAAAGAAGAGCGCGGAACAGTGGGCACAGGATGCATGAATAAGGGTGGAAGAGTCCAAGAGACCTCGCTTTGCTAACGTTGAAATAACAGGACTTCCCTGGGGGTCCAGTGGTTAAGAGTCCGCCTGCCAGTGCAGGGGACATGAGTTCTATCCCTGCTCCAAGAAGATGCCACGTGCTGCAGGGCAACTACGTCCATGCCCCACAACCACTGAGCCCACATGCCCTAGAGCCCAGGCTCCACAACAAGAGAAGCCGCCACAAAGAGAAACCTGTGCACTGCAAGAAGAGTAGTCCTTGCTCACCACAACTAGAGCAAGCCCAGGTGCAGCAGAGACCCAGACAGCCATAAAAGAAAGAAAGAATAACAGTAATTAACAACACTCGCTACTATTTTAAGACACACATCTCACCTAATTCTCTCCCTTTTACAGAGGAGGAAACTGAGTCTCAGAGAGATCAGGCCGCTTACTCAAAATCACACAGCTTGGAGGTGGCAGAAGGAGGAGATGAGTGAAGGTTACCTGGTAGACCCAGAGCGGCCTAGGTTGAGGTGAAAAAGCTGGCTTGCAGCTCAGCTCAACACCAAGTATACAGTAAGTGTCCCATAAATGCCACGGAGATGCCCAAGGGCAAAGGGAACACAGGCAGAGACCATGCTCAGGCAGAAACAGTGAATTTCCGAGCAGTGGATCAGGTGTTTGCTAGGGAGAAGGGACGAGGGCTTGAGTAATCAATTCCTTTGATGCTGGGAGCCGGGCATCGGGGAGTGAGATGGCTGGCTCTGAAGAGAACAATTGGCTGCCAATCTCATTTCCTCCTGTGACAGAGACAGGCAGGCCTGGCTGGGCTCACAGCTGGCACAAAGCCAGTCCCAGTGGGGACCTCCCCACCTGTCACGCATGATGTGTTCATCAGGAGCAAGGGGAAAGCCATAACCATCCAGGGTGGGAGGCTGGAGGGCTGGTGTGAGGGCCCCTTTTGGGTGGGGAGGGGGAGAGCCTGGCCCAAAGTCAGCGTGGCTCCTGGCAAACCTTTCCTCCTCTCTGTCTCAGCTGGACCAGCTCACCCTCCAACCCATGCTTACGGAGAACCATACGGCAAGAGATCCAAGACCACGAGTTTGACGTGAGTTTGGTCCCAAGCTCTGCTCCGTGCTTACTCTGTGACCTTAAGTAAGTCATTTCCCTTCTATGAATCTCTGTTTCCCTGTCTGAAAAGTGGAGTCATCACCACCTGGCTTGGAACAACCATCCTAAGCCATGGGCTTTAGATTCAGAGCAACCCAAGTCTGTATCATGGTTTAACCTCCTTGCTGGGTGGCCTTGGGCAAGCAGTTTAAGCAATCTGGGTTCACTTTTATCTTTCCTGGACTAAGAAAATGGCAACCCATGACAGCTGCTTTTCAGAGTCCCTGGTGGCTCAGTCGGTAAAGATTCCACCTGCAATGCAGGAGATGTGGGTTTGATCCCTGGGTTGGGACGATCCCCTGGAGAATGTAATGGCAACGCAGTCCAGCATTCTTGTCTGGGAAATCTCATGAACAGAGGAGCCTGGCAAGTTATAGTCCATGGGATCGCAAGAGTCAGATCCAACTTAGCAATTAAACTACCAGCAGTCTGCGTTTCTTCATCTTGTCCTTGTCTGAGCTCTTGGATCAAGCCATGCCTGAAGCTGATGTATTGTAAGTAAATTCATTTGCTTTTTTTTTTTTAACTGAAGTCAGTTTGATTTGGCTTTCTCCTCTTTTCAAGCTGCCTGCTCACTGTGTATCTGAGGATGGAGCCTCCTTAGGAGCAGGACAGGGAGCTGAGGATAACCTTCAAAGTTATCCCTGCTCAATAGTCAACCTGATGATGGACTTCGAACAGACCCAAACCTCTGGGTCTCAGGTCTCTCAGAATGCAGATGCTGGAATACAATACCCACAAGGCATCATCCAGATCTGGGACTGAGGGCAGTGCCTGTTTACTGAGCACCTTCCTCATGTCTGCTCACTGGCTGCCTCTTATGGATCCACTGGTCTAACATCTACCACAAGCCATTTAGTGAGCACCAACAATGTGCTGGGCCTCATGCAAGTCACAGGATCTAACTGCTCCACCTTGAGAGCTCACAGTGACTTCATGGGGGTAGTCTGCACCCATGGTGTTCTCTCTGCCTGAAACATCATTCCCTCCTGTCTCTGCCCAGGTAACTCCTACTCAACCACCACATCTCAGATTAGCTGCCACCCCCTCCAGGAAGCCTTTCCTGACCTCCCCTCCTATTGTTCATTCTTGGAGACTTTTATCTTCTCTCCCTCTTCCTCATCCAAATTCCAGATCTGACAATTTCTGTATTGCATTGAGTTTAAGCTGCATCATTATTTTATGTGTCAGTAAGAAAGGAAAAATGCTGCCAATTAAACTGAACATGATAGCTTGCCTTTTTTTTTTTTTTTGCCACACCAGGCAGCATGCAGGATCTTAGTTCCCCAACCAGGGATCAAACCTATGTCCCCTGAAGTGGAAGCACAGAGATTAACCATTGGGCCACTAGGGCAGTCCCTAGACACAACTTTCTTATCACACAGAATTATCATTTGACAGCAATTGAATGGGGTTTTTTTAGACTTCTTTGGACATAGACTTTGATCACCCTTCTCTCCTGAACATAAGTAGAAAGTGTAAGTAAAATGTATGTACAAGTTTTCCTAAAACACCTCTGGTTCCAAGCCCAGGTCTTCTGAATTGCTTTTCACCCCAGTGCTGCTGATTCAGGGTTTTGCACGTGACACCTGTCCCTTGCAGCTAGGCTCCAGACAACTAGCATTTCCCACAGTTGGCTGCCTCAAGACTTCCCTCCAAGCTTTTGACATCTGTACTAAGGATCCACAGAAGGCCCTTACAATCCATGGAAGGCTCCCATCCACTCTCACAAGGCCCAAGCACTGTAGTTTGTCAACTAACATTTTGGGGGCCTAGGTCAAGACAGGGATAACCAGTCTGCCTAAAACAGACTGGCGCACAGCAGGAGCTAAAAAAATATTATTGGGATGACAAGCAGGGAGCTGAATCTGATTTCACCAGAAATGGGGAGTTCAGAGAGGTTGGGCAAAAGCCATAACGTCACACAGCTAAGTAAGGGGCAAGGGCAAATTCAAATTCAGGATCCTTGGTTTTGTCCTGGTATATCTGCCAACAGTATTGACAACGTATTTTCCTAAAATGGGGCAGACTGGGGATTCCAACCAACTTCTTGACTAAGAGAAGGCAAACTCACCCAAGCCTTTAAATGCATGGGAAAAAATAAGATACAAATGAACTTATTCATAAAAGAGAAACAGACTTACGATATTGAAAAGAAACATGGTTACCAAAGGGAAACAGGGCACAGAGGGATAAAGCAAGAGCTTAGAAAGAACATAACAGACACCATTATACATAAGACAGACAACCAAATGCATAGCACAGGGCACTATACTCTATGCTCTTTAATACCCTATATGAGAAAAGAATCTGAAAAAGAATGAATATGTGTATATGTATCAAACCAGTCAGTCCTAAAGGAAATCAACCCTGAATATTCATTGGAAGAACTGATGCTGAAGCTGAAGCTCCAATACTTTTGCCCCCTGATAAGAAGAGCCAATTCATTGGAAAAGACCCTGATGCTGGAAAAGACTGAAGGCAGGAGGAGAAGAGGGTGGCAGAGGATGAGATGGTTGGATGGCATGTCTGACTCGAGGGACATGAATTTGAACAAACTCTGGGAGATGGTGAAGGACAAGGAAGCCTGGCATGCTGCAGTTCATGGGGTCGCAAAGAGTCAGACATGACTTAGTGACTGAACAATATGTGTAACCGAATCACTTTATCGCACACTTGAAACTAACACTATGCTGCTACTGCTAAGTCACTTCGGTCGTGTCCGACTCCGTGTGACCCCACAGACGGAAGCCCACCAGGCTCCCCCGTCCCTGGGATTCTCCAGGCAAGAACACTGGAGTGGGTTGCCATCGCCTCCAATGTGTGAAAAGTGAAAGTGAAGTCGCTCAGTTGAGTCCGACCCTTAGCGACCCCACGGACTGCAGCCTACCAGGCTCCTCCATCCATGGGATTTTCTAGGCAAGAGTACTGGAGTGGCTTGCCATTGCCTTCTCCGATACTCCAATACAATTTACACTATACTCCAATAAAATTTATTATAATTTAAATATACATGTAAGAATATAAATTACACAGTTCAGTGGCTCAGTCATGTCCGACTCTTTGCAACTCCATGGACTGCAGCACGCTAGGCTTCTCTGTCCATTAAGAACTCCAGGAGCTTGCTCAAACTCATGTCCATCGAGTTGGTGATGCCATCCAACCATCTCATCCTCTGTCGTCTCCTTCTCCTCCTGCCCTCAATCTTTCCCAGCATCAGGATCTTTTCCAATGAATCAGTTCTTCTCATCAGGTGGCCAAAGTATTGGAGCTTCAGCATCAGTCCCTCCAATGAATATTCAGGACTGATTTCCTTTAGAATTGACTGGTTTGATCTCCTTTCAGTCCAAGGGACTCTCAAGAGTCTTCTCCAACACCACACACTTCAAAAGCATCAATTCTTCGGCACTCAGCTTTCTTTACAGTTCAACTCTCACATCCATACATGACTACTGGAAAAAATACAGCTTTGAATAGATGGACCTTTGTCGGCAAAGTAATGTCTCTGTTTTTTAAATTATAACAAATTGGGTCAATTTATATATGGGTTTCCCCGGTGGCTCAGACAGTAAAGAATCCGCCTGCAATGTGGAAGACCTGGGTTCAATCCCTGGGTTGGGAAGATCCCCTGGAGAAGGGAATGGCAACCCACTTCAGTATTCTTGCCTGGAGAATCCCCATGGATAGAGGAGCCTGGAGAGTTATAGTCCATGGAGTCGCAAAGAGTCAGACACCACTGAGTGACTAAGCACAGCACACACATAAATTAGGAAGCAGTGATGGCCATGAGGTGCTTAGGGAGCAAGCTGCACCCCAGCCAGGCCACCCAGCCACTGTGCAACATCTAGCTGTGTGACACTGAGCAGAGGGCCCAGCCTCCCTGGGCCTCAGCTTCTCTGCCTGCCAAATGGGTATCACAGTTGCCCATGAGAAGTCTGCCTTCAAACTCGACCCCAAATCTCCCCACTTCTCCCCTATCCTCGGTCTCCACCTGGCTCACCCCATTACCCTGCCTGGACCACCCATACAGTCTCCTCTGCCCTGCTCCCCTCACCCCACCCCCATGATGTAGACTCCTCGCAGCACCCAGAAACCCAGAAGGCTGCCATGAGCATCTAAGTCAGGTACCCACCTCCCTCCTCTGGGTAAAAGCCCAAGTCTGCCCTGCCCAAAGGTCCTGCCCACCCTGCCCCCACCTGTCCCTCCCTTCCCTCCCTGCCTCTCTCTGGCCTCCTGGCTCACCCTGCCCCAGACACATGGGCCTCCTCACTGTTCCTCCAACACCCCAGGCACAATCCTGCCCCAGGCACTTTGCACAGGCTTTGCTTGCTCTCCAGAACATTCTCTCTCCCACATATCCACTTGGCTCCCTCCCTTACCTTCATTAGGGCTTTACTCAAGTTGTCAACTCCTCAATAAAAAGCCATCCCAATGACTTCATTTAAAATGACAGCCCTGGGACTTCCCTAGCGGTCCAGTGGTTAAGACCCTTAGTGGTTAAGTGCCCCTTCCACTGCAGGGGGCACAGGTTCGATCTGTGGTTGGGATATTAAGATCCTGCTTGCCACACAGGGCAGCCAAAAATAAATAAATAAAATAATGACAGCCTTCATCCCTTCACTCACATATCCCCTTTCCTCTTTTATTCTGTTCTTTTATCACCACCTGACATGACACATCGTTTGCCTATTACCTCTTCCTGATCACAACCTGAGCGCCACAGAAGCACGCACTTCCTCCCAGCGGGGCCCCAGCAGAGAGGCCGGCACACAGTAGGTGCCCGGATGACACAGCACAGATGTGGGGGTGGCTGTAGCCACAGCTGAACCAGCCATCCATCAGGCCTCTGGGGCTGGCTGGGAGCGGAAGCCTTCACACCTCCTCCAGGGCCCTTCCTGTCCCCATTTCTGAGCCATCCCTGGACTCTGCCCTCTGCCCCCTTTCCTGAGTCTCCAGCCAACACCTGCTGAGAAAACACAGGAAGCAGGGGCGGCCTCCGTGGTGCCTGTGGCCTGGGCCAGGCATGTTCCTCCGGACAGCTTAATCCCTGCCCGGGTGGGAGGGAGGCCCCAGAGGCAGAGCCAGGATCTACCAGCCAAAGAAACAGACCATCTCCCCGCTCCCACTCCCAGGAAGAAGTGCCATGCTGGAAGGTGCCTGATAACTACTTAGGGAGTAGATATATTATTATTATTATTATTATTTTGGCCACACGGCAAGTGGGATCTTAGTTCCCCGACCAGGGATCAAACCCGCACCCCCTGCATTAGAACCCGTTTTAACCACTGGACCACCTGGAAAGTCCTAGATGTATTAATGATGGCCACTGTGTCACCCTTACTCTGAGCCCAACAGTAAGGCTTTGCTCTTACTAACTCATCAGATCCTCCCAAGGATCCTGGGAAGATGAGGGTCATCATTTCCCCTATTGTACAAATAAGGACACTGAGGCCAGGAGGTGACATCAGAGCAGGTGAGCAACAGAGCTGGGACTCAAACCCAGGCCCATCTGGTTGTGAACCACTAATAGACATGGTCTCAAAGTATAAAACATGGCAGGGAAACATCGGCAACATCTACAGAGCATTTGCTGTGTCCTCAGTCCAAGGTGGAAGAGGGAAAACAGTGTGGGTGCCTCATCTCCTGGTCACCCGCCCACAATCTGTTGATATGGGCCCATTCTATGGATGAGGAAAACTGAGTCCGCAAAGGAGGAAGTGATTTCCTGAAGGTTCCCAGAAGTGGCAGTGCCCAAAGCTAGTGCTAAATTCACTCCATCCTTCCCTGGGATGGGTCATGGAGGCTGTTTCAGAGATGACTCATTTGCTATAATGAGGCTGGCTCATACCTCAAGAATACCCTCTGTGATCCAGGCCCCAAGTGGAAAACCCTCAGGGGTATCATTTCTAGGTGGGTAAACTGAGGCTTCAAGAATTTCAGCCTGAGGTCTTGAGATGTTCACTGACTGGTGAATCGAGGCTCAGAGATGTTCTTCCCTGTGCCCAAGGCCACACAGCCAGCAAGAGGCGGCACCAGGACTCAACTCGGGGCTTCCCAACCAGACTTGGAACTGTGGGCTGGCATGAGCCTGCGATGAAAGCTCTCAGCTCTGCAAACCAGACGCCCAGTGGCCGTGATGGAGTATCCACGGGGACAAACAGTGCGAAACCCAAATGACAAGTGTTGGGATGGAAACAGCCTTGTGCGTGGCTGGGCTGCTTCAGGCGTAAAAATGAGCCGGGGGGAGGATACCTAACACCAACTGTATTTTTAAAAATCCCACAGCAATAAGGAGGCTGGCCCGTCAGCACGGCGTCACGTCCGTGGGCATGTAGAAGCCCAGAACGCAAGGACGCGGCTATTTTAAAGGGGCTATTTCTGGAGGCCGAGGTGCGAACGCGGGGGCGAGAGGAAGGATCAGGAGCAGCCGCTGAGCGGCCCGAACTGGCCGACTGTGGGGCGGGGGGACACAAACAAGTGAAAAGGGAGGACTCGGGAGCCACATGCTCGGTCGCTACCAATGCAGGCACTGCCACCAGCCAGCTGGAAGACCTGAGGCATCTCAGAGCCCCATTTCTTGCCTTGTGAACGGAGACCTGTGTCTGCAAAACTCTCAGGGGGCCCTACTGTGCACAGGTGCTGCTGTGGACACAGCAGAGGAGACAGGAAGAAAGGAGGTAGATGGTAAGTAAGAGGAATATGAAGTAGAGATGGCAACAGGGCTTCCAGTAAAAGCAGAGCCAGAGCGGGAAAGATGGGGAGCCAGGTGGAGAGGCGAATTTTGCAATTAACAACCTTACAAGTTATTTCACAAATAATAACTTTGCAAACCTCAATAGAGATTGGGAGGAAGCCTCACTTAAAAATGAGCAGAGGCCTAAGGAGAGAAAGGAGAAAAGTGCTGCGTCCTGAGGCTCGCCTACTGATGCTATTAGGATCAAGTTGGGCTCTGCTGCTGCTGCTGCTAAGTCGCTTCAGTCGTGTCCGACTCTGTGCGATCCCATAGACGGCAGCCGACCAGGCTCCGCCGTTCCCTGGGATTCTCCAGGCAAGAACACTGGAGTGGGTTGCCAGTAAGTTGGGCTCTCGATGTCCAAAAAAAAAACACAAAACTCCCTGGAGAGGCATAATTTCTCTCTTCACATAAAGGAAGCTCCCAGGTGGGCCTCTAAGGGCTATTTTGCCCACCCCTAATCATCAGGGTCCAGGCTTCTTCCATCTCTGATCTCCCATTCTTAGCCATGAACCTGCCTCACAGTTCAAAATGGCTGCCTGGTTGCCTACCATCACCTCCATATTCCAGGTGGGGAGGGAAGTAGGGTAGAAGGAAGCATGTGCTACCTCCCTTTGAAGGCATTTCCAGGAAATTCTGTTCATTTATCCCACTGGTCAGAACTGAATCATGTAGCACAGACAGCTCCAAGGTATAATCAGAAATGTTTGGGGTTTTTTTTTTTCCCCACCAGGTAGCTATGTACCCCCACAAAGTTAAAGGGCTCAACTGCTGTGGAGGAGAAAGAAGGGGTTTTGAGTGATTCTCCGCCACCACAAACACGAAACCCTCCACTCCAGGATGCTTTTCACTCATCCCAGGCTCCGCCTCCCCAAAGACCCCAAGGTTGCAAACAGCGGCTGCAGCTCAAGTTCAGGCTCCATTTTCCAGGGGCCTTCCGGAAGGCAGGGCGCCACCTGTGGTCCACCCTCGCTAAGCACCCAGGCCCAAGGCGCCAGGCATTTCCCGTCCGACTTCGTGCCTGCCTGGTGAGGCTGCCCAGCCAATTTATCTCCTTCTCTTCAGTAAACAACTGTCAGGGAAAATAAATAGTTTTTAATAGGCTCATTAATTGAATTCAGGGAGAAATAACCTTCTCCCGAGGCTGTTGAGAAGGAACACTCAGACACACATAAGAGAGTCCCAGGACCCTGGTGTGAAGGTAGAGACCCCCAAACAGTCATAGCTGTGTGCGGCCACATGGACTCCACCAGTAAGGGGGCCCGTCCCCTCCCGGGCTTTTTCTAGCCTCCTCAAGGCTGGAAGTCTCCAGTGAGTGCTAACTGGGCTTTAACGCCTCAGCAGCCCTTGGCCTCTGCTTTAAGCCTGTGGCGGCAGCAGGATGATTTAATGTCATTTTCTTTCTCTCTCTTTTTTTTTTGGCTCTCATTACATTTATTTTAAAGGTTCTGCCTTCTTATGTCAAGGACATACCAGTTTGCCCATTGACGAGAGTAAGACAAATTTTTCTCCTCTAAGTTTTCAAAGAGAGACTTCCCCAGTGTCCAGTGGGTGAGACTCTATTCTCCCAATGCAGGGGGTAAGCCAGGTTCAATCCCTGGTCAGGAAACTAGATTCCACATGCTTTAACAAAGATCCCATGTACCAGAACCAAGACCTGGTGAAGCTAAACAAATAAAGTGGTGTTTTTTTTTAAGTTTTCAGAGAGAATGGGTTTTCAAGAAAACTACCAAGTCTTTCCTGATGGGCCTTCCCACGTGGCTCAGATGGTAAAGAATCTGTCTGCAATGCAGGAGACTCGGGTTTGATCCCTGGGTCGGGAAGATCCCCTCCCTGCAAAAGGAAATGGCAACCCACTCCAGTATTCTTGCCTGGGAAATCCCACGGACAGAGGAGCCTGGCAGGCTACAGTCCATAGGGTTGCAAAGAGCTGGACATGACTGAGCGACTAATACATCCACACAGCAAGTCTCTAGGAGGACCAGGGAGGTGGGGCAAAAGGCACATGTCAGGGTGGTGTCTCAAAGAGCTCTGGATGGGGAATCCAGAGGGGTCACTGCACCTCATCAGGTGATTGTGGCACAGAACTTATCCCACCCCCCAAAAAAACCCGCCTAGGGCTCTGGCCAGAGGTGTGACTTGGTTTCCCCACCATGGTTCAGTGGTCCTGAGGTGGGCCTCCTGCCACCATGGTTCACAGCACTGGCATGGGCTGTGGTTCTGTCTGCCTGGGGCTAGTCCCCAGCTCCTGGCGGCACTGCAGCAGGAGACTCAACCGTGCTGGGAGAAACCAGACTTGAGCCCAATTGCTCCCAGGACTCCCAAACCTTTAGCCCCCCTCCAAAGCTCCATTTGCAGGTCCCCTGATGTGCCCAGAGAAGGCATTCATCACCATACTGTGTCTTATGATGTTTAGCCTGTTACATCTTCACCGTGCCAGCACATTCCAAGCAGACTCTGTACAGACCATTCTAATCATTCAAAACAGTCTTGTTCCCCTTTAACAGACAAGGAGACTGAGGTTCAGTCAGGAGACTCCAAGGACCCAGAGTCATGGCCAAGGCTCAAACGCAGATTCTTCAAATGCCAAATGGGATTCCCCATGGAAAGCCCGGCCCATCCCAAGGGGCATCTCAGTGACTTCTCTACCTATCTGGCTGAACGTTGTTCAGTCACTTAGTCGTATCTGACTCTTTGCAGTCCCATGAACTGCAGCACAACAGGCTTCCCTGTCCTTCACCATCTCCCGGAGTTTGCTCTGGCTAAATGTACAGGGTGTCAATGAACAGCAGGATTAGTAGAGCCTTAAAAATCTCCTGGCCCAGCTACTGTGCCCTCTGGGGATCCCCTGTGTTCCTCTGGGTTTCTCATCTTCTCAAGAGATAGGAAACCTCCTGGACTGTCTCAGGGTTCCCTGACCTCATGACACTTGTCCTCAGGGGCCCTGGCTCTCAATAGCCATGAGGCAATTCAGAGAAGGCAAGTGAGCGGCTGAAGTCACACAGCCCCTCCACTGGGGTCGTGGGTCTTCTAGCAGCTCTGCCCAGGGCAGAGGGAGCTGAGCCAGGGCGTTTGAGCTGCTGATGTGGGGTTTTCCCAGCCGTGACCCATCTAATCTGGACAATTAGACACGCTGGTTCTAGCGCAGGAGGGCAGCTTTCAAAAGTCTGGCAGGATGGTCTTGGGGGAGGCAGCCTGGTAGAGCTCCCATCCTGAAAAGCGGGTCAGACAGGTTGTAAAACAGCAGCTAAGAAAGTGAGATATTGACCAAAAAGTTTGTTCGGGTTTTTTCGTAAGGTATTAAAGAAAAACCTGAATGAACCTTTTTTGGCCAGGCCAATAAAAATACTGGGGAACATTGCCCAGCCAGAAATGGAATGCCCAGCAGAGGAGACAGCAAAGACAAAGGCCTGGAGGTGGAAAGAGAAGAAAGGTCAGCGTGGCCAATGCAGAATGAGTGAGAAGGGAGAGGACAGAGAAGCCGGCAGGGGACTAGATGGCAAGAAGGGCTTGGGTGCACCATCCGGAGAGGCAAAGCAACTTGCCTGAAGTCACACAGCTCTTAAGAGGCAACGACGGACCTTGAACCCAGACCGGCTGACAGTGACACCCCTTCATCTGCGACCATCCTTCTGGCTACATAATTGCTACCTGCGAAATGAAACTGCAGAGCTGCCTTCTGCAAAAATTGTTAACCATTTCAAAGAAGCAACAGCAGATCATTCAACCGAGTACAGACCCTCTGTGAGCACAAAAATGCACACAGGCAACCCTGGGAAAAGGCTCCAGCGAGCCAGTTCCTCGTCCTTGCTCTGTGCCTCAGTTGCCCCTATCTGCCTCCTCGCAGAGCTGTTCTAAGGATGAAAGGAGAAAGTTCAGCGAAGCTTGAGCCCTGGGTCAGACACGCAGAATAGATTCCACAACTGGGGACCTCAGGTAATACTGGTTTATTTCCCCTCTGCTGTAACTGTTTGGGAAATTGTGGATGTGGGTCTCCATCCACGTCTCCCCCAGTGGTTTGTGAAGACAGGTTGGGGGGCGGGGAGGGGCGGTGAAGCTACAGTCATCTAGTCCCTGCTTGTGCTCCCAGGTGGCGCTAGTGGTAAAGAAGAATCCGCTTGCCTATGCAGGACACGCAAGAGACTTGGGTTTGATCTCTGGTCCGGAGGAAGCCCTGCAGGAGGAAATAGCAGCCCACTCCAGTATTCTTGCCTGGAAAAATCCCATGGACAGAGGAGCCTGGTGGGCTACAGTCCATGGAGTTGGAAAGCGTTGGACACGACTGAAGCACAAACACACACGTGTACCCTGGGCGCCGGGCCCTATATCCACATGACGGTGTTTAATTCTTGATGCAGAAGGCAGGACATGTCCCCATTTCCTGGATGAGAAAAGCGAGGCTGGGGGAAGGAAGAAGGAGTGACCTCACACGGCCGGGGAGGGCCTGTATCAGGATTCGAACTTAGCACTCTGGCCTCCAAAGACCAGGTAGGGAAAAGAGGAAAGACCTGGCCATGGTAGCCCCTTGGCGTCCCAGATCCACCACTATCTCTATAAAACCCCAGGAACCCATGCATCAGGGGCAGTTTCCCAATTGCAATGATCAACTGGGCCATGGGGGCCAGGACGGGTGGGCCACGGGAACCCGTTTGGGATCTCAGCGTTCGAGTCCAGGAAGGCAGTGCAAGGCGCGGGAGGCAGACGTTCACGGATAAGCCCATAATACCCCAGCTGCCTGATTTCTCTCACTGCCTGGGCTGTGGAGCACGTAGCAGGCTTTCAACAGCTCAGCATAACTGACATCTAGAACCAGTCATTCTCTGTTGCAGGGGGTGGGGGTGGGGGGCATCCCAGGTGCTGTGGGGGATGGAGCGGCATCCCTGCCCCGCCCACTGGATGCCAGGAGCATCCCCTAGTTGTGATGATCACAGATGTCACCAGACTTCACCCTGTGTCCCCCCTGGGTGGGGAAGCAAAATCACCCTAGGTTGAGAACCACTGCAGCGAACCCCACAGATAACACAGGCGACCCAGTGCTCCAGCCCTGAGAACAAATAGGTACGTTCCAGAAAAGACAAGAGGAGAGGAACGGGTCCTGCGGCCAGCAGGTAATTCACGGCACTGCCCCTCGGGACCAGTCAGCACAGCATTTAATTTCAGTCAAGTTTATCATTATGACCAATGTTTATCGAGCGTGGCCCGCTGGCCCAGGCCCTGTTTTCAGCCCTCCCCGGGAACAGCACCACTACCTTCAAATAACCCCTCCAGGTGGCTGCAAGCCTTCAGCCCATTTCACAGCCCAGGAGACTGAGGCCTGGGGATGGCAAGCAAGGGGTTGAGCCCATGCAAGTGGCAAATGAATGTGTTGTAAGGAAAAGAACAATCCAAGAATGGAAAAATAGGGCAATTTCATGTAAAAAAAAAAAAATCTAGATTTCTGGTTTTTCTTGGAGAACCAGGAAGACCAGGGTTGGGGGGTTCTGTCCAGTGTCCCCTTGGCATGACCTCTCCAGGCCTGATGGGCCCTGGGGTTTAAGAATGACATTTCTGGACTTCCCTGGTAGTCCAGGGGTTAAGACTCCGAGCTTTCACTGCAGGGGGCACAGGTTCGATCCCTGCTTGGGGAAGACCCCGCATGCCATGCAGTGCAGCCAAAAAAAAGACAATGAAGTTTCTGCCAAGTCTTCCTGCCTCGGTCTCTTCTCTAGACCAATGTGAAGAGATCCAGCCTACCTTCTAGTGGGAGGCTCAGCCCAGCAGGCACACAAGCAAGGTTGGTGCGGCTGTGTGGCTTTGGGCAAGTCCCCCTGCCTCTCTGGGCCATAGTCTGAGAGCTGTTCCTGGAGGTGTTTCCAGAGTTCCCAGATCTCCACTAGCAATGATCTTTGCACCCAAGCTCTGGGGAGCTTTTAGCAAACTCTAGCTGCATGTGTGGAAAATGCCATGTGAACTCCTCAGGGTCAGAACCCCATGAGGTCACCTACCTCTCTCTTCCGCTTCCCTCATCTCCTGCCACACAGCATCACATGCCTGCCTTCTCAACTTTGCACCTGGTATTCCTAATACCTGTTCAACTCAGAAAGCCCCCCTCCACGCCCAGACAAAATAGTGGCCCCATGACCTGCTGGGGGCCACTGAATTTCCAATCTCTGCAGAACCCTACTGCAGCCAGTCTTTTTCTTGCTTATTTATGTACTTACTGTCTCTCCCAAGAAACTACAGGATCCAAGGGATGGAGGGACAAGGCAGCCTTGTTTATTGCTGTATCTCCTGAATTCTATTTTCATGTGCTTTTATTTACAAAAAGAAAGCAAGCGAAAGAACGTACCAAGTGCTTTCAGTCTACCAGCACATATTCGTTCATAAGTGAAGCAAAGGTCCCATTTTACAGATGAGGACACTGAGGCACACAGTGGCTTCACACCCAGTCCAAGGCTCCCCAACAGGTCTATGTCAATAGTCTGAGGTCCCACAGCTGGTGAGCAGCAGAGCTGGGATTTGAACCTAGGGTCTGGCTCTCAAGTTCTCTGGCCACCAGTATTGGACAAATACTGATTGAATGAACGAACGATTGAATGAACTGGCAAATGAATGAATGAAGGCTGGCACACCAAGCTGATAAACTGGAGCACCTCTCAGCAGAGCCGAAGACAAAGCTGAGCCCACACAGCCCTGAATCTTCAGGGACCTCCCCCTAAGCACTCACCGATATTCACCACAGACTCTGGAAGTCGGGGGGCCACTGCCTGGGGTCTCAGGAGCACCCAGATCCCCAAGGCAGCCACCTGCCCTCCCTGCCTGCCTCGCCCGGCCTCCCATGGCTCAGATCCTGCCAGGCGCCTGGCCCAGTCCTGCCGCAGATATGGGGCGGCCTTGATTAGGCAGCCAGTGACAGGGAACGCCCCAGTTTGCAGTGGCTGAGTCATCCTGACATTGTTCCCATGCTGGACCCCATGAGGGGCTGAGGGTTCCAGGGGTGGGGGGGTGCTGCTGGAGAGCCCCCACCAGGCAGGTCTGGCTACATATTGACACATCACTTAACACACATTGACTCGTTTGATTCTCCCAACAACCTTACAAGACGGAGAGCATCACCTCTCCACTCTACAGATGTGAAAAAGGAAGAGCAGAGAGTCTGAGCAAACTGCCCCAGGTCACACAGCCAGCGAGCAGCAGAGGCGTAATTTGAACACAAGCTACCTCAGAACAGAGTCCACACTCTGAGGAAGGCAGCTGGGGGCCCTGGGGTCTCCACAGTGACTCTCCAGTGTACCCCGCAGGGGAATGGTCATCAAAGCTACTTCTCTGACAATGGGGCAGCTAGAGCTACCCCCACTCCTTCCCAGGAGTTAAGACTTCAGGTTCTGGCAGCTGCTGGTCCTGGGTAAGATTTCTGGTTCTCTCACATGTGGGCTGTGTGACCTGAGGCCAGTGAAGACCTCTCTGTGTGCCTCAGTTTTCCTGTCTGCGAAATGGGGTTCCCAGCACGCTCCTAAGGTGCTTAGTCAGCACAGGACCTGGAATGGGTGCCAGCTCCAAATAAGTCGGATCAGCTATTATTATTCCCCGACATCCCCTCATTTGCTGATCATGGGGTTAATTATAAGTGGCGTTAAATTATACACACACAGACGCATCGACCTCCCTTTCCCAGAACCCCTGAATTTTCACCAGCACTCAATTACCCAAGCAACAGCACAGCAATAGAGCATCTTCCTGGCTTCTCTCCACCTGGCCCGCCTCCATCTGAGGGTCCCAGCCCTCTGTGACAGAGGCCAAGACACCACTCATGGGCCGGGGCCGTCATAGGATGAATGCAGCCAGCGATGGCCATGTCCAAGAGCCAAGGCAGGCTGTTTACCTACACATCTCCCATCAGGGCTCACCACAAGGCAGGCTGCAATTGCTCTCTGATCTTAGAGACGAAGAAGCACAGAGAAGTCAACCAACCAGCCCAAGTATGTACAGCAGGGTGGGTGCTGGAAGTCAGGATCCCCTGAAAGTGTTAGTTGCTCAGTCGTGTCCAACTTTGCAACTCCATGGACTGCAGCCCGCCAGGCTCCTCTTTCCATGAAATTCTCCAGGCAAGAATGCTGGAGTGGGTTTTTTTTGCCATTCCCTTCTCCAGGGGATCTTCCCAACTCAGGGATCGAACCTGGGTCTCCTGTATTGCAGGCAGATTCTTTACCATGTAAGCCACAGGGAAGCCCCCGGATCCCCTGAGCCAGAGGCATTTCTTCCTTTTGCAAGAGATGAGGCTCCTACACGGAGAGGTTAAGGAACAGAGATGATGCCACACAGAGAGGGAGAGGGAGAAAGGGGATGATTGGGAAACCAAAAATTGGGATTTTTCCATTTTCCTAGGAGAGTTAGGGCCTGGCCTTCCAACAATGGACTAATGTAACAGTAAAGATTTCCAAAAAGAAAACTGAAAACGAAAAAACCTCAAAAGCCACAGGGACCATCCAGGGAGTTCTGGACAAAATTTGCTCCTTCAAAAACAGGATATTTATGGGAGCGGGGTCACTGTGACCCAGAAATCTGAGTTCCAAGCCCCTGGATCAGGGGAGAATCCATGGGAACATGGGAGTGCAGGTATCCTAAAAAAAAAAAACCTGGGTGTGTTTTCAGGTATGGAATCCTATTGGCCTCCACAGGACCAGGGGAACCGAAATGGGAATCCATAGCCAGCCCAGAATAGCACCAATCCCTCGGTCCACCCGGGCCAGACTTAGGGGAGGGGTGTGGGGAGAGGTAGTGCAGTTCCCCAGAGCAGGGAAGAGAGACAAAAATAAAGCCACACGGAAAGTCGGGGCCTGTCCGTGAGGCACTCCCACCCGCTCGTTAATTTTCGCCTTTGCAGAAGTGTAAGCCAATTGGTTTTTTCATGTTCCCCACACATAAGCCCCCACCCCAACACTTCTGAAATATCAGCCAGCGACAAGACAGAAATGGTCCGGCGGGGTTCTTTGTTTTTCTTCCTTTGTGTGCGCTTTTTCTTTCTTTAAAGAAAATAGAAGGGAGCAGGGGGGAATCTGAACACTACACTCAAAACCCGGAAGCATCCAGAAGCCCAGAGGGGATGGCAAATTGGACCACAGGGTTCAAAGACCCAGGTGTCACCACTTCCTGTACATCTCAAGCTATGATCTGCCTGGGTCCAGGCTATCTGTCCTGGTGATGGGGTGACTTGAAATCATCCCCTGCCCCGTCCAGCACTCCATCTTCTCCAGCTGCAAGACAGGAGCTTTCTGGTTCCAGATAGAAGTCAGACCAAATTTTTAAAACCATCATGTTCTCCCCAGTGCAGTGGTGTGACTTTTCTTCTGTCCAGAGCCCCACATAGGATTTTGTTGGCTTGGCACCTAGATCTTGTCACCTGTCCCCACTGTGAGCCCCCTGCCTGGTGGGCAGCTGGGGTCTCTCCATATCCCCCCTACTGCTACCCACTGGGCATCTTTTGCGGCGGGGAAGGACAGAGCAAGGGCAAGACAGGGGCACCTCCTCCTTGTAAATTCTGGGAAACGGGATGCCCACCCACGGAGGGTGTGCCAGAAGAATGTTCTGGGTGCAGAGGAAAGCAGGGTGGCGTCTCGGGGCCCCTGGTCAGGCCCACTGCCTCTCTCCAGAAGCACAAGCCCTCCCGCTACCCGCCCAGAGAGGACACCACGGCCCACAAGGAGCCTGCCGGGCAGCTGCACTTCCCAAGAACCTTCCTCTGGCTCCGGATGCCTCTACAAATGGAACGTAATGCAGTCGGGGTTGTGAAGAGGGGTGGGGGTGGGAATTGCTTTCAGCTGAAAACGTTAAGCTTCGTCAATTATCCCCCAAACCCGCCAGGTTTATAAATATCCGTCTTTATTTTTAGGGTTTTCCTCTCCATCCTGAACTCTATTGGCGGGGGGCCCCCCTCCCCCACCCCCTCCAAGCAGCGGCTGCACTAAAGTCACAGGAAGCAGGTGAAACTTGGGGTTGTGGGGGGCCGTGTCTCGGAGCCATGTAGGCCCTACCCGATCCTTCCCTGCCCGGCCACCACTCTGACCATCCTTCAGGCTGGAGTAATCAGCACAGCCACAGGTCTCCCTGCACCTGGCTCCTGGGAGCGGCAGTTGGAGATGCACAGTGCTCCAACACCTGTGAGGGGCTGTTCCATGCCCACCCAGACGATAGAAGGGGAAACTGAGTCATCCATGGAAAACCATCTGCTGAGGAGAGGTGGAGCTGTCCCCTGGACCGATCCTGGTCTAGGGGAGGCCAGGCAGACCTCCACGCTCTCAGTGGCCCAAAGAAAATGGACACACAGTCATCGTTCCAGAACTGTCCCCCCCAGATGCCACCGCTAAACTCTTGACATCCAGGAGTTTCTCCCCTTCCACCTGCTCCGACAATTCGGCCCAGAGTCACCGCTCTGGTGCTGGGACAAAAAATGCCTCTGGTCTCTGAATGGGGGCCCCAGACAGGCAAAGATGCCTGGGATCCCCCAGGGAAGCAGGGGAAAAAGAAAGGCGCTAGGAACGATCCAAGGGGCTAGAGAGAGCCACTGTCAGTGGGTAACGATTCCTGTGCGGGCGGCAAGCGGGCACCTGGCTGGCAGTGCCCTCCCTCTGTGCCCACCTCAAGGCAAGGGACCATGGGGGAGGAGGGTTCACCCCAAGGAGGCCGGCCTGCACCCCAGCAGCACCCTCCAATGCCATACCCTGGCCACATCAGAATGACCCATGCCTCTGCCCCCCTGACCCCTCTGCAGAGATGGGGAGTGGGCCAGGCCTGGCCTCGCCTGGCAGGACAGGTACTGACATGACAGCACCAGCCCTCTTCACCCCCTGGGGGGCCGATGTCATCGACTGGGTGGCAGGAATAGAAAAGCGCATGAGCTCACCAGGCAGGCGGGTCTCCCTCGACGTTTTGTTTGCCTGAGCCCAATTATACCAACTCTCAGGACAATCGCGGGTGGCTGCCCCCAGGGGGCTCGGGGGACCAGGGCCCCACGCAGAAGTGCACCGTCACGTTGAAGGTGTCCCCCGGGCCCAGGGAATGGGGCAAGATGAAGCTTTCTGGAGCGGGGGACAGAAAGGAGACAGGACAGCAGGCATCCGGAGATGTCCCCTCAGAGGGCACTGCGGGGGAGTGGGGATGGGGGATCCAGCCGGAGACCCAGGCCCAAGTTGGTGGGCTCTGGGATTGACAGGGGGACGGAAAGCAGCCGCCCCCAGCCCCAGCTGCCTTCCTTCCGTAGCCAAAGTATCAGCTGGCAGAGGAAGAAGAGAGCTGAGGGACAGAAGGCAGGCGAGATTGGCAGGGGGAGGGGGGCACAAAGGAAGGGGACCCTGGGTGGGGGAGGGGCGTTATGCAAATGGCAGAATCGACCCAGTCCCTCGGCCATTAATAAAAGCTCCAGCAGCAGCAGCTGCTATCGGCAGGAGTAGAGTCGCGGGCTGACTGGCTCTTCTCACCGGGGGGAAGAGGGGGAAGCAGGACGCCCCAAACAAAAGGGACCCTCGCCCCCCCTGCACCCCGGAACAGCAACAGTGGGGAACACTGATGGAAGGCCAGAACCCCAACCGCCAAAGTCCAGCGGGGGAGACCACCAGGGGCGCAGAGCGGGTGGGACCCCGACCTCAACACCCTCGAGGACCCTTCGGCTTTGTCCCTGTTTCTCTGAGTCCTAATGCCCAGCCCGGACGCCTCAGACACATCCCTCCCCAGTTCACGAGCTGTTGGCCAGGCTGGTTTTTCAGGGGTCTGGGGGGAGACAGAAGGGCCCCATGCTCAGAACGAGGACTCCCGCAGATGGAGATGGGGGGGAACAGGGGAATCCCAGCTGAGCCCGAGAAGGGGAAGGGAGGCACCACCCCCCAGATGGAAGCGCTGGGGCGGTTCGTACCTTTGAGGGATGAGGACCCAAGGGGGTGGCTAAATTTGAGGTAGGACTGCAGAGGAAAGGACATTCCGAAAAGCTGCATATTTACGGAGCTACTAGAGGAAGGTCTGAAATCGGGGGAAGGATCACATAAGAGGAAATTCCAGACCGGGGGGGGGGGGGGGGGGGGCGGTGTGTGTGGCTGACAAAAAAAAAAAAAAAGATTCCACTTGGGGTTGGGGGGGATTCTCTGATTTGAGAATTTCAGAGAGAAAGCAGTTGAAGGGGGGGTTCTCTGATTTACAGGGAGTTTCGCGGGGGTAAGCACCCAGGATTTGTGGACAGGTGGAATCCTAAATGTGGCAGTGTTTCCATAAGGAGCGGTGAACTTGGCCGTAACTCGGTCGAAACCCTCGCGCGCAGAGTACCGGCGCTCTAACTCGGGGGGAGGGCTTCCCTCTGGGTAAGGGGCCCCCCGCGCCCCCTTCAACCTGGTTCCGACGGCTCCGCCCCCAGGGATGACGTCACCGCCCCTCCTCCCAGCCCCCAAGGGGGCTCCCAGGGCGTGCAGAACCCGCGAGGCTGGCAGCTGAAGGGGCGGCTTCCCCTCTCCCGGGATCCCCACGGGGCCCCCAGCTCCTAGGGGAGGTCGGGCGCCCGGCACGCGCGCCCGCCCGCCAGTCCGCCAGGGTCCCTGGGGCTGGGGGCTGAGTCTTGCCCCACTTGGGGGATCTGAGAGGGGGCGCTGGGTCCGCAAAAGGGTGGGGCAACACAAGGTAGCGGAGGGCCACCCCCCACCAAAGGATAGACGAGACCGAGAGGGCGCTAGGGGGAGACAACATTGAGTAGGGGGGTCTCTAGAGGAGGGAGATTAAAGAGCGAAGGCGGCGGGCACAGCAGCCGCCCTGGGCGCACCGTCCAGTCGGTGCCCCCCTCGCTCTCACCTGGAGGCACCTGTCCCGGGCTTGTCTCCACTCCGGGGCGCCCGCGCGCCCCCCAGCCCCAGCACAGCGCCCCCTGCCTACGGGACCCGCCCGGGGAGCCTGGCTGGGCGCCGCCGGGGCCAGCACCCCCTCCGCACACACGCGCGTCCTCCCTCCGCGTCTTTGCCCCGCCCGCAGCCCGGGGTGGTGCAGCCGCCGGCGCTGGGCAGCTTCCAACGCCGCGCTCCGGGCGAGTCCAGCCCAGCCCCCTCCCCGCCGCGAAGCCCCCAGCCCCGCCCGCCGAGCCCCCTCCCCCGCAGCCCCTTCCCGCCCCGGCCCAGCCCCTCAGGGGCATTGTTCGGACGCAGCCTGCCCGGCGCAGCGGCTGGGCGTGCAGCCGGCTGCAGCGGAGCATCCTCCGAGCACAATGGCCGTACAGGCTTCCCCGGCACAAAGCCGGCGCGCTGCCCACTCCGCCGCCTCCAAGAACCCCACTGGAGTGCCTGCATTTCTTTGAATCGAATTCATGATTATTTTTCCCCCTTTACCTGGAGGCTGGCTGGGCTGGGCTCCCCCGGCTCTGCCCCGCTTCACATCCTGGCTGTTGCATGGGATTCGAGCGGAGCCCGAGCGCCAGCGGCTCGCGGCGTGCGCGCGCCGGCCGGGCTGCCGGGCGGGCGGCGCGAGGACACTCACTGCGGCTCGCGCTCCCCTAGCGCCGGCTCGCGCGCCCCCCCAGCCGGTGACGTCATCCCTTCCGCCACCGCCGCCGCCGCCGCCGCCGGCCGGGGGCGGGGCCCGCTATGGCGCGTCACTGCGCAGCCGCGCAGCCGCCACGCCCCTCGGCCAATGAGGTGGCTTGGCGGGGGCACGTGGCCCGGGGCGCTTAAACGGCTGTAGGAGCACGTGGGGGTGTGGGGCTTCGAGGGACACGTGGGTGGCGGCGTCAGCACCAGGGACCCCTCTGGCCGCTGGCCCCCACGTTAGCCCCAGGGCACTTGGCACAAAGATCATGGTGCTTGCCATCCCCTGCTCTAGACTCTGCCCTGGCTTCCCAGTAGCCTCTGTGTAAAATCCAACCTCTTCTGTGAGACTCACTTCTCTGCATTGGCACCCACCACCCTATTCCTGGTGTCCATGCTTAAGCCAAACCAGCATCTTGCAGTTCTTCCAGTCTACTCACTCCTGACAAGATCTTGCTCCTGCTGTTCCTTCACCTGTCATAGTCTTCCCCGCGGCACACCCTGCCCCCACCCCACCCCGCCCCCACCCCACCCCCACCACGGCCCCTGGATCTTTCTGGGGCTTCCAAGGTGGCGCTAGTGATAAAAAAAAAAAAAAAAAGCAGCCTGCCAGTGCAGGAGATATAAACAGATGAGGGTTAGATCCCTGGGTTGGGAAGATTGCCTGGAGGAGGACATGACAATCCACTCCAGTATTCTTGCCTGGAGAATCCTTGGATAAAGGAGTCTGGTGGGCTACACTCCATAGGGTGGCAAAGCGTCAGACAGGACTGAAGCGACTTAGCACAACATCTTCCCCATTTCTTCTCTCCCGTCTTTGTTCAATGGGCAGCACCTGGAAGAAGCCCTCCATGACCATGACCATCAGCCCCACTAAGCTCCATTAGCTATGCCATCATCCTGATTTTATTCTGATCATGCTAGGGTGTGCCTCCGTGGGGCCTGGAGATCCTAGCTTATTGATTGCATGAATGAGGGAACATTTCCTGCAGAGTAAGCACTTTCCAAACCGCTCACCTCATTACCATCACCTGCTGCCCTTGAGGCAGGGCAAACCATAATAGGAACCCCAGCTCAAACACTGGCTTGCTGTGTGGGGCCCTATCTCAGCTTTTCCACCTGCAAAATGAGTTTGCCCCACCTCCCTGGGTCTCAATTTCCCATCTGTGAAATGGAGCAAAGTGGCCGTTGCTCACGAGAGAGTGTCTGTCAGGATGAAGTGTGATAGGGTGCCTGCCTGACCCGTAGTTGGCACTTGAAAATGGGACAGTGAGGGAAAAAGACAGAAAGAATAAAGGGAAAGTTTACCATGGAGGGTTGGAGGGCTTAAAGACGCCAAACAAGAGTGCACATCAAATGACTGTGTCCTGAACCCGTTGGAAGCATTTTATTTCATCAAGGTATGTGTTTGAAGAGGACCTCATGCCCATAAACGGACTCAAGTTTAGAATTTGGGGGGGGTTTTCCTCCCAAATCATTGATTCATTCATTCCTGGCCAAAGATGCAGATATAAACAAAAGGCATTAACCCAGGGAACAAAACAAGAAGGCGGAAGTCATAAATAGGAGACAAGAGAGGAGAGGATGAATAATTAAACAAGGAACCTAAATTAAGCCTGGAGTTTCCCAGCGGCCAGCGCAGGTTTGCAGAACTTATTTGTCCTCCTTCCTGGCAGTGTGACCCTGACCTAGCCATTGACAATCTGACCTTGGTTTTCTCATCCAAGCAATGGAGACACAACTGCATCTTGAAAAATCAAATGGGATGGTCTGTGCACAAATGCTTAGCTGATCTGAAATACACAGTAGGTGCTCAAACCATGTACACTCGATGGAGGTAGACTTCTGGCTCTGGAGGGGCTGGACATGGCATGAGCCACACTTAGCCCTGCCACCTATTAGGTGAAGGACTTTGAAAAAGCCCTTCTGAGCCTCACTGCTACCATCTTTGGAAAGGGTACAACCTCATCTACTTCTGAGAGTTCTTGTGAGGAGGCAAGGTAAACAGCTGCAAAACATGGTACAGTGCATGCTCGGGACACCAAACCATTCAAGCCATCAATCTGTGTGCCAGGCTGTTTCTAGGGCTTGGGCACAGAAAGAAACAAAACAGGCTAAAAAAACTGTCCTCTAGGAGTTGATTCCAGGGGAGGAAATAGACAATATCTCACTTGGGGTAAAAACACAAGCCTTCCTTGCAGCCCACAAAGTACTCCACTGCCTACCCCTCATCACCTCCCTGCTCTCACCTCCTTCATCTGCTCCCCCCCCACCCTTGCTCACTCCAGTCCACCTGTGCCAGCCGCCTCCATGTTCCTTGCAAACATCAGGCACAGTCCGGCCTCAGGGCCTTTGCACTGGCTGTTCCCTTTTCCTAGAATGCTGTTCCTGAGTCTGGCTCCTCATCCTTCAAAACTCTGAGAGACCCTCCCTGACCATCCTGCCAAAGTTTATCTTCATCTCAGTACCAGACTATTTATTATGATTTGGAGTGATTACTATTTGGGGGCAGTTTGTTTGTTTTCTATCTCCCCACTTTATCTGTGCCCAGTTTGCCCATCTGCCAATGCAGGATAGTAAGAGTCTCTTACCTCCTCAGGTTTTGGGAGGGTGAAATGAGTTACTTCATCTAGATTCTAGAAGGGATTGCTTGATAAATGTGACTACTATAAATGGGAAAGCCAGGATGACCAGCCAGGTGATCATAAAAATCCATACAAGGGGAACAGAACATTCTAGTCTGATATTATTGCCAGCCCTGGAATATAGACAAGTGTCAGAGGGCATTCAAGATCCAGTAACCAAGACTTCCTGCAAGTCAAAGCTTGAAGAGAAAATAGGAGAGAATATTCTCCCTTGGGGCATGGCTTAAGACTCAAAGCTCCACAAGGTGGAAAACACTAGAATCGGGAGGTGGGGCATGGTAGGTTCTGAGTCTCTTGTGTCTGCCAACCACAGGGAATGGCAAGCTGTGGAGGTGACTCATGGTTTGTGGGTGAATCGTTCAGTCATTGAGCATTGCCACCTTGTGCAGGGGAGTGGTGGACTTTCTCCATTTTCCCTCCTCCTCCCTCTCTGCCAACACAATCTCCAATCCAGCATCTCCCAGAACCTGATAATTAGCTTTGTTTTGTTTTTATTGAGACAACTCCAGAGGAACCATCAACTCCCCATCGCAGTACAGGACTCCTCCTGCCAAGTTCACAGAACCCAGCCTTGAATTTTTGAAAGCCACTTCCAAAACATCTCCCCTACAACTCTGCCCTATGCCAGAGTCCACTGTCTTTGTACATTCCTTCAAGTTAAACATTTCCTCTCTGTCTCTACCCAAGTTCATTTCAAATGCCAAAGAGAAAAGGGCATTTTCACCTCATTGGCTGACAGCTTGCTCTTTTCTGCATTCAATGTGGGGCTTCCTTGGGGGTTCCCCTGAGTTAGCTTATCAGGTAATCATTAGGACTCTGGAGTCAGAGAGACATGGCTTCACACCCTGGCTGTGACATTTAAAATTCAACATCCCTTCATGATAAAATACTCAGCAAACTAGGTGTAGAGGGTACTTCCTTGATCTGATAAAGGACAGCAACCCTCAACATCATACTTAATGATGAAAGACTGAATGACGTCCCTCTAATCCCTCTAAGATCAAGAATGAGACAGTAATGTCCCTGCTCACAAGTCCTATTCAGCATTGTACCAGAGGTTATAGCCAGATAGTTAGGCAAGAGGACAGGCATCCATATGGGAAATGAAGAATTAAAACAATCTCTATTTGCAGATCATTTTGTAGATAGAAAATCTCCTAAGGAATCCACTTAAAAAAAAAAACTATTAAAACTAGTAAACAAGTTCAGCAAGGCTGCAGCATACATGATCAATACACTAAATCCATTGTATTTCCTAAGCAGTGGCAATAAACAAGAAAAATGAAATCAAGAAACCAATTCCATTTGCAACATATCAAAAAGAATAAAATACTTAGAGATACATTTACTGAGAAATAAAAAACTTATACTATGAAAACAACAAGGTGGTGCTTGAAGAAATTAAAGAAGACCTAAATAAATGAAAAGACATCCCATGTTCATGGATTGGAAGACTTAATACTGCTAAGATGGCAATATTCCCCCAATTGACCTATAGGTTCAACCCAATCCTTATCAAAATCCCATTTGACTTCTTTGCAGAAATTGACAAGCTGATTCTAAAATTCATATGGGAGTTAGAGGGACCCAGAATAGCCAAAACAATCTTGAAAAAGAACAAAGTTGAGGGGCTCACACTTCCCAATTTCAAAACTTATTGCAAAGTTATAGGCATCGAGATAGTGTGGTCTTGGGGATAAGACTCTGCACTTCCAATGCAGGGGGCATGTGTTTGATCCCAGATCTGGGAACTAGATCCCACATGCCACAACTAAGTGTTCACATGCTGCAACTAAAGATCGCACATGCCACAGCTAAAGAGCCCACGTGCTGCAACAAAGATTGAAGATCCCATGTGCCACAAGTAAGACTCACCATAGCCAAAATAAATGAAAATTTTTAAATATTTAAAAAAATAATAATAAAATATTAGGGACTTCCCTGGTGGTCCAGTGGCTAAGACTCTGCACTTCAACTGCAGGGGACGCAGGTTTGATTCCAGGTCAGGGAACTAATATCCCACATGCCACAAGGTACAACCAAAATAAATAAATAAATAAAATGAAATTTAAAAGACATTAAACAAACTCTTGGCTATGCTACCCCTGACTTACACGACTCTAAGCAACCCATGTGTCTCTTTGTTATTCTCAGTTTCTTTGCTCTGAAATCTTGTATAATTAGACCAACCTCTCTCAGGCTTTCTGTGAGGGACAAATAAGCCGTGTCACAGGTAATTATTTTGGGAAGTATAAAGAAATGAATCCAGGTATCCAAGAAAAGGGAACAAGCATGAATTAACCAGGTATGACCCAACTGGGGAGTAGTATACAGCAATGAAAAAGGATAGGTAGCATGGACCCATGATGAAAGATCTATAGGATAATTTGTTATTGATAAATGCCTGTGGAGGGCTTTGATTATGTTCCACCTTCTATGTTTTCAGCTTATAAGGAAATAAGATGCAATGAGCTCATTTAAAATGAGCAAATGCATATATTTGCACATCTATAAACCCAGGTCACCACCACCATCCAAAAGAAACAAGTGGTGGGATGGATGGGCTATTCAGATAATTCTCTTAAAATGGCATTTTTCTCTTTGTGGTGACAAGTTCTGAATCTTGACAGTGGTTGTGGTTACACAAATCTGAACGGGTGATAAAATGGTAAAGACTACGCGCACACCACACACAGGCGTACGACACACACAGACACACACACACCTGAAAAGTATGGAAGAGATCAGTGGATTGTAGAATTTCAGTTTCCTGATTTTGAAAACGTTCTATATTTATGGAAGATGTGATCACTTGGGGAAGCTGGGGAAAGGGTACATGGACCTATTTGTACCATCTTTGCAACTCCCTGGGAATCTACAACCATTTCAAAATAAAATGCTTTCCAAGGAGCATACTGGGAGGCTGAGGTGTGGTATGTGTGTCCTGTCTGTTCCCCCTGGCTGGACATGGATGTTGTTTTTTATTTTGGGTGCCCACAGACAATGCTATGTTAAACAGTTCGACTGTCACCTATCCACACAAGCTGCTTTCCCTAACTCTCCAAACCCAGCCATTCTCTATTTAAGCTCTCATAGACGGTTAGTGGGGCTTCTCAGGTGGCTTGATGGTAAAGAAGCTGCCTGCCAAGCAGGAGACTTGGGTTTGATCCCCAGATCAGGAAGATCCCCTAGAGGAGGGCGTGGCAACCCATTCCAGTATTCTTTCCTGGGAAACGCCATGGACAGAGGAGTCTGGTGGGGCTACTCTTCGCACACACGCATGCACACACCTGGGGATTCAATGATAATCTTCAAATCTGGCATCTGTTACCTCCTTCCTGATACAGATGGGGCTTCTTGACTTACTGATTTTAAGGGAGAGAGGATATTCCACCAGATGGGGGCTCTGCTGAGTCGGGGACCTTGGGACACACCTAGATTCTCCATCCAGACCCCCTCCTTCAGCTCTCCAAGCCAGAGGCTTCCTCCCACCATCACCATGGGTCCCCAGGTGTGGCATCCAGACGTCTGGAAGGCCCCAGGGGGATTTTAGGTTCTACACTCTCAGCATGAAACACCACGGAATCTGGCTGGCCAAAGCTATTCACATCTCGGTTTTCTTTTCCAGGAGAAAGTCTTGGGTGGTGCTAGTTGAGTCATAAATGCCTGCCTGCTCACATCCTCTCAGCACTTTTTCAAAGAAGGAAAGTGTTGGCCCAACTGGGGGTCTGACAATGGTGGTCACAGTTCAGATCAAATCATTGCTCTGAATTTTGTTAATTTCATGGCTGGGTCTTTATCTTTTTTCTTTGTGTATTCTGGCCTTACTTATTACTGGACTTATTACTTTGATTTGCCTTTATGTATTCACTTCACTTGCATCCAGGTCTAATGTTTGAGAGGTGTGGTCTCTAATGTTTCTTTTTTTAAAAAGAAATTTGCTTTTGTTGTTTTAGTCACTAAGTCCTGCTTAACTCTTTGAGACACCATGGACTGTAACCCACCAGCCTCCTCGGTTCATGGACTTCCCAGGCAAGAATACTGGACTGGGTTGCCATTTCCTTCTCCATGAGATCTTCCCGACCCAGGGGTTGAACACATGTCTCCTACTTGGCAGGTGGGTTCTTTATCACTGAGCCACCAGGGAAGCCCTGAAGTTTGGTTACCTAGAAGCAAACAAGTGGCCGTAAAGAAAACATGAAGTGGAATTCCTTGGCTTCACTGCGTAGTTTTGGTCCCCAGTAGGGGAACTAAGATCCTACATGCCACAGGGCAAAACAAAAGAAAGGAAGGAAGGAAGAAAGAAAACGTGAAGTAATCAAAGGTCAAGCACTACTCACTATCAGTGTTTGGAGAGGATCGAAGTCCAGGGCTTCCAAAGTGGCTCAGTGGTAAAGAACCTACCTGTCAATGCAGAAGATGCAGGTTTGATCCCTGGGTTGGGAAGATCCCCTCGAGAAGGAAATGGCAACCTGCTCCAGTTTTCTTGCCTGGAAAATCCCATGGACAGAGGAGCCTGGCAAGCAACAGTCCATGGAGTTGCAAAAGAGACAGACACGATTTAGTAACTAAAACAAACAACAGTAAAGTCCAGTGCAGATTGGATTATCCCCATGAAACTCAGTGATGTCCAAGCAGCATGTGCCTCCCTGACACCTATTTTACAGATGAGGAAACTGAGGCTCCAGGAGGTCATATCACCAGCTTAGGGACAAGTATGGAACCAAGATCAGCCTGACTGCAAAGGCTACATTCTTTCCTTTTCCCAGTGATCCTCCCTCCGGATGTTTCCCAGGCTGGTCCCACCTCCTGGAGTGCCTTCCTGGGACCCTGCAGTTTTGCCAACTTCTGCCCTCCACCTGCAGGAGGCCCTCTGGATTCTTACAGCCCCAAATCACTCTGAAAGCTGAGTGCTCATTAAGCCATGTCATGAAGCCACATACACTCTGGGGCTTGCTGAACACCTGTGGACTGTGTGGGACCATCCCTGTGTGTGAAAAGGGTTAACTTACTTCATTTGCATACCACGCCCAGATGCATTTCGGAATGGACTACAGCATTGCTGCCTGGGCTTGATGGGGGGAGGCTGGGGAGGGTGTGAGGGTAGTCCTAGAGCACTGGGAGAGGTGAATGAAGGGCATCTTCTGGGCAAAGCTAGCAGGGTCTGAGCGGAGGGGGGGGTGTATGGGCAGGAGTGAGGCACAGATCACCCTAACTGCTGGGGTGGAGTAGTCAGAGGGACATTCCTTCTTCTTCCCATAATGAACTAACCAGAGAGGTGCAGGCAACCGGAGATGGGATTCCGCTCCCCCACCCGCCCCTGCAACCACAGGAGCTGTCCTCAGTTTACTGAACTGCAGGCTGGGCATATGGTACCTTCTTCTGAAAATTGAAGTGGTGCAGAAATTCAACCCAGCCTGGGTTAACCACTGTGTAACTTTAATCCTGTGCATAGTAGGCACTTAGCAGATGTCATAACGTTGACTGTTCACACCTCTCCAGGAAACCAGGCCTTGGAGAGGGCATGTGGCTTAGCCAGGACACACAGCAGGGAGGACACACTGGGGACAGAGATGTCCCAGCAGGGCTGGAGCCTGGCCCTCTCCCCCTACCTTCGCTGGCTCCCACCCGACCACGAGTGGGATCGTCCTGGCAGCAGAGATGTGGCGAAGGATAAAACGGGAAGTGCTAAATAAATCCACTTGCCTGGCGTCCCACTTACCCGTGAAGCGCCTCTCCTGGTGCCTGGCACTCTGGGACTCTAGTGGGGGAGGGGTGCTCTTCCTGTGCCCGTGAAACTCAGGAAGGCTGTAGCATTTCAGACACTGCTCACAGGTCCCCAGGCTATGGTCACCGCCCTTGCCCCCCAATACTGTTGGGACTTCCGTGAACTGAAAGAAACTGAAAGACTGGGGCATTTCTGAGCTGGGAGCAGGCTGCCTGCTGAGGGATTAGGGGAGAGTCGCTGACACAGGATGACAGAATCCATCTGATGAGCATCAACTATGTGCTAGGCTGTGGCTGAGAGCTTCCCGTGTCACCAAGTACCAGGAATCATTATCGTCCTGGAGTAAGATGAATGACTTCTGCCCATTTCACAGGGGAGCATATTGAGGCTCAGAGAGGGAAAGGATGTCCTAGCATTCACATAACTTGAGACAGGAAGGACTGGGTTAAGGGTCCCAAGTGTATGATTAAATTTTGGGCCACACTGGATGGCATGAAGGATCTTAGTTCCCTGACCAGGGATCGAACCCTCACTTCCTGCAGTGGAAGCATGGAATCTTAACCACTGGACAACCAGGGAAGTCCCAAGGCCCCAGATTTGACTCAGGTCATAGTTGATTCATGCATCTGAAACGTACGTATTGGGCACCTACTGTGCCAGAGAGGGAACAAAATAAGTGACAATCTCGGGCTGACTTTTTAACAGAAGAGATGAACATAAAACCAGATAAATAAATGCATAGTGGGAAGCAGTAAGGATGGAAAAGTAAGCAAGAGAGGGGAAGGGCTGGGGTGCAGTTTTAAATCAGGTGCTAAAGCAAGGCCATGCTGTGATGAACAAAGGTCTGAAGGCCTCGGATGAAGAACATCCTGAGCAAAGGGAATAGTCAGTGCAAAGGCCCTGGGGCAGGACGGGGCCTGCAGTGAAGGGGAGAGAAGGAGGAGGAGAGGGCAGGGAGGGGGTCGTGGAGGACTCAGGCTTTACCTGGAGGGAGGCGGGGGCCAGGAGGGCTGTTGGCAGAGGAGGGGGCGGGGCCCGACTCATGTGCTCACGGGCTCCCTCTGGCTGTTGTAGGGAGAAAAGACTGTGAAGGGTGAGGGTGGGAGGGAGCTGGGAACCAAGGGACCGGAAGGTGATTGTGCCAGTCCAGATGAGTGATGATGCTGGGGGTGGGGTGGGGGTAGGGGCGGTAGTGGGGGCAGGTCAGGGTGCAGGCAACTTAGGAGGAGAAGTAACCAGATAGGGGACAGCCTTAGGAAAGAGAGTGACCCTTGGCCATGCTTCCCTTGCAGTCTTTCTGGGGCCTAGGGAACCTGCAGGGACTGGATGAGGACACATTTGTATTATCAACCCAGACAATAGAGGACTAGGGTTAGGGTAAGGCTCCTATGGCTACTGCCCCAGGTGTTGTGGAGGTGTGCCCTGCCCAAGGCAGGGCAGCCTCAGTAACCAAGCACCTGCTCCACCATGAGCTCTTGAAAAAGAATCCCCAGTAGGCTGAACTGGAGACATCAACGACGTCACTCCTAGAGGCCCACTGCCTGCTCCCAGCCACTCTCAGTGCGTGCTGAGCGCCTGGTGATAACCACAGCGCTCCCAGTGACCGGGGCTGGAGATCTCACAGGAAATGACATTTCCTGAGTACATTCTGTTCCAGACTCCATTCCCCGCCCTTTCTGGTGATCCTTCAAAGCCCTGGGAGGTATGTGCTGATACTGTTCCCACTTTACAGGTGAGGCATAGAGAGGCTGAACCTGGCTGGTTATTTCTCCTCCTAAGCTGCCTGCACCCTAACCTTCCCCCAGCCAGGCTTCATTGAGTCAAGTTGAACCAAGGCTGCCCTGATGTCTTGGGTTAAGGGTCCCCTCTGCCCTTGCATTCAGCCTCTTGAGTAGCCTGGAAGGTCAGTAGATTTCCCAGAGCAGAAACTCCCCCGACACAGGCCAGCCTTGCATGCTCTCAGTGATGGGACCCTCACTTCCTGTATGAGAGCTGCCTTGCTCTAGGGTGACGCCAAGAGTGCATTCTTTCCTTTAATCCATCTGGTCTCTGTCCTCTGCCTTTAACCTCCCTCCTTTGGCCCTGGTCCTGCTCTCTGGGGACTGCTCAGAATACGTGCCCCTCTTCCCCCTCCTTCTCCTCCGTCCCCCACCCTTCCCAATGCCTCTCCTCCACCTCCAGGGTAGCCTTTGAACCTTCACTCTAAGGAGCAGAATTGAAGAACAGATGGGTCCCAGGGTTTGGAGTCAGACACACCTGCCTCTTGGCAGTTCTGTGGCCCTGGGCAAGTCATGTTTTACCTTGGAGCCTCTGTTTCCTCATCTGTAAAAAAAAGAAGGCAACATACCCTATCCTGGTTAACCCTATGGTCCCCATGCCCAGCTCAGAGCGTGGCAAAGAGCATATGTTCAACAAACATTGTCAAATAAATGCTGTTCCTTTCAACTGTTGGTCCACTCCTTACTACTTGCATGCTCCAAATCTGACCCTTCTTAAGAACATCCCTGGACTCCCCAGAGTAAGCCCCTCCCCAGGACCCAGTCAACCTCTCTCTGCTCTGTCCACTCGCTCTCCACCACAAGGAGATCCTTCCTGACTCATGGCCTTTGCAAATGTTGTTCCCTCTGTCAAGCATGCTCTTCCTTGTGCTTGGTTTATCATCCTCTCTATGGCAGCTGAGAAGTCCTCCACTCAACACCCTCCCTTCTCAGTTTGCATTTAAATCATTAACTGTGATGGTTAATTATGTAATTAACTGCTTAACATCTGTCTTCCCACACATCCTTCCATGACAGCAGGACTTTTCAACTGCTTTTTCATACTTGTAGCCACAGAACCTTGGACAGCACCTGACACATACTAAGTGCTTGATAAATGCTTGTGAATGAAAACAATGAAGGACTTGTGTTATACACCATTTTGCCTGTTTCTTTGCTATGTTCCAGTTTACCAGAGGGGTTTTAATTGAATACATGCCTCTTAGTGAGGCTGCAAACAGAGAAACAGAACCATCACCTCCCTGCTTTTACACTTCGTACTCCTCTTAATACAATAAAAAATGTTTCACTTTTTCTTTCTTTCCTTTTTCAGCTTTTCTCATTCAGGAGCGGAAAATGTTAAAATGTGTTGATGCAGTCAGAAGTGTTTTAAGCCTTCAGACAATTCAGACTTGAGAATCAAGTGATGGCGGAAGAGCTAAAAAAAATACATTCTTGCGTATTAGGAGGAGAAAGAAAATGCCATTTCAATAAGATCAAGGCTCGTTAATGCTGGAATGTAAAGATAGACACTTACTGTCCTCAACACACAAACTTTACCCACAGCTGTGGGTGCCAGGCCCTCCAGAACTGCTGGGGCAGGGCGGCCACAAAGAGACTGTAATTGCTCCGGAGTTGAAGCCCTACGTGTTCCCGGAGCCATGCCAAGATTGAGTGAAGGTCACAGAGGATGTGAGATGCTGTGGGGAAAGAACTGTCCTTGGAACCCTCCCAGGACATAAGAAGGGGAGGAGGGGCTCAGCCCTCAGGAGAAGGGATTCTCACGCCCTGTTGCCTGTTACATGTGGGGTCTTGCACAGATGTTAACCCTCCTGGGGAGGAAGGTTTGTAGTGTACACCCAAGTGCCCACTATGTGACCTTGGGTACATTGCACACCCTCTTTGTGCCTTAGTTACCCTCTCTGCCAAGTACAGATCATACTTTACTATTAAACATTTAATATTAGCTATGATTATTTGCTGCTATCAGTAGCTCTTCTTACTGTTTTTATTGTTGCTTTATAATACCTATCTGAGGAATCTGCCCAGCTCATGGGCTTTTCCTGAGAATTGCTCCTACCCATTCTTACCACTTGAGGCTTCCCTGGTAGCTCAGCGGTAAAAAATCTGCCTGTCAATGCAAGAGACCCGGGTTCAATCCCTGGGTCAGGAAGATGCCCTGGAGGAGGAAATGGCAACCCAATATTCTTGCCTGGGAAATCCCATGGACAGAGGAGCCTGGTGGGCTGCAGTCCATAGGGTTGCAGGTAGGCAAGCTCCTCCCATTCACACATTCTGCTTCATTCACAGTGTTACCCCACCCTCCTGTTTTAAGAGATTGGATCATGGAGGTCAGCTGAACCTATCAGATTCTTTCCTCTGGGAGTTTGGAGTGAGAGTCCCAAAGCACACAGAACACACCCCTGCCTTAGGGAAGGGACAAGCAAACTGCGGAATAAAGATGATCATTGCAGATCTGACACTTGCTACAAAGACGTTAAAGCAGGAACAGCAAGGGGAAAAGCAGGGCAAGGAGTCTGGATTTCATCCTTGGGGCAATGAGAAGAAACTGAAGGGATTTTTAGTTGGAAAGGGACTCCACTTGTGGCTTAAGAATGTCAATCTGGCAGATGAAGAAGCAACATTTCCTGAAAAAAGCCAACCTGTGTTTATCCCACAACTCTGACTGCATATCTACTCATGGGTGTGGGTTGCTGCCTGGGGTCTGTGTTAAGAAGGCTTCTGAGCCTGAGTCCCAGTTCTGCAGGGAAAGGAGTGTTGCAATCTGTTGGTGATGCCTGGTTCCTGCCTCCCCTAGTGATAGAGTTCTGTTATTGGTTAGGGATGTCTGTCATAGGCAACTGAATAGGCTATGGTGGTTTGTATGTTACATATTTGCTGTCCAGGGTTAAGAGGCTGTTTCTGCTCCAAGAAAATTCTCCACACCCTCCTTGGAAGGACAGTAGGAAAGATCCTGGACCAAGACAGACAGGGTTCAAATTTTGATCAGACTACTTCCCCTCTGTGCGACTTTGGGCAAGTTGCTTTCTGACTGAGCTTCATTGATCCTCTGCAAAGAAGGAACAGAAATCTTGCCCTATGGATTTATTCTGTGGATTGTATGAGGGGCCATGTGTGACATGCCTGCTGTGCAGTAGGACTTGGCCGTGGTGGACGTTGGCCTCTCCAGGCCCCCCTTGCTGTTGCTCAGGTTCTGAAGCCAAATCCGTTTTATTTCCAGACTCAGACCCAGGGTGGGTTCCAACTCTGTCCTCCAGACCTTGGCTGTCACCCTCAGCTGTGTCTTGCACCTGGGTTCTGTCCCCAGAACTACCAGAGCCTTGGCATCCGCCACCCACAGACATGCCCCCACCTGGTGATGGCGTGCATGAAACAAAGTGGGCACAAGGCCAGATGGCCTGGGACTCTCGTGGAGGCAGGGGTGGGGAGTGGGGAGCGAGGTTCCCACACCTGGTCTTCGCTGGCTCCCCCCCAACCTGGGCCTGCCAGGGAGGGTGCTTCTTGCCAACTGGAGGGGGGTCTATCCCTATGTCTGGCTGCCTCCCAACTCTTGGCCTGGTGTCCCGCCATCAGCATTTATGTCTGCAGGTGGCTGGGACTGCCTGCTCTGTTACTTGGCACAGGTTGGAGGGATCTTGGGATACTGTGATGGGGTAGGGTGGGGCAGAGGGAGGGGCATCACAAAGCATATTGCTGAGGCCTGGCCCAAGGATGACTGTGGAAGGTGGTAAGTGTGAGGGAGGAGACAGTTCCACCAACCTAGGGACCAGGAGGCAGCCCCTCCTAGCTCCCTCCACACTCCCATCCTGGCCCCTTGACTCCCACCCCAGCACTCCATCCCCCACTCAGTAGGCAGAGGGAGATTTAAAAACACAAACCCTCACACTTCCTTGGTTGTCAGTGGTTGAGAATCCTCCTGTCAATGGAGGGGACACAGGTTCAATCCCTGGTCCAGGAAGATCCCACATGCCTTGAGGCAAGTAAGCCCATGCGCCACAACCACTGAAGCCCACATGCCTTAGAGCCTGTGCTCCACAATGAGAAGTCGCTGCAAGGAGAAGCCCAAGCACTGCAACTAGAGAAAGCCAGCGTGCAGCAACAAAGACCCAGCACAGCCCCAAATAAATTAACTAATTAATTATAAACACACACACAAAACACAAACCCTCTCCTCTCCCTCCCTGCTTATATCCTTCTGTGGCTGCTTTTGCCCTCAGATTAAATCCAACTGCACCACCCAGGAGCGCCTGAGCTATTCTCTTCCTCTTCATTCCCCTCCCCCATCTGACCCCCTTTCTAGGCTAAACTCAGAGCCCCTGGACCTGCTTCATGCCTCAACACAGACCATCCTTGGTCTCACCTCCAGGTCTTTGCACATGCTGTTTATTCTGCCCCAAATGCTTTCCCCCTTCCTTCACCTGGCCGAGTCGTTCACCTTCAAGTCTCAGCTTCAAAGTCATCTTTTCAAGGAAGCCCCCTTTGATGACATCCCCTCACCTAGGCTGAGTTAGACGCCCCTCCCTGTGCATCCACCACTGAAGCTCCAATCACCTGTTGGAGCCACTTGCGGCTCCTCCCATGCATCATAATGAAATTCCCACCTGTTCAGGGAGTGACCTCCATGAGCATTCCAGTCACTCAGGTACCAGAACACAGGCCTGCCCGCCCAGCTTAGGCTCAAAACCCGTCTGCGCCACCCATGTACGAGGTGACTTTGGATCAGTGACCCCACTTGTCTTGGATCCTGTTCACTCATCTGCAGATCGTGGCTGCAGATGGTGCTTGTTCAGTGAGAGACTCAAGAAAGAATGAATGAGTGAATTGCACCTGTCAGCCTATTTCACTCACACAGCAGTCAAACGAGCCCCTTTAAAACCGAATCAGGAACTTCCCTGGTGGTCCAGTGGTTAAGAATCCCACTTGCCAGGGAACATGGGTGTGGAGCCCTGTACCAAGGTCACAGGGCAAAAATCTCTGGAATTGACCAAGCCCCATCGCAACTGTTACCATGAGCTTCCAGATCCAAACTGGCCAGTTCTCTGACCCAATATTAGGTAAAACACTCACCCACCCTATGCATCCTAACTGATCACTTAATGCCACCATTCCGGTAGGAATATTCTCTGTCTTGAGGCTATAAAAATTGGCTACTAGCCTGCAAAAGGGTTCGACTCTCCCTTGAGCCAACCCATGGTTCTAACAGCATCTCCCACTTTAGTAAATTTTACTCTCTTCTCATTCTGCCTCACGTCTGGAAATTCTTTTGCAACCCGCGGACAGACAACAGGTTTGATCCCTGCTCAGGAAACTAAGATCCCACATGCATGCTCCACAGCTGCTGAGCCTGTGCTCCATAACGAGAGAAGCCACTGCAGTGAGAAGCCCGTGCACCACAGGGAAGACTCAGTGCAGCTCAAAGCAAAGAAACAAACAAACTTATATCAGCACAGTTGATCACCCCTGTACCAAACCGGCAGGTCCAGTGTCTTCTCAATAAAGCCCACATTCCTCTCCCCTGCCTCCTGCCTCTCTCCCTCTCCCTCACTCTGATCCAGGCACTCAGGCCTCCTCACTGTTCCTCCAGCACACCAGGTGCAGTCCTGCCCCAGGGCCTTAGCACATGCTGTGCTTACTGCCTGACACACCATTCCCCAAACTCTTCTCATTACTGAGCCCTCAACCTAAATGTCACCTCCCCCTAGAAGCCTTCCCTGATCACCTGATCTGAGCACATTTTGATCATTCTTCACCTCTATTCATTCTCTTCCTAGCTCCAATCTTCATATGGAAAAAAACCTGCACTTGTCAGGGATGACTTACCTGTTCAACGTCCATCTCTCCTGCTACAGCCGTGTCACCCTGGGCAAGCCCCTGCTTTCCTCTGAGCCTCAGTGTGTTCATCTGTCAAACTGGTGTATGAGTCACCCAGGTGGCCAGCCCAGAGTTGGTGATCTTGTTCCCTGATGTGTGCCAGCACCTAGAACAGTGCCCAAAAAATGAATGGATGGATGAACAAGCAATGAACACATTCATTCACTCTCTCAGGGCCCAGTTTCATCCTGCTCGGTCCCTCTCTGGCTGCCTCTCTGAACTCTGTCTCTCTGAGGCCAGTGAGCTGGGTTAAAGTGAAGGGGTGCAGGGTACAGATATTACAGGGGCCTTCGTGTCCCCCATATGTGTCCCTGCTCCTGCCTGTAAAGGCAGGCAGATGGGCTCATAACATCTACTGATTCTCAGCCATGACATCTCCATCTGGACACATGCCCCGCCCACTCATCAGAGGACCTGCGTGGGAGTGCGTGCACAGCTCCCTTGTGTATGGCCAGGACCGCGTGGCCACCTGGGCTGGCAGTCACCCCTGCAAAATACCAACCCTCATCCCCCTTGCCACATATCTCCTCCTGCCACTCTCCATTCAATCAGCCAGCCACCTCTTGGCTGTGAGTTTCAAAAGCTGACACACTGGAGGGAGGGAGGGAGGAAGGAGAGTGAGGTACCTCAGAACATCCCAGGGGGAGTCATGTTAATTGAGCACCTACTCTGTCCTGGGCCCTGTTCCAAGGTCTTTACTGAAGTCTGCACATCTAATTTGTTCACAGTCCTATGAGGTAGAAAGTCTGGATTATTAGCCCCATTTTATAAGGTGGGAAAACTGATGCACCAAGAGGCAATGTGACTGGCCAAAGGCACTGAGCTGGGAAGCAGGTTTGATCGCATCAGTGTCTCCAGAAGCAGAAAGAACATGGAAAGCATCCTATGTGTCTATCCACAGGGACCGGTTACAACAGTCTGTTTCATGTTCCAAAGAATTGCAAACAGGCGTTCCAACAAAAAACTTGTACATGTGTATTCATAGCAGTATGATTCATGGTAAGCCAAAAGGCGGAAACGACCCAATTGTCCGTCGACAGGTGAACGATAAACAAAATGTGGTCTATCCATACAGTGGAATATTATTCGTCTTTAAAAAAAAAGAAGGAAATTCTGACACATGCTACAATATGGATGAACCATGAAAATACTATAAATAAAATAAGCCAGACGCAAAAAGATAAATACTGTCTGTTTCCACTTGCAGGAGGTCCCTAAAAGAGTTTCCGATCCATAGAGATGGGAAGTAGATGGTGCAGGCCAGGGGCTGGGGGCAGGGATGGTGAGTCAGTGCTTAATGGGGACAGTTTCAGTTTGGGAAAGATGAGAAGGTTCTGGAGATGGATGGTGGGCATGGTTGCATGGCAGTGTGAATGTACTTAATGCCACTGAATTATACACTTAAAAATGGTTAAAACTTTAAACTTTGTTATACATATTTTATAATATATATTTTTTAATTTCAGAAGAAATGAAGCACAGATACATTGTACAATGTGGATAAACCTTGAAAACCTTATGTTCATTGAAAGAAGCCAGACATAAAAGACCACATGTTGTAGGATTCCATTTATATGAATCCAGGCAAAACCAGAGAGCCAGAGAATGGATTTGTGGTTGCCAGGGGCTGGGGGAGGGGAAGGGAGAGTGATCACTAATGGGGATGGGGTTGCATTTTGGGGTGATGGGAAAGTTCTGGAAGTAAGCATGGGAGATGGTTATACAACCTTATGAATATACTTACTGCCACTGAACTGTGCATTTTAAAATGCACACTTAAGTGTTTAAAATGGTAAATTTTATACTACATCTATTTTACCCCAATAAAAGAAAGAGAAAAAGAAAACAGCCTGGTTTATTCTCTCAGTGGAGTAGTTGGCAGGTGTATAAATAGTGAGAATCCATGTGCCCATAAGAAATGATCTCAAAGGTATATCGCTAAGTGTTAGCAAAGAAAGTGCGGGATATCATTTGAGTACATACACTTGTGTGTGGAAAAAAAAAATAGAGAAGGGAAGAAAAATATACCCACAGGTGCTTTTGTGTACACACACCATCCTTGGAAGGAACACAGGGACCACGCTGGCTGCCTTAGGATGGACCCTGGATGACCTACCGTGGAGGGAGATTTTTCCCTCTGTGAACCCTTTTGTACTTCGAAAGGCAGAAAAGCATCATCAAAAGCTAAAAGCCCAGCTCTGTCTCTGTCCAGCTGTGTGACCTTGGGCAAGTCACTTAAACTCTCTGTGCCTCAGCGGCCTCATCTACAAAACAGGAAAGACGACACCAACTTTAGAGGGCCGTTTGGACAAAGAAGTGTTTCCGTGGTGACTCATGGTAAAGAATCTGCCTGCAATGTGGGAGACCCGGGTTCGATCCCTGGGTCGGGAAGATCCTCTGGAGAAGGGAATGGCAACCCACTTCAGTATTCTTGCCAGGAGAATCCCACAAACAGAGGAGCCTGGCGGGCAACAGTCCATAGAGTCGCAGAGTCGGACACGACTGAACAACTAACCCTTTCACTTTTTCATGACAAATTAACACCCATCAGGTGCTGAAAATAGGCCTTCGCATGAGGCAGGTGCCATTTAAGTGATGCTCTTGACGTCTAGAGGGCTTCCCAGGTGGCGCTAATGGTAAAGAATCTGCCTGCCAATATAGGAGACTTTAAAAACCACGGGTTCAATCCACAGATCAGGAAGATCCCCTGGAGGAAGAAATGGCAACCTGCTCCAGTATTCTTGCCTGGAGAATCCCATGGACAGAGGAGCCTGGCGGGCTACAGTCCACTGGATGGCAGAGAGTCAAACATGACTGAAGCGACTTAGCAGCACATCTCGACTTTTATACCCTATTTTGTCTTTATCTAAACAAACAAATATCTAAGACTAAAATTCTAAAACATTGAATGGATGGTGCATGGAGAGTCCTGAGCACCTCGCACCCAGCCCACGCTTGGCATCTGTAATCCGTGAGCTGGTGAGCTCACCCTTTCCTTCTCCTCCCCTCCCCCACCCATATCCCCCATGGACTCAGCCTCATAGCAAGTGACGCAACCTGGGGAAACCAAGTCCCTCTGGCCGCAGGTATTCCCGCAACACCTTGCCTGCATGAGGGCAGGGGTGGGGGGACAGAGACGGAGGACCCTCCTGGTATTTACTTCTCAGGGGAGGGTGGAGGGTGAGAACTGGCTCCTATCTGACTTAAATAGCATCTCGAAGGAGCCAGTTGCCATGACTTCAGGAGGAAGTCTCTGGCTGGGGTGGAACCTGGCTGGTTGCCCCAGGAGGGACCTCATTCCTTCCCCAGGGGCTGACCTGGCTCACCCTCAGGCTCTGGACTCAGGCCGGTGTGGATCTGCATCCAGCCTTTCTTCACACCCTGTGACCTGTTCCTCTTCTGTGAATTAAGGCTACAAAAAACACAAAACTCCAGTCTTGGGCTGTTGGGGGAATTTAACAGGAAGCAAAATGCCCAGCTCCGGATTAGGAGATCTAACGATTATTCTTATATCCTTGGGAGGAAGTGATTTTCAATGTGATCTCACTTAGGATCCCCAGACCGTTTCTATGCATAGAAAAATGTCAGCAGTGGTTATGTGTGGGGACTGTAATATAAATAGTAATAGCTGGTACTTATTAAGCATATGCTAAGTGCTTTAGCCAGGGGTCCCCAATGTTCCAATGCACTGGCCACCTGATGTGAAGAGCCAGCTCATTGGAAAAGACTCTGATGCTGGGAAAGATTGAGGGTGAAAGGAGAAGAGGGGGCACAGGATGAGATGGTTGGATGGCATCACTGACTCACTGGCCATGAATCTGAGCAAACTCTGGGAGATAGTGAAGGACAGGGACGCCGTGGCGTGCTGCAGTCCACAGGGTTGCAGAGAGTCAGATGCAAGTTAACGAATGAACAGCAACGACATGCATTCTTCTCTCTCCCCAATCCCACGTTCAACCCCGCGGACTGAGATACGGTCTTCCGTCATTGACCACCAGATTGACATCTTCAAAAGGCATCTCTCCCCCTAACTCCTAATATCCAGCTGGCCCCCAACATCTCCATGTGGGAACCTAATAACATGTCAAAGTCAAATCTCGATGCTCACCCCTCACACACAAACTCGTTCCTCCCTCAACCTTCCGTCTCAGCCAATGGCAGCTCCAACCATCCAGGTGCTCAATTCAGACATCCTCCTCAGCTTTCCTCTTTCCCCCACACCTCACAGCCCATCTGTTAGAAAACTGCCTTGGCTCTGTACCCACAATCTCCATCTTCTGTATCCTCTGGTCCAGCTCCATCCCTGGCACCTTGGACCAGTGCAGCTTCCTCCACCCCGGTTCCTCTCCTGTCCATCCTCTCTGCCCGGTCTGTCCTGCCCATATCAGCCACGAGAGGGCGCCCGTGAGCCCCTGAGTCAGGCCCCGTCCCTCGTCTGCCCACAGCCCTCCAGCTCCCACCTCCTTTGGGGTAATAGCTCAAAATCTGTCCTGCATGACCTGCCCCAGTCCCGTCCCTACCCTCGCTTCCTCCCTCTCTCTCCCTGCTGCAGCTACATGGGCCTCCTCGCTGTTCCTCCAACAGGTCAGGACATGGAGCTGCCCCAGGACATTTTCATAGGCTGTGCCCTCTGTGACCGCTTCAAATGCCTTTGGTCTCTACTCAGATGCCAACCTCTGCCTGAGCCCTGCCCTGAACACCTTATTTAAGATTGACCCTCCCACACATCTTCATCCTCTTGTGGCTTGATTTTGTTTTCCTTTGCTCACCCACCATACATTTTATCAGTTTATTTTTTAATGTACAGTATCAGCTCTTGGAAACCGAGACCTTCATTCTGTCCTGTTCACGACTTCTTCCCAGAACCTAGGACAGCATCTGACACACATTTAATATTTGTGCAATAATTAAATGCTTAAGGAAACTCCCCAAACCATTGAATGAGTGAGAAGCCACTGTGGCCAGGCTCTGGAAGATCTGTCCAGGAGAGAAAAAAATTTACAGTTAGGGACAGGTGGGTAACCCATGGGGCTTCCCAGGTGGCTCAGTGATAAAGAATCTGCCTGCCAATGCAAGAGATTCAGGAGACATGGGCTCAATCCCTGGATCACGAAGATCCCCTGGAAGAGGGAATAGCAACCCACGAGCCTGGCAAGCTACAGTTCATGGGGTCACAAAGAGCTGGACATGATTGAGTGACTGAGCACACACACACACGGGTAACCCATGAAAAGACTGTGTCCATAACCAGTGCAGACCAGACGTTTCTGACCTCAGCCCAAAGTGTGGTGACAACAAAATAAAAGGGAATACCTTCCCTCCCAGGTCTCCCTGGGGGCTGTGATGATGAGCCTGCCATCCCATGAACTTGGCCCTCCACCTTTGGCCTCTGCACTTCCCCTCACATCTTGGGTTTCCGACTCAGAGGACGTTTTCTCTCCTGAGTACATTCACGGAAGCCTCTTGCACTCTGGGCCAGCAGCACGTGTGCCTGGAAAGAATATGTAAAGGTCAATGTCTATAATTGAATTTTCCCCCCCAGATAAAAATAGCATCTTTGTAATCGTTTAAATGGTTCTGAGGGAAGGAAGGAGAGAGAGAGAGAAAGGGAGAAATCCCTGCAAGTTGAAAAATTACAGGCTCTGGTCTCAAGTCCACCTGAGCACCAACTACCTCTCACTGAGTAAGCGTCTTCCCTCATAACCTGGTGCGTGTATGTGTGTGTGAGTGCACACACACACACACGCAACCCCTGATCACAGGCAGCTCCAGTTGATGATGATTGAGTGCTAAACTGAGGTCAGGCACTCTGCCTGGAGATAGGGGGCAGGGACCAGAGGTTTCACCCAAATGAGTGGCCCCCACATGGAGGACCCTAGTGCTTGATATGGGGCTGGCAGCGGGGTGGGGGGGGTTCTTGTGCCTTCTGCTCTGAGCCTCCACACAAGTTTCTCCTCCCTCCACACAAGTATGAGACTCTGTTTTCTCTCTGCCCTTCTAGGGACAACACCCCTGATATCGTTGAGTCTGGTCCCCACATTCTGTCCCCCCACCCCCAAAGCTGTCCTCAAGTTCCCCCTCCCACTCCGTCCTGTTTGTGGGCTGGGGAAGGGGGAGTAGGGGGAGAGGTACGGGCCACTGAAATAAATTTCCTCCCTATTAATTTTCAGCACAGGAAGATTTACCATTATCTCCTCTGGCCTTTCTGCAGAGTTGATATTGAGTCAAAGAACCTTCCTCCTGGCCAGGCAGAGAGGTGTCCCGGGCCTCCTCCCCTGGAGCCTCTCCCTTTGCTCCCCTCTCCAGACCTCAAGTTCTCCACTTGGGTAGGTCAATTTCCTAGACCAAACCTCAGTTTCCTCACCTGGAGTGGTTATTCCACATGTATATTCAGTCACATAAAGAAGGTGCCATAAATGGCAGCATGCTGGGCTGAAAATAATCCAATAAGTATTTACCAAGCCCCTACTGTGTGCCGGGCTGTCCTGGGCACCAGAGACGCTGCAGAGACACAGACGTCACAGACAAAACACCCTGCCCTGGCTTCAGCAATTAACCAAGTTGAATTTGTAATGAGGGCAGAAGCAAACCAGGGGTAGCCAGATCTTGTGCCCACCTGCATAGGGGAAAAAAAAGACTGAAAGGAAAACAATCAAAATAGTAACAATGGTTATGGGGGGAGGGGGGCTAAGATATCTGAGGACTGGGTAATCTGCATCAAAAGGGTACTTCCCAAATCTCAGGATGCTTATGTGAATTTCACCTTAATAAAAATTAGAAGAAAAGCAAAGAGAGAGCAGCCCTGGAGTTAACGGATGATGTGAAATTGTCTAGATAAAAATCTCAGACTAGGAGCTTCACTTGAAGAAATCCTGGGTACATCTGAGGATCCATGATCAACAAGTGAACAACACATTTCTAAGGACAGAAAAGAAACAGGGTCATCTCAGTCAGTGGAGCCACTACCAGGAGGGATCTAATCAGCCAGCATTTTGTATCAAGAATCTCCACCATGACACTTTGCTAAAAGGGCGTGTCCATTTCTTTCCATTTTTCTTTTTGCTATTTGCATGTAAAAATTTACTTATGTAAACAGGCTTATACCAATATTTCCAATAAAATTGTTTTTAATTAGTAAAAGAGAAGGAAAATAAAAATAAGGAAGGAAAAAGAAAAAGAGGGAGGGAGAGAGGAAGAAAAGAAAGAACTTACATATCCAATCTCTTATTAGTTGTTCCAGGACATTTTCCCAAGAAAATAGTTGTGGATGGGAACATACAAGTAGCTACCAGGGTGTTATTTCCTGGTCTACGATAGCAACACATTAGATACAACCTAAATGCTTAACAATAGAGGGTGAATTTGAAAAAAACACTATGTTGCCATGAAACAAATTACAATTATATAATTGCATAGAAAAAAAGACTAAAAGGAAGCACACTTAGAAGTTGGCACCCTGGGCAAGATAACAGCCAAGCTTTATATTTTCTTTTTAGTGTATTGAGATTTTCTAAATTTCCTGCAGTGAACGATGTTCCTTCTGTGGTCAGAGCGAGGATAAACAACATCAGTGCATCCTTGTTCTTAAAGAAAGTAGAGGGAGAAAGGAAGCCTGGGTAAAGCTGGGGAGTGGGGGATGGTCCTGATCATTATCCGCTGTGTCACTAACACACCCTGATCTTGTTTTTCCCGCCTGTAGAATGGAAATAACGAGATCTGCACGACACAGGGGTTTCAGGACGAGGACCTGACAAGCCCAGCCAAGGACGGCATTATTGATCCACATCAGAAACTGTTATCTCTTGTCTTCAGACCACCCCAGCCCCCTCTGGCTTCCTGGCCTCCACCTCTGGCCCCTGGTGGCCCAAGAGAGTTTTTTGAAAGAAGTCATAGATGAAACCTCTTCCCTTCCCTGTTCAGAGACTCTCCTCTATTCTATGAAGCAGATACGGTATCATCAGTTTCATCTGGCAAATGAGGAAACCGAGGCTTGAAGGTGCTATGCTCCTTTCTAGGCTCTCTGATCCCAAGGTCACCCAACTATTGAGAAGCAGATCCAGGACTTGAACCTAGGATGGTCTAGCTCTCAAGGCCATGTGCCTCACCACCGCACCACACAGCTCGTCCTCGCCTCCCCCCTCGCCTCCTCACTCACTGCTCCAGCCACACAGGCCACCGTTTCCCCAATGTGGCACACCTGGCCCTGCCTCAGGAAACCGAACCAGAATGAGATTCTACTTTGCACTGATCGGATTGGGAGAGAATCGGAAAATATTGGATGAAATCAAGTATTGATGGGGGTGAGGAGAACGGGGCTCATATGCAGCAGATGTGCAGCCTGACTGTACTAAGGAAAACCCCAGAGCAGCAACTCCAGCCCTCGGCCATTAGCCCAGAGAACCACCTGAATGTGTGTGCAAAGACTCGCATTCCAAGGTGTGCCCTGGGACTTCCCTGGCAGTCCAGTGGCTAACAATCCACCTACCAATGCAGGGGACGTGGGTTTGATCCCTGGTCCAGGAAAATCCCACATGCTGTGGAGCAACTAAGCCCATGGACTGCAGCTACGGAGCCTGAGTGCTACAGCCACTGAAGCCTGCACACCCAGAGCCCGAGCTCTGCCACAAGAGAAACCACTGCAATGAGAAGCCTGCACACTGCAACTAGAGAGTAGCCCCTGCTTGCCGCAACTAGAGAAAGCCTGCACTAAGTAATAAAGACCCAGCCAAAAATTAAAACAAAAGCAAAAGTGTGCCCTGTGGAGTTGGTGACATATGTCTAGCAGGTGGGGATGTGGTAGATAAACCATGGAACATGCATCTTATGGAAATGCATGCAGCCATTAAAAAAAGAGAGAGGTTGATCCACGTGTCCCGATCTGGTGAGGTCTCTGAGATGAAGGTCATTTGGTCCTACTATTGGGATACTGTCTGTCCTGGGAACAGTGATTCATTTAGAGAGCACTGACTAGCTGTCTGACACTGTGCAAGCCACATTCTCTGAATTATTTCATTAGCCACTCCCATTTAACAGATGGGAAACAGAGGCCCAGAGAAATTAAGCAACTGACCCAAGGTCACACAGCCAGTGCATAGCAGAGCTGGGAATTAAACACGAGTTCTCTGATGCCCACCTCTGTGTTCTTACCCTCTCTGCTCCTTGAGTCATTCATTCATTCAACAAACACTGATGATCACTGTGTGCCGGACCCTGTTCTAAACACCAGAGACCCAGCAGAGAACAGGAGTGACAATATCTCCCACTTTCTTGGAGCTGCTGGACGCTGGAGAGAGAGAATATGCAAGCCAGTGAACAAAAATTGATCATTTCAAATAGCGATAAATGACAAGTAGTACTGAAGCAGGGTGATATGGGGAAAAAAGTGATGGTGTAAGGGGATGCAGCTTTAGCTGGGATGATCAGGGGATCCTCTCCGAGAAGGTGAATTTGAGTTGAGACCTGAATGATGAGAGAGAGAAAGCTATGGGGACATGTGAAAGAAGGGTGTCCCAGACAGAGGGTATACATGGCCTGTGCAAAGGTCCTGAGGCAGGATGGTGCCTGATATGTTGCAGGAACACTAACGAGGTCCCTGTGGAGTGACTGAGGGGGAGAAAGGGAGGAGGGGAGGGCAGGAAGGAAACAGGACAGGTTGTGCAGGGTCTTATGGGCCTTGGGAAGGACTTGGGCTTTTACCCCAGGGAGGTGGGAGCCCTGGAGGGCGGTGGGTAGGGTAGAGAGGATCTGATTCAGGTGCTCACGGGTGCCCTCTGGTTGCTGCAGGGAGGACAGACCATAGAAGGGCATGGTGAGCGGGAAAAAGACCTACTGGTTCAGGTGGGTGATGAAGGGGCTGGATCCAACTGGATGCAGAAGATGCAAAAATAGTTATAAACATTCCAGCTTCACCCACCACTACCTTCAGTGGCTTATCCTCAAGGACAGATGGCACGTGTCTCCCCATCGTTGACTGTCGTTCAGTTGTGTTCAACTCTTTTGCAGCCACAAGGACTGTAGCCCACCAGCTCCTCTGTCCACGGGATTCCCCAGGCAAGAATATTGGTGTGGGTTACCATTTCTTCCCGACCCAAGGATTGAATCCGTGTCTCCTGCATTGGCAGGCAGATTGTTTACCCCTGAGAGCCTTCTCCCCATTACCATCCGCTTTAGAGAATGCCCATGATCAGCGGCAGCTGCCAGACCCTCCCAGCCAGCAGTGCCCCCCGAGGACCAGAGACACACAGCATACTCCCCAGGCCATACCGCAGGCAAGATGCAGGGCTAGACCTCAGGGCCCCCGTGCCACCTCTCTGCTGGCTCAGCTGTGCTCTGCCTGCCTCTTCCAGGGGCAAAGATTAGGAGTTTGTTTACCGGTATTATTTTTTATTGATTTTTAAACAAATGCTCAGCAAAAAAGACACACTTGGCTCAGCTGCTTCCATGATATCTAAATGATTCATTTAAGCGATCCTAGTTGTGCGGGCCACTGGGTGCTAAAAGCTTGCAGTTTGATCTTTTTCGATTTTTTTTTTTTCCTAAGCTGTCATACAGGGTGACCAGCTTGTCCTGATTTGCCCAAAACTTCCCTGGTTTTAACACTGAAACCAGGATGATCAATCATCTTAGTCTGATGGGAAAACGGTGTGAAACACACACACATTGTGGTTAGCTGGGATGGGGGTTCCTCAAATGGGGTTGATGACAGTTCCTGTCTCATTAGCTTTTGTGAGGGGTGGTTGTGACAATAAGCATCCTGGTTTTGTTTGGGGCTCTGTAATAAGGCATTGTCCTGTAGTTATGGTTGAACCTTCCTTTTGGATCTGAGCTTCCTAATGGCAAAAGGGAAATGAGAAACATTTTTTTTTGGGGGGGAGCATATTGTATAGCTTGCAGGACCTTAATTCCCCAATCAGGGATCAAACCCGGGTCCCAGTAGTGAAAGTGCAAAATCCTAACCCTTGGACTATTACAGAATTCCCCAGAAACAATTTTTTTTTCCTAAAAAAAAAAAAAAAAAAGTCCTAGTACATAGCAAACACTCAATAAAACTCTGGCTCTTACAGGGCTGGTGAAGGAATCAGGGTTTCTCATAAGGGAACCTATTTGGGGGAGAGGATATGTCAGCTCCTTCTAAACTATATGGCCCCACCATCTACTTCTTGTCTCTATGGATCTGATTTCTGCCTGATGACAAATAAAAATCGCAGGTTCTGAAGTTAACCCACAAATCAGGTGGACACAAAATACGTGTCCACGGGCTTTATTTTCCATAATTCGTTTTAATTTCTGATTTGGGAACCCCCCTCCTGCTTCTTCTAGTATAAGTCCTTCTTCGGGGTGTGCAATCGCTGAAGCCATGCTCCCCCTCATCCGGGTCTTCTCTAGGGCCAGGGAGGGGCACACCCAGTGAAGTCCTTAGCTGTTCATCAGCATACACAATTGACCTCACCATCCTTCCCAGCCTCCCTCGATTCAGAGTGATAAACAGGATTATATTATAACTGGAAACTTCTATACATAAAAAGACACCAAAACCAAATTAAAAGGAAGTGACAAAACATTACAGTGGTCTGTCAAAAATAAAACATAGAATTACCATTCGATTTAGCAATTCCACCTGTGGGTAGAAACAAAAAGTTTGAGGGACTTCCCTGGAAGGACTGACGCTGAAGCTGAAGCTCCAGTACTCTGGTCACTTGATGCAAAGAGCCAGCTCATCGGAAAAGACCCTGATGCTGGGAAAGACTGAGGGCAGGAGGAGAAGAGGGTGACAGAGGATGAGGTGATTGGACGGCATCACTGACTCAATGGACACGAGTTTGAGCAGGCTCTGGGAGACAGTGAAGGACAGGGAAGCCTGGCGTGCTGCAGTCAGTGGGGTTGCAAGGAGACAGACGTGGCTTGTGACTGAACAACAACCTGGAGGTGCAGTGGTTAGGACTGCGCTTTCACTGCAAGGCCATGGCTTCGATCCCTGGTTGGGGTACTAAGAGCCCACGTCCTGTATGCCAGGTGGCGTGGCCAAAACAAACAGACAAATATTTGAAAGCAGGGACTCAGAGACCTACTTGTACACCTGTGTTCACAGCAGCATTATTCACAGGAAACAAACCAAGTATCTGTCGACAGCTGACAGACAAACAAATTAGGGTCCATCCATACAATGGAACGTTATTCAATCTTTAAGAAGGAAGGAGATTCTGACACCCACTGCAACACGGATGAAGCCTTAGGATATGATGCTTGGTGAAATCAGCCGGACACAAAAGGACAAACTGTCTGGTTCCACTCACAGGAGGTCCCTGGAGGAGTCAGATCCACAGAGGCAGGAAGTAGATGGTGGGGGCCTGGGGCTGGGAGAGGGGAAGGGAGAGAGGGTATTTAATAACAGCCCCTCCCTGCCCTCACTTCCCCTCCAGCCACACAGCCTCCTCAATGTTTATTATTATTGTCATTGTTAAAAACTCATCTCCTTATTTTTTGTGGTAAAATACACATAACACAAAATTTACCACTGTAGCCACTTTCAGTGGCATTAAGCACATTCCCATTGTGGGGCAACCATCCCCACCATCTTCTCCAGAACTTTCTCATCTTCCCAAACAGAAACTCTGTCCCCAAGAAACACTCACTCCCCATCCCCCACCACAGCCCCTGGCTCCACCATCTACTTCATGTCTCTATGGATCCGATTCCCGTAGGGACCTCCTGTGAGTGAAATCAGACAGTGTGTGTCCTTCTGTGTCTGGCTTATTTTATTGACTATAATGTCCTCAAGGTTCATCCATGTTGTAGCAGGTGTCAGAATCTCCTTCCTTTTTAAGGTTGAAAAATATTTCATTGGATGGATGGACCACAATTCATTTATTCATCATCTGTCTGGGGACACTTGGGTTGTTTGCACCTTTTTGCTACTGTGAATCATGCTATGAACATGGGTATAAAAGTATCTGTTTGAGTTGCTACTTTCAATTATTTGGGGTATATATCCTCACTGTTCCTTTTTTTTTTTTTCTTTATATAAAATTTTACTTATTTTTTTGGCTGTGCTGGGTCTTGGTTGCTGCATGTGCTTTTCTCTAGTTGCAGCAAGTATGGGCTACCTTCTCACTGTGCTCAGACTTCTCATTGCCGTGGTTTCTCTTAATGTGGAGGAAGGGCTCTAGGGTGCACGGACTTCAGTAGTTGCAGCTGGTGGGCTCGAGAGCACAGGCTCAACAGTTGTGATGCACAGGCTTAGTCACTCCATGGTGTGTGGGATCTTCCTGAATCAGGGATTGAACCTGCGTCTCCCGCATTGGCAGGAGGATTCTTTACCACCGAGCCACCAGGGAAGCCCCTTACTGTTTTTTGAACATACCAGGAACAATCCTACCTCAGGACCTTTGTACTGGCTGTGCCCTCTGCCTGGAGTGACCTCTCCCAGATCTTTCTTTACATGGAAAAGACTCCTTCTCATCTAACTCTGGCAGCCTCAGGCTGACCCAGCCATTGCTCACCATGAGGACACTGGTAACCTGGCTGCTCAGAGAAACCTCCACTACTCTCTACCCAGAGAAATCTTGCTCTGAATGGAATGACTCCTATTTTATCAAGCTTCTCTGTGTACATGTTTGAATCCTATCACATCCCTGCTTTGAAGCCCAGACACAGTCATGGGTAAACATGAGAAACATTTCAGTGGATGACAGTCATGACAACAATGATACACAATGTCAATTAACAATTATAGAACAGTCATTGGGTATCACATTCTACTTTGTGCTGGCCAGGTGGCTAAGAGCTTTGTGTGTGACATCTTTCTGAATCTGGAGAGATGGATATAGTAATTGTACCCATTTTACAGATGAGGAAACTGAGACTCATCCCGGGGAAAACACTTGCCCGAAATGACATTACCAGGACTCAAACTCAGGTCTGTTTGCTCTATTGATCCCAGCTTCATGGTCTCCAAGGAACATAAAATTCAGGGCAGATCCACACTTGATGGGTTATAAGGCCTGGGAGAGGGTGACAGCATCACTCTGGCCACCTCTGTATCATCTGCAGTGAGTAACTTTCACACCATTAGATCTCCCAGCTTCTGTATCCATCATTTGATTTTTCTCTTCATCACGGTGCCACTGAACTGTCTGGGCTGGGTGGTTAATATCTTTTAAATTTTTTTTGCTTGTTTATTTGGCTGTGCCAGGTGTTAGTTGTGGCATGTGGTATCTTTTGACTGTGCTGGGTCTTCATTGCGGTGAGGGTTTTTCTGTAGTTCCGATTAGCACAGGCTACTCTCTAGTTGCCTTGCATGGGCTTCTCATTGCAGTGGCTTTTCTTGTGGAGCATGGGCTCTAGGGCAGATGGACTTCAGTAGCTGCAGCTAGCGGGCTCTAGAGAGCAGGTTGAATAGTATGCACATGGGTTTAGTTGCTCCATGGCATGTGGGGTCTTCCTGGACCAGGAATTGAACCCATGTCTTCTGCATTGGCAGGTAGATTCTTTACCACTGAGCCACCAGGAAAGTCCACATGTGGAATTGTTAGTTGCAGCATACTAACTCTTAGTTGTGATATGTGGGATCTAATTCCCTGACCAGGGATTGAACTTGGGCCCCCTGAACTGAAAGTGTGAAGTTGTAGCCACTGGACGACCAGGGAAGTCCCCAGGTTGTTAATATCTTGCACCATCCAGGACTTGGTAAAGAGCATCTCCTAGCAGGATGCCTTGCTGCTATTTGTAACAATGATGCTTTTGTGTGAATCATCCACATGGACTCAGTCAACCCACTGGGGCAGGCACCATGGATATCCCCATTTTACAGATGAGAAGAATGAGGCTTAGCAAGGGGAAGTCTCTTGCTCCAGGTCCTGCAGGAAGATTTGCATCTGGACAGTCAGACTCTGGTCCCCAAGACTGTACCACCTGGCTTTGTTCCTGGCTGCGTGGTGGCATTTTGCTTTATTATTTCCCAAGTGCCCCGTTAATCGTCTGAACAAAGCGATTACCACATCTTTTATATATGGCCCAATGTCTAATTGTCCAGACCATGGAATCAGTGACTCAAAGCCTCCCTCCCTAATTGTCTTTCCTGCACAATTAGTACCTTGTTATATATGGTTCTGTGGTCGCCTGCATTTCTGCAGTCTACCAGCCTTGCTGCTAATCATCTGAACTCTGTAATTAATGCCCTATACTAGACTGTCTTCTCTTCTCTGTGTAGTTAGAGCCATACTCATTTCTGGGGTGAGGGTTGGCAGTGCTCAGAGGAGAAAAATGCAGCCCCTGCCCACAGGAAAGTCACTGTCTATTTGGAAAGGCAACAAGCAAATGCAGAATTTGCTTTCTGCTTGTGGGAGCTACAAATCCTGGTTGAAGAGTGGTAAATAGATCAAAGGTTCCCTCTGATGGAGGAAGGGCAATGGAGATTGGGTCATGCAGGATGCATAGGAGTTTGTGAGATGGAAGGGAATTACAAGCAGAAGGAATAGCATGTGCAAAGGTTGAGATGTTGAAAGAGCTGGGAATTTGGGGAGGGAGGCGGTGAGAATCAGTAAAACAGGCAAGCTTCACTGTGGAATTATGGCAGGAGAGAATTTAGGAAGGACAAGAAAGACTTAACAGGGGTCCTATATGGAGATATTGAAGAGCAGGTTGAGGACTTAGATTTTATCCCCTGGGGATCTATGAAAGGGTTTCAGCAGAAGAGAGATTTGATCAGGTTTAATTTTAAAAAATGTTCTAGTTACTGTTCAGTTCAGTTCAGTTCAGTCGCTCAGTCGTGTCCGACTCTCCGCGACCCCATGAATTACAGCACGCCAGGCCTCCCTGTCCATCACCAACTCCCGGAGTACACTCAAACTCATGTCCACAGAGTCGGTGATGCCATCCAGCCATCTCATTCTCCATCGTCCCCTTCTCCTCCCGCCCCCAACCTTTCCCAGCATCAGAGTCTTTTCCAGTGAGTCAACTCGTCGCATGAGGTGGCCAAAGTATTGCAGTTTCAGCTTTAGCATCAGTCAAGGTTGGTCATAACTTTCCTTCCAAGGAGCAAGCGTCTTTTAATTTCATGGCTGCAATCAGCATCTGCAGTGATTTTGGAGCCCCCCAAAATAAAGTCTGACACTGTTTCCACTGTTTCCCCATCTATTTCCCATGAAGTGATGGGACCAGATGCCATGATCTTCGTTTTCTGAATGTTGAGCTTCAAGCCAACCTTTTCACTCTCCTCTTTCACTTTCATCAAGAGGCTTTTGAGTTCCTCTTCACTTTCTGTCATAAGGGTAGTGTCATCTGCATATCTGAGGTTATTGATATTTCTCCCAGCAATCTTGATTCCAGCTTGTGCTTCTTCCAGCCCAGTGTTCCTCATGATGTACTCTGCATATAAGTTAAATAAGCAAGGTGACAATATACAACCTTGACGTACACCTTTTCCTATTTGGAACCAGTCTGTTGTTCCATGTCCAGTTCTAACAGTTGCTTCCTGACCTGCATACAGGTTTCTCAAGTTACTGTAGGGAGAATAAATTGGAAAGGAAAAGAAATGGAGGGCATGAGACCAGGAAACAGGTGGCATGGACTGTTGTCCACCAGGCTCCTCAGTCCATGGGATTTTCCAGGCATGAATACTGGAGTGGGTTGCCATTTCCTTCTCCAGGGGATCTTCCCAACCCAGGGATCAAACCTGGTCTCCCGCATTGTAGGCAGACACTTTACCATCTGAGCTACCAGGGAAGCCTTTCTGTTGTCCAGAGATAAAATTAAGATGGAATTGAGTGGATCAGAGGCTGTGGGGATGGAAGGGAGTGGATAGATAAGAGAGAGATTTAGAGGATAGAATGAGCAAGATATGGAAACTGACAGGTGATGGGTGAGGATGTGGGAGGAAGGGCAGTGGATGCCCAGGTCTTTGATCAAACGGTATGCAAGGGAGTTTGATGGGGCCATTCCCAAGTAGAGAATAAGAAGGTCTGTAATGAAGATTCTAAGCTCCATTTGAGTCTTACCTGAGGAGGGACATACTGGCCATCCTGATCTGGAGCACAGAAAGCTGTTCAGGGTTTGGGATCTGATTTGGCAGGAATCTCCAAAGCTATGGGAGTGGATGAGTTCACCAAGAGGGAGAGCGGAGATCTGGAAGCAAGAAATCAGCAATTGATGTTATAAGCCCCTGAGATTGCAGGGTGGGGAATGTTTGTTATGTGGCACTCTCACAGCATTAGCCAACTGCTACAAGTCTCCAGAAACAGACTCTGGAGCCCTCCAAGGTCAGGCCCCTTTTGTTAGATGTGGAAACATAGCCCATCTGGAGCCGCTACATGTACACATCTCAGAAATCCCCAGCTAGACAAGAATCCAGCCTCCTGCAGCTGCTCCCTGAATTAAGAAACTCAAGGGGTTCCAATAGGTTCTGTGGTAAATTACCCATGAAAGTACCAGGGAAAACCTCACTCAGGGGGCGGAGGGGGAGAAGAAGATCCGTGATGATATATCTACAGGAGGAGAAAAAAAAAGATTTGGGAGCTCAGTGGTGGAATGTTCTATAAGAACCTTTTAAAAGCAAACACAGGAGACATGAGCAGTTTTTAAAATGACAGACAATACAATGGAAGATAATATATTTAAAACCCATATCAACTGTTAACAGACCATAAAAATACAGCTACATTAATCTGAGCTGTCTGTCACGGGCCCTCTGAGCAGCTGTGTGATTTTATAGTTTCGCTCCTGGAGGTTTCCTTGACACTTTCACAAATACATCTCAATTTATTTAGATAAGGACAATAGAAATATTGCACTTTTTTTTTTCTTTCTTCCTTCCCCTCCTCTTCCTCCACCGCCTCCCTGAACAGCTGAGAGATCTGACAGAGCTGGCCTAGCAGAGCTTTTGCAAATTAAAAAAAAAAAAAAATTTTTTTTTTTTTAACTTGGAGTAAAGTTCCTATCATGGGTTCTAGGGCCCCAGAGTTTCAGGGTTGTGGGGAAAGGCCAAGTTGGTGCCTTTGTTGCTGTGTGTCTGCAGGCGAATGCCTTCCCTTCTCTGAGGCCTGTTGGCAAAGATCCTGCACACACCTGCTCTTCCTCCCCACATCTGGGTAAATCCACACTTGCCATCACCACCACCTCCACCCCTGCAGTTGCTACTCACCTCCCATCGCATCTCCTTCTCTCCCCTGATTCACTAGTACCTGTTACAAAGGTCCCCTTGCTCTTCTGCCCACCTGCCTGGCACGATCCTGCCTCACAGCCTTTGCACTTGTTGTTCCTCCATCTTGAAGGACCTCTCCTCATTCTGCCCATAGCTGGCTCTTCTTCCTGTTTCAGTTTAATGCCACCTCCTCCCAGAAGCTCTCCCTGACTACCCCCAGCTAAAGAAGCTTCCTTGTCCTTTCTTTCACATCAGATCATGTTCTGTCTCCCTCCCAGGACTTACATTCCTTGAAAATAGTTTATTTGCCCATTCATTAGTTTATTGCCTGTCTCCTACACCAGACTGAGCTCCTTGAGGTCAGGGGTCCATCAGTTGATTGTTTGGTTTACTTTTGTTGGTCTGTTTCAGCCACTGATACCTTCCTGGTACGTGGAACAGGGTTTGGTATACAGTAGGTGCTCAATACATACTCATTGAGGGATTGAATGAAGCGGGGAGTGAATAGGCCACTCTGGGTTGGGAATGGTGCAGCAACGCCTTGGAGGTAGAATTTGCCATCGGAATTTGTGAGCCCCAAGCATCTGGAACGGGACCCCAGCCTTCCCTTCTTCTAGGAAGTGGTTCATATCTGACAGTTTAAGACCGCAAGTCCAGGGACTTCCCTGGTAGTCCAGTGGATAAAACTCCAAGCTTTTAATGCAGGGGGCCAGTTTTCATCCCTAGTCAGGAAAACTAGATCTTGCATGCCGCAAGGAAGATCAAAGATCTTGTGTGCCACAACTAACACCTGGTGCAGCCAAAAACCCAAAACCCCCAGATCCAGCGCCGTGCCAACCAGTCTGGGTTCTGTTGCTCACAAACGCCCTCCCCATGGGTGCTGGCGGCACCATCCTGGTCAAACAAGGGTCCTCCTCTTAGGCTCCCCCACCACCACCTCCCCTGGTGGCTCAGGGGATAAAGAATCTGCCTGCAATTCAGGAGACATGGGTTCAATCCCTGGGTCAGGAAGTTCTCCTGGAGGAGGGAATGGCAAACCAATCCAGTATTCTTGGCTGGAGAATCCCATGGACAGAAGAATCTGGCGGGCTACAGTCCATGGGGTCACAAAGAGCCAGATACAACTGAGCAACTAACACTAACACACCTCCTCCCACACCCGAGGCATCCTAGATGTCGTCACTGCTGCAGATGAAACCCACTTGATGCCGGGGAAGGCCCAGCACAGATGTCCCCAGGATGGAACATCTGGGCTGCATATTGCAGCAGCTGGCAGGAGCTGGGACACCACCAGACACGATGACATCTCTGGGAGGCTAGGTGGCCCTGAGTCACCTCCGGGTCCCACCATCTGTCTGCAGCCAAAACCTGTCTGACAATTTCTCTGGGCTGGGGAGGAAAGGGTCCCAGAGCTGACTGCCATCCCTAATTCTTTCATCCCCTCCCTCTTCATTTCCTTCCATCAGTGAGTGACAGTCGCTCAGTCGTGTCCAACTCTTTGTGACCCCATGGACTGTAGCCTCCCAGGCTCTTCTGTCCATGGAATTCTCCAACCAAGAAAACTGGAGCAGGGAGCCATTCCCTTCTCCAGGGGATCTTTCTGACCCAGGGATTGAACCTGGGTCTCCTGCATTGCAGGCAGATTCTTTACCATCTGAGCTACCAGGGAATCTTAAGTCTGGGGCATTATCTGCAAATGATAACCTGAATCCAAGCACATCACTCCATCCCCCTCCTTCTGCCTCTGCTGAGGCCCAGCCACCATCATCGCTCATTTGGGCCAGTGCAGCAGCATCCCTGTGGTTTAGTCCCAGCTATCTCCCTTCCCTTGTCTCCTCTTACTCTGTGCCAGCCACACCGGCCTCCCTGCTGGACTCAGAACACACCAGGCATCGTCTGGCCTCAGAGTCTTTTCCCATGCTGCTCCCCTGCCTGGAACATTCTTCTCAGATCTCCCCATGGCCAGCTCCTCCTCCTCCTCCAAGTCTCTACTCAAATGTCACCTCCTCCAAGAAGCCCTCCCGATTTCCCTTGCCTAGTCAATCTTAGTTAGGTTAGGCTGCTTACAACAGAATGCCATAGACTGGGTGCTCATAAACAAGACACTTACTTCTCATAGTTCTGGAAGCTGGCAGCCCAAGATCAAGATGCAGGCAGAGAGACTTTGCTGGTTGTCCAGTGGCTAAGACTCTGTGCTCCCAATGCAGGGGGTCCAGATTGCTGCAACTAAGAGTTCGTATGCCACAACTAAAGCTTCTGCGTGCTGCAACTAAGGAATCTGCATGCCACAACGAAGAGCGAAGATACCCTGTGCCACAACTAAGACCTGGTGCAGCCAAATGAATGAATAACATTTTGTAAAAAGACACTGGCAGATTTGGTGCCTGCTGAGGATGTGCTTCCTGTTCCATGAAAACAGTCATATTCTCACTGTGTCCTCACAGGGCAGAAAGGGTAAGGGGGCACACTGGGGTCTCATGTATAAGGGCGTGCGTGCATGTTAAGTCGCTTCAGTGGTGTCCGACTCTTTGTGACCCTATGGACTGCAGCCCACCAGGCTCCTCTGCTCATGGGATTCTCCAGGCAAGAATACTGGAGAGGGTTGCCATTTCCTCCTCCAGGGGATCTTCCTGACCCAGGGATCGAACTCTTGTCTCCTATGTCTCCTGCACTGGCAGGCAGGTTCTTTGCCACTAGCGCCACCTAGGAAGCCCAGTATGAGGACACTAATCTCATTCATAAGGACTCCACCCTTATGACCTAAGCACCTCCCAGAGGCCCCACCTCCTCGTACCATCACATTAGGGATTAGGTTTCAACATATGAGTTTGGACAGGACACAAACATACAGCCTATAGCAATCTGCCCATCCTCCCTGACCCTCCATCTCTTCCACACTCCTCTCATTCCATGGGTTACCTGCCTTCTACCCCGTACTCTCCTCCCTTTGCCTGGCAAATTCCTGCTTATCCTCTGAGCCCTGCTGCTGCTGCTAAGTCACTTCAGCCGTGTCCAACTGTGTGTGACCCCATAGACGGCAGCCCACCAGGCTCCCCCATCCCTGGGATTCTCCAGGCAAGAACAATGGAGTAGGTTGCCATTTCCTTCTCCAATGTGTGAAAGTGAAAAGTGAAAGTGAAGTCGCTCAGGTATGTCTGACTCGTAGCAACCCCACGGACTGCAACCTACCAGGCTCCTCCGTCCATGGGATTCTCTAGGCAAGAGTACTGGAGTGACTTGCCATTGCCTTCTCCGAGCCCTCGTTCCTTCCAATCTCCCAGGCCCCTGGGTTCCCTCTCCTTGACCCTGAGGGGCTGGGTAAGTCTGTGTCCAGCTCTGCATCCCTGCCATCCTGGGGTCCCTTGGGGACATCTCAACACAGGGCTGGACACACAGGGGCTATCGTAAAGCATCTGCTGCCCTGTTGCTTTTCTTCCTCAGACCCCTCTTGGCTTGGTTGTCCTTCTAGAATTTCCACAGATCAGGAGTCTGGCTACAGAGTCTGTTTGAAATGGACGCAATGGCTGGGGGTCGGGGACTGTCTTGAGTGTGGGTTTGCACAGCGCATCCACTTCTTAAATGTGGGTTTTCAGTTTCCTTGGGGGTGGATCCATGGTCCCTGATGGAGATTTTAGAAGGATCTGAAGCCCTGCAAACCACCCTTTGGCAGTGCCCTTCTTTCCCTCTGGCTACCCAATGTCCCAGACCTCTCTTGGCATCTCTCTCTTAGTCTCAGACCCCTGCCCCATCACCAATGGTAGATGTCACCTCAGGACATCCAATCACATTATTAGAGGGACTAAAGAGCCTAGTGGGGAAAACTGTTGACCCTGGAGCCAGGTGGCCTGAGTTCAAATCCCAGGTTTCCACTTGTACTCATTCTGTGTGACATTGGGAAAAGTATTTGCCCTCTCTGAGCCTCAGTTTCCCCATCTCTGAAATGGGCGTAATGACATCTACCTCTTAACCTGTTAGAAGGATTAACTGAGTTTCTATGCTGTTTATTTCTGGGGTCTTAGTTCCCCAACCAGGGACTGAATCTGAGCCCCCTGCAGTGGAAGCATGGAGTCTTAACCACTGGACCCCCAGGGAAGTCTCTGTGCTGTTTATTCTAAAACAGAGCTGGGCACATGGGAATTGTCCTAAGAAGTGCTAGTTGCTGTTAGTATTATTTTATTTCTTTTTCAAAAAATTTTTATTTCTCAAATCCCCCAGGGCCCAGTGCCAGCCATGATCACCCCTGCTCCTGAGTACAGGGTCCTGGCTCTCAGCCTCTGCTCTGTGCAGAGCAGCCACTTGTGCCGAGAGAAGATTCTAGAAGACGGGGGAGGGGCTGCCTGGTGGCTCTTCTCCTCTCACGTTTGCAGAGCGAGCTCAGTGCGTGCTGACTTTGAACAGAGGTTTTTCTTGGGGACTTTGGGGGTTTAGCAGGGAGGGGCTAAAGGTCCCTGCCCCACCCAGGTGGCTCTTGATATTCTGAGCTGCCCCAGGGATGAGTGAGTTACAAATCAATATCTCACAGGGGACAGCCGCTTCGCGAGCCTGGGGACCTCGAAGAAATGCAGCTCCAGGCCCTAGCAGTGACCCTGGGGGTGACCTTTGCCTGCAGGTTCATCCAACCAATGAGAAAGCCCGCTACGGGTGCCTGGAAACCGTTTCCATGACACCCAGGAGCCGCGGTCCCTGGAAGGGCCTGGTCCGAGGGTGAGGGGCTGGCGGGTGGGGGTGCAAGGGGAGGGGGGAGGAATGCTTGCAGATAACCATGGCAACGCCAGCAGCTGCGGGAGGCAGGCCCAGCTGGCACGGAGGCGCCTGCCCGCTGGATCCCAGTGCTGCCACCGCCCCCAGAGCCCTCCTTCTGGCACGAGCAGGGACGCTGAGGCCCAGAGACACCTGTCACCCATTCTAGGGTGCCTTTTGGAGATGGAAATTGCACCCTGCCTGTGTCCAGGAGGGGTCTCATAGGAAAGGGTGGGGCTTTGGGAGACAGAGCAGAGACTCTGCAGGCTTGGCCAGGGGCAATCCAGGAGGGCTTTCTGAAAGAGGTGAGCATTTCCCAAGCATCACTGGTAACGGTTGTTGCCACATCAGCACACACCTGTTCCACGATTGATTTGATATCTGCCTTCCACTGACTAACGTCTTCTCAAGTAAGTGTATTTAAAAACAGTCTCTGCTTCCCTCCTGCAAATGGAAAGCTGGTTGCACCTGCCCAAATACAAGGTGGGTGGGAGAACACGCTGGATGGAAACAAAACACAGTTATTCCATCTAGTGAGGAGGAGTCGCTGCCTGCTCAAGACTGGGAGCCCGCAGCCTGCTCTCACTTTGTTTACAAGAGGATGTATGACAGAATAGGGTTAAAAACAAACAAACAAACAAAAATATCAAGCTCTCAGCATTCTCTCCTTTGCATCATCAGAGGTGATGAAAGATTGGGAAACAACTCATTTTCCCCATGTGAATTAATAATATTGATGGAATGATCCAGAATTGCTCTGGTCTGTGTCACTGAGGGGAATCCTGCCGTGCTGATTGAGGATTTGGTTAGGTGGAAAGGAAGGGTGTCCGAGGCAGGGGTGTACAGCATAGGCAAAGGCTCGGAGGAAGGATTCTTGAGGAGAGGGTGCAGTTGTGAGAGAATTTCTCCCTAGGCTAGAAGGAACAGTGTCTTCTGGCCTTTCTGGTGTTTTCCAATGGAGGTGGGTAGGAAAGCAAATGAATCTTTGGTCCAAGAGGGAGGGGGTTTGGGGCTCTGGGTTCTGAGAGAGTACTGCAAGGGCCTGTCTGGGAGGAGGAAGTGTTATGTGGGTGCTGATTCCTGGAAGCAGCAGAAAGGGAGGGGAGAGGGAGACTGGTAAGAGAAGGGGCCAATATGGGGGCATTGATGAGCAGTGACTACTGTGAGCATCTGGGACCCAATCTTTCTGGGGACATCTGGAATATCATATAAAGAAATCCTCAGAGTGGTTCCATTTGTACATTAAAGGCTCTGACAAGTCCTGCAAAAGAGACACATGTTGAACGGTTTCCCAGATGAGCCTGGATATCAACATTTTATCCACAGCAGTTTTCTGGACACATTTTTTGAGGCATCAATCATACCTCTGCCTTCTCTGGCCTCTTTTTTTTTTTGGCCGCGTGAACTCTTCCTTGAAGTGCACTGACTTTCCATAGCTGTGGCATGCACAGACTTCTCCAGTTACAGCACATGGGCTCCAGGGCATGCAGGCTCAGTAGGTGCGGCATGCCAGCCCTCTAGTTGTGGCATGCAGTTTTAGTTGCCCCACTGCATCTAGGATCTTAATTCTCCAGTCAAGGATTGAACCCATGTCCTCTGCACTGGAAGGCAGATTGTTAACCACTGGACCACCAGGAAGTCCCTCTTGGCCTACTCTTATATCTAGGTTGTGATGTGAGACAGACAATAAAATAAAATTAATACAATTATTATTCTTTCCCCAAGAGAACATGTACTGGCTTCTGTATCTGAAAAGTCCAAAGTTCTCTTCTTTCAGGTATGGCTAGATCCAGGCACGGAAATAATGATACTGATGCTATTTTTAAAACATACGCCTTTGAGGCATAATTGACACGCAATTTGGCCAATACAAACACATTTGTGATGGGTTATGACATATGTTTATGTCCAAGAAACCATTACCACAATCAAAATAAGAAATTTCATCCCCCAAAGTTTCCTTGTGTCCTTTTATAATGTTGGCCCAACACAAGAAGAAAGGCTGGCACTGGGATAGGGCATGGAGTTTGAGAGATGAAACCTGTTGCCTTGGCTCTCTTTTGGTTGTGAGCAATGGAAATTAAATAGTTCTGGAGGGGAAACAGGGCTTCCCTGATGGTTCAGTTGGTAAAGAATCCACCTGCATTGCAGGAAACTCTGGTTCAATTCCTGGGTCAGGAAGATCTGCTGGAGAGGGGATAGGCTACCCACTCCAGTATTCTTGTGCTTCCCTTGTGGCTCAGTTGGTAAAGAATCCACCCTCAATGTGGGAGACCTGTGTCCATTCCCTGGGTTGGGAAGATCCCCAGGAGAAGGGAAAGGCTGCCCACTCCATTATTCTGGCCTAGAGACTTCCATGGAATGTAGATGGGTTTCAAAGAGTTGGACATGACAGCAATTTTCATTTTCACTTTCAAGGGAGAGGGGGAAGACCATATAAACAGATTCCAGCAACTGAAAATTCCAGGGTGCGGCTTCAGGCATAGCTGGATCCAGGAGTTGAGCTGATGTTATTGGAGGTCTATTTCAGTGCCTCAGTTTGACTTTCTTCTTGGTGAGCTTCATTCACAGGCCCCCATTCATAGAGTCAAAAGATTCCCCAAACTCCAGGCTTATTTCTCTTCCCAGTCAGCCTGGCAAGCAGAAACGAAAACCCTCCTGCCTAGGGGTTCCAGTGAAGACCATGGATAATTCTGATTGGCTTGACTCAGGTCACATGGCCACCTCTAAACCAATCACTGTGGCTGAGGGATGTGACAGTCCCACTAACCAGCTCAGGGTCACCTTAGACCAAGAAATATGTTGGGGTGGGCTCAGACTGGGAGTGAGGAGCAGGCTCCCCCGCTCCCAAAGCAGAGCCAGAACTTGTCACTGGCCAATGCAGGGGATACGGGTTCGATCCCTGGTTTGGGAAGATTCTACATGCCATGGGACAAGTAAGCCTGTGCGCCATGACTGCTGAGCCCGAGAAGCCGCAACTACTGAAGCCTGAGAGCCCTCGAGCCTGTGCGCCACAAGAGAAGCCACTGCGATGAGAAGCCCGTGCACGGCAACAAAGAGTAGCCCCATCCACCACAACTAGAGAAAGCCTGCGTGCGGCAACAAAAACCCAGTGCAGCATTTCACTATAATAGGCGGTGTAGCATTAGGAAAATGGCTTGCTCTGTCTGATCTGTTTCCCATCCATAAAGAGAAACCTATGGGGAGGCCATGACTGAGTCCTTGAGTTGTGGGGCTGCAAGGTGTCTGGAATACCCAGCAGCCCGGAGAGGACTCGCCCTCCCTCCTACCTCCCTCCTGGGACTCCAAGGATTGCGGAACCCTTACTATAAGCCAGGCCTGATAGCATGGATCCACAGCAGGGGCCACCCCAGTCTCAGCCCGTCCTAGAGTAAAATTCATAGACAACATAACTGACCAACACATGTAATTTCAAAAAACATAACTTGCTGGTTATAATATAAAGGAGAAATAAAAAGAAAGTTCTTTTCCATAAAATTCTATGTATTTTAATACGTAAAGTTCCAGCACAGCCATGATAAAAGATTCAACAAAGCCGACAGGAGCCTCCACCTGATGGGCCCCCATCATTGCTTCTCCGCGCCAGGGCAGTTATCTCCACCTTGGTCCCCAGGCTCCCTCCTTGGCTCCCCACGGTCTGTCTTCCCTGAAGCCATCAGAGGAGCCCTGTGAGCACCTGAGTCAGGTACTTCCCCATCTCCTCTGCCCACAACCCCCCAGGGCTCCCACCTTCCTTGGGGTAAAAGCCCAAGTCCTCCTCTGAACTTCCAAAACTGCGGCTCTGCCCTGTCCCCTCCCTGCCCTGCCCTCCTCCCTCTCTCCCCCTCGCTTACTCTGCTCCAGCCTCGTGGGCCTCCTCATTGTTCCACCAACACACCAGGCCCAGTCCTGCCCCAGGACCTCTGCACAGGCTGTGCTATCAACCTGGCCAGCTTTTCTCCCAGACATTCATACATCTGATTTCTCCTCACCCCTGAAGTCTCAGCTCAAATGTCACTTTGTTCACCTCCTCCTTGACCTTCAGTTAAATGCTCCCCAGCCTCCCTCTTTCACTCCCTATCACATCCCTCCCTTTGCTTATCTTCTCTGAATAAGGCTTTCTGATTTTTCTTTAATCCTGTTCACTCTTTGTTGTCTGATCCCAGGAGCCCTAGCGCACATGCAGCCTTCAGTAAATGAATTCATTCAGTGAATGTTTAAATGAGTCCATCATCTCATGCCCATTTTTTGGATGAGGAAGCTGAGGCATGGAGAGGTAAGTTTGCCTGGAGGGAGAACCTGGCTTGAGACACTTCGAACTAACAACTCTTTACTCTGTTGCTGAAACCCTGGTGTTCCCCAAGGACCCAGCCCATGAGTAGAGAGGAGGGGAGAGCGGCAGTGAAGGAGTTAAACCTCCACCACCACCCATCCCCCCAACTTCAGTCACCAGGCCTGGGTCACTTTGTGCCGAATTCACACATCCACACACAGTTGCTGGCTCCTTTGGCTCACCCATCCCACCCCCAGGGGGAAGCATATTAGTCTCCATGGCAACCGTGTTGTCTCCCATCTGACTGGGGCTGAATGACAGCATTGGGCCAGATGAAGTCACTCGCCACCCACACAGGAGAGATAGGAGCTGGCCCAGAAGTGCCAAGAGCAGGGACAGACTCAGAGGTCCACTTCACCCACCAGCAGACTGGAGCTGGGGGAACAAACCTGTCTGCAGCCCACCATTCCACCATCACAGCTCCGTGCCTTGGTGTCTTAAACACTTTGGTGGCCCTGGGGCTTCAGAGAGAGCTCAGATCTCAGGTGTGCAGGATCAAGCACCCTGGAGAGATTGCATCTGATCCATCTTTGTAACTCCTACTCCTGGCACTGAGCTTGGCACACAGTAGGTGCTCAATAAATGCTTGAGAAGGAAAGGAAGGAGAAACAGAGGAAGGGGATTAAACAGTCTAGATTTCTTCCAGGATTTTTTCCTATCAGCCAGCACTTCACTCATCAGATAACCTTTTAGTTATCAGCTCACGCCTTAGTTATCAGCTCGAACTTTAGTGATCAGCTAACACCTCAGCTATTATCTGTGTCAGAAATATTCAGGGAATACTAAAGAATCGGCAACTGAGCCTCAGAAAACAGGTTTGTTTGTTTTTTCCCTCAAATCCCTTCCTCCCCTCCCCACCAATTCCCAGCAGGGAGAGGGAGTTGATTGGTTTTGCAGGAAGCTGGGGAAGGGAAGTTCTGAAATCAAAGCTTCCACTCCAGTATTCTTCTCTGGGAAATCCCATATACAGAGTAGACTGATGGGCTACAGTCCAAGGGGCAGCAAAGAGTTGGATGTGACTTAATGACCAAACAACAACACCACTGTCTTAACGATTGGAAGGAAAAAATCAAACAACAACAAAGGGTATCATAAGGTGAAAAATGTGGGCTCAGTTCTTAAGGAAGGATTTTCATACTAGTGGAACTATCTAAAACCTGGATGGGCTGCCTTAAGCAGTAATGAGGTCCCCATCATAGGAGTTAATCAAGGTGAGCTAGAGAACCATGCTTAGGAAGACACAGAGGGAATTGGAGGCAGAAGATTCCAAGAGTGCTGTCTTTTTGATTCTAAGATTTGGTGACAGTTTTAAGATTCTGTGCCTAAGATTCAGCAGCAAATCCCAGGTTTCCACAATGATAGAGGTCTGGGCGGTCATTCTGGAATCTTCTGATTCACCATACAATTAATCGATTCCACAAACAACAACTGGCCGCATGCTGTGAGCCAGGCCTTGTTCTAGGAGCTGGGGACAGAGCAGGGACCAAAAACAGTCAATACCTGACAGTCTTGGGTGGAGACAGGCAAGAAACAGTTAAACCAATGGATTACAATCTATCCAGCCAATAGATTCGCGGTGGGAGAAAAATAGATCAGACAGGAGGGGCTCTGGAAGTAACCGTTGGAGGGAAATACTAGCTAATACGGTGATGGTGACACTTGAGCTGAGACCTGAAAAAGATGAAGGCAAGAGCCTTCGTGTGAACAAAGCGTGTTCCAAACAGAAGAAACAGCCGGGACGAAGAGCCTGAGGCATGAACATGCTCAGCATGTTTGAAAAACAACAAGGAAATGATGGAGGGGTGTTGGAGGTGAGGTAGACACACCTGAGGAGGTGCCATGTGAGCTGAAAAGAAGCTATGCCTCCAAAGACCAGGGGCTTTCTAAATACAGCGGACAGCATATGCAAGGGTCCTGGGAAATGAATGGGCTTGAAGAGAGAGAGAGAGAAAGGAAAGGACACAGAAACACAAGCAGAGACAGAGAGACTGTGAAACAGAAAGACAGATGGAGAAACAGACAGAGACAGGCAGAGAGGAGTCTTCCGTTGACTGGTGTTCTGGGTTGGATTTCATTCTTCTAAAGTTCATATGTTGAAGGTCATAACCCCAAGACCTCATAATGTAATCTTATTTGAAAATAGATTAAGGCGAATCTGGTGAATCGGATTATACTGGTGAATCGGATTGCTGCGAGAAATATCAACAGCATCAGATATGCAGGTGATACTACTCTAATGGTAAAAAGTGAAGAGGAACTAAAAAGCCTCTTGATGACAGTGAAAGAGGAGAGTGAAAAAGCTGGTTTAAAACTCGACATTCAAAAAACTAAGATCATGGCATCTGGTCCCATCACTTCCTGGCAAATAGATGGAGAAAAGGTGGAAGCAGTGGCAGATTTTATTTTCTTGGGCTCCAAAATCATTGTGGATGTTAACTGCAACCATGAAATTAAAAGCTATGACAAACCTAGGCAGCCTATTAAAAAGCAAAGACATCATTTTACCGACAAAGGTCCGCACAGTCAAAGCAGTGGTTTTTCCAGGAGTCATGTATGGATGTGAGAGTTGGACCATAAAGAAGGCTGAGCATGGAAGAATTGGTGCTTTCAGATTGTGATGCTGGAGAAGGCTCTTGAGCATTCCTTGGAGAGCAAGAAGATCAAACCAGTCAACCCTAAAGGAAATCAACCCTGAAGATTCATTGGAAGGATTGATACTGACGCTGAAGCTCCAATCCTTCGGCCATCTGATGCGAAGAGTCAGCTTATTGGAAAACACCCTGGTGCTGGCAATGATTGAAGGTAAAAGGAGAAGTGGGTGACAGAGGGTGAGATGGTTAGATAACATTACCGACTAAAGGCAATGCACTTGAACAAACTCCAGGTGACAGTGAAGGTCAGGGAAGTTTGGCATGCCACAGTCCATGGGGCCACAAGAGTCAGACATGACTTGGTGACTGAACAATAACAATGTACTGGTGAAGAGTGGGTCCCTAATTCAATATGATTGGTGTCCTTATAAAAGAGGGACGTTTGGACAGTCATGCACACAAGGAGAAAGCTTTGTGAAGATGAAGACAGTCACCTACAAGCCAAGGAGAGAGGCATGGAACACATCCTTTCCTCAGGGCCCTCGCAAGGGACCAGGTCAGCCAATACCTTAATCTCAGACTTCCAGTGCTGAGAAATGTGACAATACCTGTCATCTGTTTAAGCCCCCAGTCTGTGGTAATTTGTTACAGCAGCCACTGGAAACTAGTATTCTGGGTGAGCCGATGAGTTAACAAATGACTGCATTTGGGAAGTCAAGGACTGCTCCGCAAAGCTTGATTCTGCCTTTGTCAACCTCACTCAGATTGGAGGGAATTTCCAGTTCAGGAGTTAAATCTCAAGCTTGTTTCTCCAGGAGTTGATAGGTCTAAAGATGACCTATTATGCCCAGAACCTTTCTTTTTTTAGAAAAAAAAATTTATTTATTTGGCTGGTTCAGGTCTTAGTTGCAACATGCAGGATCTTCGCTGCATCATGGGGGATCTTTCATCACAGCACACGGACTTCTACTTGTGGTGCGCAGGACTAGTTTCTCTGCAGCATGTGGGATCCTAGTTCTCCGGCCAGGGATCAAACCAGTACTCCCTGCATTGCAGGGTGGATTCCTAATCATTGGACCACCAGGGAACCTTTCTATGATTCATTGCACAGCATCCTCCCTGTGGACCCCCTTCCCAAAGTAGGAACTCTTTTTTTTTTTTTTAACAGAAGAGGAAACTGAGGCTCATAGAGGGCATTGTGGTAGGCAACTTATTAATACAAATCTGTTCCCAGGAACTTTTGCCTTGATCCTCCTCTCCTGGCATACCCCTTCATTCATTTAAGTAGTCTTTAAAACATTATTGAAAAAATTGTTTTCTGTGTAGAGATTTTGCATTTCTTTTCTAGAGATATACCTAGATATTTGATATTTTTGATAATACAATGATGGGATCTTTAAAAAGGAAAATTTATGCTTTGCTTCTCCCTGGGTCGGGAAGATCCCCTGGAGAAGGAAATGGCAATCCACTCTGGTACTCTTGCCTGGAAAATCCCATGGAAAGAGGAGCCTGGTAGCCACCATCCATGGGGTTGCAAAGAGTCGGCCACAGCTGAGCAACTTCACTCACTCACTCACTCCTCTCCTGGTGTAATCCTCTTCCCTTGCTTCGAATGAATAGAATATCACAAAAACAATGGATGTCATTTTCAGGGTTGGGTTATAAAAAAACTGTGGCACCCATCTTCCTGGACTCTCTCTACTGACTCTGTTTTGAAGAAGCAACCTGCCATGGTAGGGAGACACCAGTGGCAAGTAACTGAGAGTGGCCTCCAGCCAACAGCCAGTAAGGAACTGAGGCTCTCCTCCTAACAACCTATAAGGAACTCAATAATGCTGACAACCATGGGAACTTGGAAATGGATCCTGCCCCGGTTAAACACTCAGATGAGACATTATCCCTAACTGATACTTTGTTACAGTCTGAAGCACAGAACTCTGTTCAGCCATGCCAAGATTTCTGATCCACAGAAATTGAGATAGTAAATATCTTTATAAGCCACAAAGTTTTGGAGAATAATTTGTTATGCAGCAATAGCTAACAAATACAGACAATCCTTTACCTAGGTCACACAGTAGGAAATAGCAGCAGAATTTGAACCCAGGACTGCACAGAGACATGTCCAGTCCCTTGCTCTCAACAATGACCAACTGACTCCTAGATTTGCTGTGTGAGTTGTGCTTTGGACTCCCCCACCCCCCAAAATACATGGTTTCAGGATCCATTTGTTTGAAAATTCCCTTGCTTCTTTTGCTTTCTTTCTGTTCCTTAAATTCACCAAAGTGTTGTCTGACCCCAGGGCCTATGTACTGGCTGTGACCTCTGCTACAGCTTCCTCCCTTTGCCTTGCTCCCTGACTAGTTTTAGGTCACAGATCAAATGTCACCTACTCAGAGAGAGCCTCCCCAGTTCCCCCCTGCCCTAACTGATGTAACCTGTTCATCTTTCCTTAGCACATGAGCTCCTTTTATTTTTCCACAGAGTTCTCATGAGTAAGTATTTCAGAAAAAAAAGTAATTGTTTTGGCTGTTTATCAGCTGTCTGCTTCACATGGCAGGAATTTTGGTCTGCTTTAGTCACTGGTGTGCCCCCAATGCCCAACACAGAGTCAAGCACACAGTAAATGCTGGAGTGAGCCAACAGGTGGCTGGTCTGGGACCTTGCATACATGCCTTCACAGGTCTGAGACTCAAATTGCCCATCAGTGAAAGGGGGCAACCATCCTCCCCCACAGAGATGACTGCTGACACTGGGAACAGGTGAGTGAGAATGCCCAGTGGGGTCACAGACCCCCCAGAGCTGTGCTCTCCAGGTCAAACGGGCATGTCGCTGTCCATGGTGCTGAACAGTGCAGGTGTGGGCATCTCCTAGTGTAGCTCTTTGAAAAGGAGTCTACACAGTACACATAGTCCAGGGTGTAGCATCTGAGGTGTCAGGAACCCACGTGGTTCTCTCACAGAACTCCCACCCCAGCTGCTATCTCAGTGACCTCTTGTGGGACCCCAATCTCCTAAGCCCCATCTGGTCCCAGCCTTGGTTCTATCAACCTAAGTGACAATTCAGGGGATCCTGAGTTGATAGCAGCAACTTCAACTTCTCAGTCTCTCTCTGACTCTATGCATCTCTCTCTGTATGTCTGTCTCTATGTCTCTTTCTGTGTTTCTGTGTCTCCCTATCTCCTCTATCTCCTCTCTCTATCTCTTCCCCCACAAATCTCACATTCTGGAAGCTCCAAGCCCTTCATGCTACCTGCAATGGGCTCAACTTTCTCCAGCTACCTGGGGAGGGGATGTGGAAGAAACAAATGAAGGCTCCCACCTCTCTCCCTGTCTGCGTATCAGCAATATATGCTGCAGAGCATGGGGGCGTGAACAGTCATCATCCTGTCCTAGTCCCAACACCACCTCCAGTTACCCTTGGGCCTCAGTATTCATCTATACAGTGATGTGACTGGAAGATGATCTCTCAGCACCTCCCAAGGGCCACTCCCTGCTCCCCACATAAAAAGTCTCATTAGTCCCCAAACACCTGGAAGCAGAACATGAGGTGTGTGAATAATTTATTTTGTGAGTCATTTTAATATTTTATAATAATTGTGATGAGCCGTTTGGCTTTGTAGATGTGTTTGGGTGTCATTAAGACAGAGCCAGTGATGGGCACTGCCACTGCAGCATCTCTAAATCAGCCAAGGTGACCTGTCTCCATGGTGGGGCAAATAGTGGGGGAGCCAGGCTAGGGGAAGGAGGCAGTCTTGAGGAATATTGAGGCAGACTGGGTGTCACCAGTGGTTAGTGGGCTCAGCTGTACTGAAACTGCAGCTACAGATCCAGCCTCATCTGCTTTTTCCATTCATTCATTCATCCCCTCAAACACTCACTTATTCAAACTCTGCCAGGACTGAATGTTTCTATCTTCTCCCATCCCCAATTCATATGTTGAAGCTCTGACCTCCAGTGGGATGGCATTGGGAGGTGGAGATTTGGGGAAGTAATTAGGGTTATATGAGGCCCCAAGGGTGGGGCCCCCATAACAGGATTAGTGCCCTTTTAAGAAGGGGAGACTAGGGACTTCCCTGGCAGTCCAGTGATTAATAATCTGCCTTCCAGTGCAGGGGACAGAGGTTCAATCCCTGGCTGGGCAACTAAACCTGTGAGCTGAAACTACTGAGCCCTCTCACTGTAGAACACATGTACTGTAACTAAGACCCAACACAACCAAATAAATAAAGGCTGGAGCCTGGGGTTTGCACTAAAAATTTTCAGGTTGCCCATACCCCTCTCCAGAATCACTCTTAATTCTTTCTCATCCTTGCCCTTTCCTCTGGAGAGGCTCATCTGCATAGACAAAATCAATGATCTCCCATTGGCCAGATCCTGTCAGGTTTAAGCAATGGGAAGCAGATGTAGGTGATCAGAGAAAGAGACTGGGGTGTTTGTTCTCCCAGCTCCTGTTTTGCTGTACTACTGCTGAGCACCTGAGCTCCTTGCAAGCCTATCTCCCACTGGATCCCAGCAACCACATTCTTTCTTCATGTACTCAGACCCAGATGTGAGAACAGCTCTCCAGGTTGCAGCCCCCGATGCTACACTATGCCCTGAGGGTTTCCCATCATCCTGCTTACACCTCTGTAAACAATCCTTTATTAACTGTTCCTTTGACAACACTGAGTGTCTGTGCATTTTCTCCAGGACTGTGAATGATTCAGTTATGGGACATAAAGCATCTGAGTCCTTTTCTATAGGGTTAGAGCCTTATATGGCAAGCCATAAAGTTACTGTAAACAAACAGGACCCCATGGGGCCTTCCTCGAAGAGATCCCTTCCACACCATGTCCTTCACCTGCCCCTTGTCTACAGAGAAGCTTTAGCTTCCTAGGCCTTCCCCAAGTTCCAAAGCATAAATTTAGTGAGAAAAGAGAAAATGTAGAAAGAAAGGAAAATAGTTAAACAAAACAGAAATAAGGATGTGAGTGCTAAGTCATTTCAGTCATGTCCAACTCTGTATGAGCCTATGGACTATAGCCCTCTAGGCTCCTCTGTCCATGGGGATTCTCCAGGCAAGAATACTGGAATGGATTCCCTCCTCCAGGGGATTTTCCCGACCCAGGGATCAAACCCACGTCTCTTATGTCTCCTGCATTGGCAAGCAGGTTCTTTACCATGAGCACCACTTGGGCCTTAGCCTCCTAGATCTTTCCCAAGTTCCAAAGCGTAAATTTAATCAGAGAAGTGAGAAAATGCAGAAATAAGGGGAAACAGTTAAACAAGACAGAAATATGAATGGTTCAGCCATTAAAGTCAAGGACCTTTAGTTCCCCCTCAAGGGCTATAGATAATATTCTTAGTCAAGTCTTTTGAGCCGTTTTGCAGATACTGAAACACCCACCAGGTGGAAGAAGTTAACTGCATGCTGCTTACAAGCACATAGACCCCAGACCGGTTGGAACCAGGAGATTGATGATGTTGACTCCAGATTAGCTCACCAGCAACCAATCAGAAGAATGTCCACCAGCTGATCATACACCCCACAATCCCCCTCCTTCACTCTGTCTTTAAAAACCTTTCCCTTTGAGGAATTTGAGTCTTTTAAGCACTAGCCACCTGGACTCCTTGCTTGGCGTCCTGTAGTAAATGCTGCACTTTCCGTCACTGCTACCTGGTGTCAGTAGATTGGCTTCACTGCATGTGGGCAAGCAGACCCAAGTTTTTGTTTGGTAACATTATTAAACAACAAGCCCCTAGTACAATTGGAATCTTGGGACAGTCCCACAGAATCATAAGCCGTGGTATTTCCAGTGTGGTTAATAGCCTAGACACAAAACCACAGAAATCCAGGACAATGAGCCCCCAGAAGGAAGAAATTCTGGAAGATTTTTTACCACGACATCCTCAGGCAGAGAATGAGATGGTTCTGGTAGCATCACCAACTCAATGGACATGAATTTGAGCAAACTCTGGAAGATCATGGAGGACAGAGGAGTCTGGCGTGCTGCAGACTATGGGGTCACAAAGAGTCAGACACAACTGAGCAACTGAAGGACAACAACCTCAGGTAATGGACAGCTTGATGGAGAGGGGCTGGCATACACCCAAAAACCCATGCCCCCACTTCCCATAGTGTGGAGCTCTGCTCCCACACCCTACCCACACTGGAAAAGGCAGCCCAGCTGGGGACATCATTCCCAAACACCCTTGCAGTATAGGTGTGGTCATGTGATCTGACCAATGAGCCATAAGTGGAAGTGATGAGCATTGATCCTGAGTGGCAGTCAGCCTTGGTTTTCTATTGCTGCTGTAGCAAATTATCACAAACCCAGTGGCTTAAAACAACACAAAATTATTATTTCAGGATTCTGGAGTTAGAAGTGTAACAAGCTTCTGAAGGGCTGTGTTCTTTCTGGAAGCTCCAGGGAACAACAGGTTTCCTTGCCTTTTTCCAGCTTTAGGGGCTGCTTCTAATTCTGTGCTCATGGTCCTCCACCACTCTGACCTCTTCTTCTGACTTTGCTTTCTGACCCTCCAGTTTCACTCTTAGAGGGACCCTTGGGATTACAGTAGACCCACCCAGATAATCCAGGATCAACGCCTTGTCTCTCAAGATCTTTAATTACATCTGCAAGATCGTTTTGCCATGTAGGGTAATATGTTCACAGGTTCTAGGGATTAGGACATGGCCTTTGAAGTGCCATTATTCAGCCTACAATAGGGTCTTTAAGAAGCAAGTATTCCTTAATGCCATTTGCAGCAACATGGATGTACATAGAGATTATTATATTAAGCGAAGTAAGCCAGAAAGACAAAGACTGCATGACTAGCACTTATATGTGGAATCTAAAGTACAATAAAAAGGACTTCCCTGGTTGCCCAGTGGTTAAGTCTCCATACTTCCATTGCAGGGGGCATAGGTTCAATCCCTGGTAGGAGAACTAAGATCCTGCAGGAAGTAGATAAGATACAGCACAAATGAATGCATATACGGAACAGAAACAGATTCATAGACATAGAGAACAGATCTGTTGTTGCCAAGGGGGAAGGGGTGGAGAGGGGTGGGGGAGGGAATGATTGGCAGTTTGGGATTAAGCAGATGCAAACTAGTGTGAACAGAATGGACAAACAAGATGCTGCTGTATAGCAAAAGGAACTATATTTAATATCCTGTGATAAACCACAATGGAAAAGAATATGAAAAAGGATATATATATATATTCTTTATATATATATATATGAAAATATATGTATATAACTGAATCACATTGATGTACAGCAGAAATTAACACTGTAAATCAACCATACTCCATAATTTTTTTTTAAAGCAGGGATTTCTTGTCTATACTCTCATTCCCATGAGATTATCCTGGACCATTCAGGTAGGCACTAAATGCAATCATGAGCTGGAAGAGGTGGCCACTGAAGTCCTGGGAGAGGGCAGAGACCCAGGATAGAAGGAGGTTACAATCCCACCAGCAAAACATGAGAACCACAACTTCTCTACATATTCTCCAAAACTTGCTTTAGCCTGTCTTTTTGATTCTAGCAAGAATGAGACTATGCTTAAAGACAGGATCTTTAAAGAGGTAATTAAGGCCAAATGAGGTCACATAGGTGGACTCTAGTCCAATATGACTGGAATCCTTTTAAGAGGAAATTGGGACACAGAGACACGCTAAGTAAAGACCATGTGAGAACACAGAGAGAAGGTGACCATCTGCAAGCCAAGGAGAAAGGGCTCAGAGGGAACCAACCCTTCTGACACTTTGATCTTGGACTTACAGCCTCCAGGACTGTGGGAAGATACATTTCTGTTGCTTGAGCCCCTGGGGTCTCTGGCATTTTGTTATAGCAGCTGAATGAACTCACACAGGTTCCTTATCTCTTCCAGCATCTAGTGGGCTGCCAGCATTCCCTGACTTGTGGCTACATCACTCCAATCTCTGCCTTGGTGGTAGGTCACATTGCCTTCTCTTCTTCCACAGGTAGTCAAATCTCTCTTTACTTCTCTCTTACAAAGGCAGACATGATTGCATTTAGTGCCTACCTGGATGGTCCAGGATAATCTCAACACAGGACCCTAAATTTAATCACACCTGCAAAGACCTCTTGTGTGTGTGTGTGCTTGTGTGTGTGTGTACAGGTGCACCAGAGTAGGCAACATTCACAGATTCCAGAGATTAGGACCTGGGTCTTTTGGGGGGACCATTATTTATACTCCCACTGTCATATAAATGGAATAAAACAGTATGTAGTCTTCCATGTCTGGCTTCCTGCACTCAGCACAATGCCTTTGGGAATCATCCAAGTTATTGCCTATGTCAATGCAACACTGAGTAGTATGCCACTGTATGGATGGACCACTGTTTGTTGATCTGTTCATCATCTGAATGGCATTCTTGTTGTATCTACTTTTAAGCAATTTTGAGTTGTTGTTTTTCTGTCACTAAGTTGTGTCTGACTCTTTGTGACCCCATGAGCTGCAGGACACCAGGCTTCCCTGTCCTTCACCGTCTCCCAGAGTTTGCTCAAATTCGTATCCATTGAGTCAGTGATGCTATCTAACCATCTCATCCTTTTCCACCCTCTTCTCCTCTTGCCTTCAATATTTCCCAACATCCAGGGTCTTTTCCAAAGAAGTCAGCTCTTTGTATCAGGTGGCCAAAGTATCGGAGCTTTAGCATCAGTCCTTCCAATGAATATTCAGGGTTGATTTCCTTTAGGATTGACTGGTTTAATCTTGTAATCCACGGGATTCTCAAGAATCTTCTCCACTGGAGGAGGGAATGGCAAACTACTCCAATATTCTTGCCAAGAGAACCCCATGAACAGTATGATTTTGAGTAAAGCTGCTATAAACATTCACACACAGGTTTTTGTATGAACATAAGTTTTCATGTCATGTAGGTAATTTGTTTCACTTGGAATGTGATCACATTCCATTCACTTGGAATGTGGTCACATGGTAAATGTTTGTTCAACTTTACAAGAAACTGTCAAGTGGTTTTCCAGAGTGGCTGAGCCAATCCCTCATGAGTACTGAGTGACAACTTATATGATTTGCAAGTATTTTCTTCCATTCAGGTGGTTGCCTTTTCTTTTTATCGGTTGCCTTTGCTGTGTAAAAACATTTCAGTACTACTTGTTGATTTTTGCTTTTGTTGTCGAATCCAAAATATCTTCGCAATGACCGATGTTAAGGAGCATACCACTTGTTTTCTTCTAGGAGTTTTATGGTTCCAGGTTTTGTGTTCCAGTCCTTAATCCACTTTGAGTTAATTTTTCTGTATGGTATAAAATATTGGTCTAGTTTCATTCTTTTACAGGTGGCTGTCCAGTTTTACAGGTGGCTGTCTAGTCCCATTCTTTTACAGGTGACTGTCAACACCACTTATTGAAGAGACCCTCCTTCCTCTATTGTATATTCTTGGTGCCTTTGTTGTAATTTAATTAACCGTATATGCATGGGTTTATTTCTGGGTTTTATTTGCTCCATTGAGCTATGTGTCTGTTTTTATGCCAATACCGTACTGTTTTGATTACTATAGCTTTGTAATATAGTTTGATATCAGGGCATGTGATACCGCTACAGGTGCTTGCATGCATGCTAAGTCACTTCGGTTGTGTCCAACTTTGTAGCCCATCACGCTCCTCTGTCCACGGGATTCTCCAGGCAAGAATACTGGAGTGGGTTGCCATTTCCTTCTCTACAGGTGCTTATAGGAACATAAATTTTCATTCCTCTGGGATAAATGCCCCAAACATGCAATTGTTGGGTCATAGAGTAAGTGTATGTTTAGCTTTGTTAAAAGACAAAATTCAGCACACAAAACTCTGCCAAACTCTTTTCCAGAGTGACTATCATTTTACATTCCTACCAAGAATGTATGAATGATTCAGTTTCTCTGCATCTTCTTCAGCATTTGGAGTTATCACTATTTTTTATTTTATGCATTTTGACAGGTGTGTAGTGATATACCAGCTGTGTCTTTAATTTGTATTTCCCCAGAGGCTGATTGATGTTGAACATCTTTTTATGCTCTTATTTGCCATCTGTACATCCTCTTCAATGAAATGTTTGTTTCTGTCTCTGTCCATTTTTTAAAACTTGGTTGTTTATTTTCTTACTGTTGAGCTGTCAGAGTCCTTTATACATTTTAGACACACATCCTTTGTGTGACATTTGCAAGCACCTTCTCCTGGTCTGTGGCTTGTGTTTCCCACAGTGTCTTTTACAGAGCAAAAGTTATTAATTTTGATGAAGTCCAGTTTATCTGTATTTTCTTTTATGGCTCATCCTTTGCTGTCATGTTTAGTCTTTTCCTAATGCCAGGTCTTGATTTCCTCCTATGTTTTTGTGTCAGCGTTTTACATTTTACATGGAGATCTACAATCCATTTTGAATTCTGTTCTGCATGTGATATGTAGCCTGAACGGGTGTGTATATCCTGAGGACCTTGAGAAACCAGTGAGGGGTTTTGAGTCAGAGGAGATATAGATGGAAAAAGAGCTTAGGCAAGTAGAGTCACTTAGCTCATGACAGCACTGCTCTGAGCATCGGTTTCCCCCATCAGCAAACAAACGGACCAAACCAGAGGATCTCTAAGGCAGTGGTAATTTAAAGGAGGCCACATCGCTGGAAATGTGACTCCATACTTCCCAGACCTCCAGAATGTGCCTGAAAGTGGGTCTTGGAGCTCAGATTGTTAGTCACCTGAAGGGAAAATGACTCAGTGGGGCAGAGCAGAATTCCAGACAACCAGGGCTCCTTTCTGCCGGGATGGCAAAATCAGGTCATTTTTCAATTCCAGTCATTCTCCTTCATACATAAAATGTGCCAAGAGCCACTTTCCCGAAAATCTAAATTGAAAGTAAATAGCACGGGGACAATTCTCAGTGATAAAACCGCCGATTCTGGAGCTTCTTGGGATAATATTTATTCTCCCCTCTCACTAATGGCTCCAGCCGCCTCCCCAGGTTATTAAAGTAATGGGTTTGCTTAACCTGACTGAGGCTGCATCCCACCTGGGGCTGATTGGACCCCGTGCGGAGCCCCCCACCGCCCCCTCCGATGGACAATTATATTAACCGCTGCTGGTTTGCAATTACTATAAATCAGAAAGCGCGACGGCCTGGGTTTGTTTTTCTTTATTGAAAATGTTTAAACTTCATGCATTGTAAATGTCACTGCTCTAGATTTAGTTTAACTCTTTCTTTAAGACTTGGTGGCTTGGCTCTCAGGGGACCTTCTGGGAGCAGTACTCGGATCATCCCCATTTTCCAGATGAGAAAGTGGAGGTGCACTTAGGTTTTCTTCTTCTTCTTTTAGTGCTCAATGGAGTTATATTCTTTGAGGTAAAATTAGAACACAAGTAAGTCTCCAGGAAACACTGAGATGATCTGTCATCTCAGAGACAACCACCACCAATGCTGAGAGGGTAGGTCCTTCCAGGATGATTTTCTGTGCATAATATTCACTCAAGCACAAATATTCACTCATACACCAAATGTTTTTTGAACTCTTATTGTGTACTGGGCACTGTTTTGGGGGCTGAGAATACAACAGAGACTTCAGAGACTTCCATGAAGACCATTCTGGGCAGAGGGAACAATCGGTGCAAAGGCCATGAGGCTGGTCCACACCTGTAATGTTGGAGGAACAGCGAGGCTGGAGCTAGGAAGTTTAGGAAACCATTGACCGAAACTGCTCACCTTGGCACAATGACAACCACTTGCCTGAGTCGTCTCACGACAGGAGGTCCTGATAAGAAACATGGTGCTGCCGCTGAAAACTAATCAGAATTCCAGAGGGGCCAAAAGGAGGGAGGAGATGCCAGCCCATAATGTACCCTACCAATTCTCTCCGAATCCTTTGTGCTGGAGTCCATCCTGGCTGAGACGCGTGCACCACCCAGACCCTGAGTCAGACCAAATATGGGCCAAGAAAGATGACTAGCCAGAGACGATGCTGAAACTAATCCCATCACCATAAAACCTGAGACTGCAAGCCACATGGCAGAGCAGTTCTCCTGGGCTCCCTTACCCCTCTGCTCTCCACCCAGGGTGCCCACTTCCCAACACAATCCCTTGCTTTGTCAAGATGTGTGTCTCCTTGGACAATTCATTTCTGAGTGTTAGGCAAGAACCCACTCTTGGGCCCTGGAAGGGGATCCCCTTCCTGCCACAGACACGGGGCTGCAGGGGCGAGAGATGATGGCAAGAAGGTCAGCAGAAAGCATGCAGAGCAGGCTCAGGGGAAAAAGGAAAACTTAATGTAATTCTTTTTTAAGTGTTTCTTTTTTAAAAAATTACTTTACTATTCTTATTGTTTTTATTTATTTTTTGGCCATGTCACACACGGCATGTGGGATCTCAGTTCCCCGACCAGGGATCAAACCTGCTCCGCCTGCTTTGGGAGCATGGGAGTCTTAACCACTTGACCACCTGGGAAGTCCCAAGAACTTAATGTAATTCTTAAAGGTGAAAAGCCAAGGTTTGCTGGGGATGTGGGGTGAGAGGGTGACTCCAAAATCCTGGCTAAGCAGCTCCAAGGATGAGGCCACCTTCTTCCAAGATGGGGGATGGGGAAGAGCAGGTTTGGGAGATGGTGGGGATACAGGATGGTCCAGTTAAGCAGGACTCCCCAGGAGCCTCCCATGTGGAGACTTCGAGGGGCAGCTGAACCCAGTGTCTGGCACTCTGGGGAAACCTGAGCTAAACACAGGGGACCGTGAGGGCGGGCGTAGTCAGGGCTCCAGTCCTGAGCGTGGACAGGACTTCCAGGGGAGGGAGTGTGAGCTGGGGGAGGGGAGACCGAGGAATTGGAGGGTGGTCCCTGAGAAGTCCCAGGGTCAGACTCTGCCTGAGGGGTATGAAGAGGAGGAAGCACGCTGTCACTGACCAAGAGGATGGTGACAGCAGTGGTGGAGGACAGGGAAAGTGTGAGAAACTGATTGGAAAAGGCTGGGGAGAGACAGAAGTGGAGACAGCCAGCGTAGACCACTCTCTCAAGGGATTCTGCTGTCCAAAGAGGCAAAGATTGGACTTCTCTGGTGATCCAGTAGGTAAGACCAGCTTCCAACACAGGGGCTGAGGATTTGATCCCTGGTCAGAGAGCTGAGGGGACTTCCTTGGTGATTCAGATGGTAAAGTTTCCGCCGGCAGTGCAGGAGACCCGAGTTCAATCCCTGGGTCAGACAGATCCCCTGGAGAAGGAAATGGCTTCCCACTCCCAGTATTCTTGCCTGGAGAATCCCACGGACAGAGGAGTCAGGTGGGCTACGGTCCACGGGGTCACAAAGAGTGAAACACGACTGAGTGACTAAGCACGGTTGCTCCCACACACAGGGAGCTAAGATCCCACATGCCACGAGGCCAAAAAAAAAAAAAAAGTTCATTAAACAGAACTAATATTGTAACAAATTCAATACTTAATAACTGGTCCACAGTTAAAAAAGAAAGAAAAGGCAAAGATATGAGAGGCAGCCAGAGGGGTTGGGGTTGAATTTTTCCTGTAGGATGAGATGATGTGATGGAAGAGATAGGGACCATTTCTGGAGCTGTGTCCTGGAGTGAGGACCCCTGCCCGCCCCACATGGGGCTCATGCAGCCTCAGCAGCCTCGTCTGCAAAATGGGTACCAGAACAGAGGCCACCTCTGGGGTTGCTAGCCCCAGTGTGGTCAAGGTGCCCAGCTGAGGTCCGGGCTGGCCGCAAGCCTCTCTTCCCTGGGCTGCATCTGGGAACTGGTCGCCCCCAGCCTGGGACCTTGACTGCCGCAGTGCCCCCCCACCCCAAAGACGGCATGCAAGATCCCCCACCAAGAAAGGGCCCCACAAGTCAAAGTGCTTTTTCAAAAATAAATAGCCTGATTAGCATAAGGTATGCAAATGTATGCTAATGTGACAACTATTAAAAGATTCCAAATGTCATCGAGGGAAAACACACCGGTCTAGGGCTGGGAGGGTGGGGGATGGGCGAAGAGGATGTAGCCCGGGCTCTGGGGGAAGGTCAGGGTGCTCAGCCCCACTCTTAAGGGGCTCCACACACGTGCATTATACCAGGGTGGATCACGTCTTGTCCTGAGAAGACCCTCAGAGCTTTCGATGAATCCTCTCGAAGTCTGTCCGCCAAGTGCTTGAAAAACAGGGTGACAGTGACTTTCATTCCACAAATGAGCTCAGGCTTAGTACTCCCTAGGAGAAGGACACTGCCTAGGTGATGGATCCCAGAATCTTTGCTGAGAATAGGTAAAAAAATAGTCACTTCCACAACAAAACACCCCCAGATCTCCCAAGAGATGTTTGCTGCCCATAACAAATCAACGTGTGGCTTACCTCACTTCAGGAGTCAGTTTCCATCCCCAGCTTGTTTTCTGAGTCAATAAGACAAAATACGAGCGAGGCAAGGGAGAGACCTAGTCCCAGGGTCAAGCAACTGTGTCTTCTCACCTAATCACCAAAACTATTTAAAGGATTTTCAGAGGGAAAATACCGAGCATCAGAGAGGCGAAGCAACTTGTTCTGGTCACATAGCAACCGTCAGGCTTCCGGTACCTCAGTTTCTCAAATCTCAAGGTCCATCCAACACCACCTTCCTACCACCCCTGCTGTTATTTCCTGGATATTTTCCTTTAAATGGACTCAACTTCTTAAAATCTGAGATCTATTTAAAAGGAAATTGTTTGTCATGACCGTAAATGAAAAGCCAGCATCACTGACTGTAAGTAGAAACTAACTCAATGAAAACCAAATCATATTATTAATTTCTGACCAGAGAGAATTGTCTCTGAGGCTCCGAGCTGGCCAGCTTTCTCCCATCATCCAGAAGGGAGATTCTCAGGTGTGAGAGAGGTGTTAAAGACTGATTAGCATCCGATGAAGATTTTTTTCTTCAAAAAGAAGTGAAAACAAGAGCTCTCTCATTATGAGATTCTGTGGTACTTCTTGAGGTTTTTATGTGTCACCTAAAGCCATCTCCTGGCCACCAGACTGGTGTCTACCCACTTGAAAGGCAGGAACACTGTCCCAGTACGCTAGGACTTTATTTATGGCCAGGGATCCATTTGGGGATTCATACTCTCAGCGTCCACGGTCATACTGGTGTAACAGAGAGATGGAGAAGGGATGGTTTCACTCATATATAGGGCCACCCATTCACCCATCACCTCCCCATCCATTCATCCGTCTATCCATCCACCTACCCCACATGCACTCACTCATTCATACATCCAAAGTGAAAGTCACTCAGTCATATCTGACTTTTTGTGACCCCATGGACTGTAGCCTGCCAGGCTCCTGTCTGTGGGATTCTCCAGGCAAGAATACTCGATTGAGTTGCCATTCCCTTCTCAAGGGGATCTTCCCAAACCAGGGATCAAACCCAGGTCTCCTGATCCATTCATCCACCCATCCATCATCTAGCCACCACCTACTCACCCCATACCCACCCACCTATTCATCTATCCATCCATCTAACCACCCACCCACTCATCCATCTATCCACCTACCCCCATCCACCCTCTCACCTATTTACCATCCACCCACCACCCGTCACTCAATCACTCACCCACCCACCAACCCACCACCCATCCATCCCCCCATAACTACCCACCCCATAGCCACTTTCCAATTCATCAGTCCATCCATCACTTACCTATCCATCAATCCATCCATCATCTATCCACCCATTCAGTCACCCCCTCATCCCACCTAGCCATCCATTCACCCCTTCAGTAAATACATATCCAGCACCTACTATGTGCCACACACTATTCCAGGATATGGGGACACAGTTGTGACCACGACACACCTGGTCCCCACCCTCTTGGAGCTTCTCAACCATCTCTTGAGCAACATCATGAAGTAGAGTGGAGAATTTCTCTGCCCCCCCTTTTTTTAAAAGTGGTTAGAGTCATTCTGGTGGATGGACATTTGTGGATTTTCTCAATCTGCACTCATCCCCCCAACTCCCACTTTTAGGAGGCAGCAGTACCCTGGCTTTGCTGCTGCCTGGAATGGGAGGTCATAGTTCAGTTGCTAAGTCATGTCTGACTCTTTGTGACGCTGTGCACTGCAGCTCCTCAGTCCTCCACTATCTCTTGAAGTTTGCTCAAATTGATGTCCATTGAGTCAGTGATGCTATCTAACCATCTCATCCTCTGCTGCCTCTCTACCACATATTTAGAAACTGTTAGACCCTTTGCCAACCCATATCCTCTTTATTCTGGGCACACAGCAAGACTACATTTCCCAGGATCCCTTGCAGTTGGGGGTAGCCATGTGATCGAATTTAGTCAATGGAATGTCAGCAGAAGTGATGTGCCCCTCACTTCCAGTCCTAGCCATGCTCTTTCCACACTGATGATGGAGGAGCCACAAGACAAAAAGGCTTGACTGGTCCCTGAGTCACCGGATGGACAAAAGCTGCCTGCCAATCAGGAACACCTGTTTGCACTTTACACGAGCAACTGATTCCTGTTGCATCAAGTCACTGAGATTTACCAGTTTATTACAGCAAGAAGTATTATTTTGACCAACCCACACCTTTCTCACTTCCCAATACTGTGGTTTAATTGGCCCCACCCCAGCTCTGGGTAGGGCTTAGGTGACTTCAGCCAATCACTGAATCCTTTTCCTACTAATCTCCTGATTGGATCAGCCATGGCCACATGGTGAAAGGATGCAGATGGAGAGATCCGATGGGTTTCTAGGGACCACCATACTGGGAGTGCTGAGGCCACTGGGCCCAGTGAACTAAACCAGAGAGCTGAGCTTCTAACATTTGCTCCTGGGAGAGAAAAAAATAATTGTGTTTTTCATTTTTAATGTCCTGGCCTTTCTCCTGGATAGTTCAAATTCAGAAACTTGTTTCTCCAGGTTTAACCACTTTGATGATTCCCAGACCTCCATCTCCAACCAGATTTGGTGTCAGGGCTCTAGCCAGTTCCTCTGAAGCCTCCGTTTGGGTGTCCACTGAGCACACCCTACCCAACACCCAGTACATCACTCTACCGCCTCCACCCGTTCCTCTTTCTGTGCCCCATCTCACCAGAGGCCCCAGTATTTTTCTGGTAAGCTGGAAACAAGACTCACCACCTCAATTTCGTGTCCCTGCCCCCAGTTTCACACTCACCAAGTCTTATTGATTTTACCATTATTGTCTCCAGCTCACCCTGTCTCTATCCCCACATACCTTGTTCAGACAAACTCCAGCTCCTGCAATAGCCTCTTTGATGGCCTCTTAACATCCACACAGCAACTAGAAAGATCGATCATAAGTATAAATCTGACCCTTCCCCTCTCTCCCTCCATAGCGCTCCATGGCTCCCCAGTGCCCTCTGGAAAAATTCTAAATTATTTTTCAAAATTCCTCCTAGTCTAGCCACTCCATTTTTCCCTGCCTCATCCCTACTCCTCCTCACCTAACTTCTCCTCCTCCTCCATTCATCTAACACCTATTTGTCTTTAGATGTCAATCCTCCAAAAAGCTTCCCTTGATCCCTACACAGGGCTGGGAGAGGAGTCTCCTCTGTGTTTTCACCAATGCCCGAGCTTACCACATCACAGGTCTGACCCCCCGGTGCTGTAACTGCCTGATTAGTCTGTCCTTAAATTCCAGGAGGACAAGAACTGAGTCTGCCTTGTCCATCACCGTCCCCAGCACCTAACACAACACCTGGCACCTGGCAGGGGCTTAATAAACAGCTTTTTTAATGACCGAATGGAAGGAGGAAACAGAGACATTGTGAATGCCACTCGGCAAAGTAGATGCTGCAGGTTCTCCACCCACATGCCCCCACCATCCACATTTTGGTACCAGCCAACAGCATCCTTCAACAGTCAGCTGCCTCTCCCTAGTCGAAGCTTCCTCAACCTAGGTGAGGGGTGGGTGGGAAATGTCAGGGAGTTGACGCTTCCAGAAGCAGCATTTGGCCAGTGATGGACAGAGGCTGATGCATAAATAACCCCAGCTCCTTGCCCCTTGGACAGTTCTATGCTGTTTCCAGTGGGTCCCCAGTGGGACTGAGCCTGGACAGTCACCTGTTCCTGAGCACTGCCCCCTTCCCTTCCCTCCTTTATATCCCCAAGTGTCTCTAGGGGCTTCCTGGGATCACCTCCTACATAAACTACCTGTCCCCAAACTCTCATTTCAGAGGCTGCTTCCAGACAGCCCAGCCTGAAACAGTGCAATAAAAATCTCTCAACCCTCTAACCCGGTTGCCAACACTTCCAGGAGAACTTTGACGTGCTTTGGAGGAAGGAAAAAAAACAACAAAAATGCGTCGCTTCTTGCTCTCTGTCAGCCGGAGGCTTGCTGTCTCCACGCACAGACTGCGACATTTTCAGTTGTGTATTAATTGTGTGTGTGTGGTTTTTTTTTTTTTTCCCCTGAGAACAAGATGCTCTCCTGCAATGTGTGTGTGCGTGTTTAATGACTTTCTCATTTTGAGATCAGGCCAGATAGCTTTTTGAAGAAAGTCTGCCCAGATCGTGGAACATATAGAAAATTCTCTTGGCTTAATAGCACTCCCACCCACCCGCCCATCCATCACGGACGCACCGTGGAATGAAAAACAACCACATTGATTGGATCTATTTCTAATTGACAGCCTAAGATACTGCATGAAATCTGCCATTAGCTGGGAGAAGCTGGAAGTGGCTTTGCCTTGCTTCCCAAGGGCAGAGGTCTATGGGAGGAGAGAGTGAATCATGGCAGCTGTCAGCAAGCATTTATGGAGCACCTGCTGTGTGCAGCATCCCAGGCTGGGTGCTGAGGACACAGCAGTGACCAAGACAGATCCAGCCCAGTCTTTGCTGTGTCAGAGACAGATGGGTTGCTCGTGGCCCCACGGTGAGGGGGATGGATGCTCAGGCAGCTCTGGGTGCACAGAGTTGATGCTTGATCCAGCCTGGGATCAGGGAGGGCTTCCTGGAGTCACAAAAAACTGAGAGCTGAAGGCTGAGGAGGGGTTAGATGTCAAACCAGAATAAAAATAGGCACGAGTGCACCAGGAGTGAGGAACAGCACATGCAAAGGTCCAGGGGCAGGTGAAGGTAATTTGGTGCGGCCAAAGTGAAAGGTTGCTGCTGTGAGCTGTAAACAACGCCAGGATTCGTGGCCTCCAAAGGAGAGGAATTCAATCCAGGGCCAGAGACAAGCCTTGATCACTCAGAGCTTTTGTGCAGCAAAGTTTTATCAAAATATAAAAAGAGACAGAGAAAGCTTCTGACATAGAAGGATGGAAAAGTAGTGAGAGAAGAGGAGGAAAGGAGGAGGAAGACAGCAGTGCTTGGAGGATGACGGGAAAGTGTTTCAACTTTCCTGTGAACAATAGGGAGCCATGGAAGAATTTAGAACAAGGGAGTGAGTGACATTTGATAAGTTATTTTAGCACAGAGTTATCATGCTGCTGCTGCTAAGTCGCTTCAGTCGTGTCCGACTCTGTGCGACCCCATAGATGGCAGCCCACCAGGCTCCCCCGTCCCTGGGATTCTCCAGGCAAGAACACTGGAGTGGGTTGCCATTTCCTTCTCCAATGCATGAAAATGAAAAGTGAAAGGGAAGTCGCTCAGTCATGTCCTACTCTTAGCGACCCCATTGACTGCAGCCTACCCAGCTCCTCCGTCCATGGGATTTTCCAGGCAAGAGTACTGGAGTGGGGTGCCATCGCCTTCTCCGACAGAGTTATCATATGACCCAGCAATCCTGGTCTTAGGCATATCCCCAAAGGAGTTGAAAGCAGGGACTCAGATAAATATTTGCACATCCATGTTCACAGCAACATAGTTCAGAGCAGCCAAAAGGTGGAAGTAACCCAAGTCTCCATTGGCAGATGGATGGAAAAACAAAATGTGGTCTGTCCATACGATGTAATATGACTTGGTCTGAGAAAAGGATGAAGTCCTGATACCTGGTTCAATGTGGATGAAACTTGAAAACAGCATGCTCAGTGAAATAGGTCTTTTTCCACAAAAGGACAAATACTATCTTATTCCACTTCTAGGAGGTACTTAGAACAGGCAAATTCATAGAGACTGTAGGTAGATTCTTTCCCATCTGAGCCACCACAGAAGCCCACAAAGATTTGGACACGACTTGACAACGAACAACAACAAGTAGGTAGATTAAATGTTACCAGGGACTTCCCTGGTGGCCCAGTGGCTAAGACTGCATGCTCCCAATGCAGGGAGCCCAGGTTGCATCCCTGGTTGGGGAACAGGATCCCACATGTCACAACTAGAGACCCTGTATGCCACAACTCAAGAATTCACACACCACAACAAAGACTGAAGATCCTGCCTGCTGCAACTTAGACCTGTTGCAGTCAAAATAAAGAAATAAAAATAAATCTTTAAAAACAATAAATGTTGCCAGGGGCTGTGGAAGGAAGGATGGAGAGTTATTGCTTAGTGGGTAGAGTTTCTGCTTGGGGTGACAAAATTGGGGGAAATAATAAAATGCTTGTGATGATTATACAACATGGTGAATGTATTTAATGCCACTGAATTGGGCAGTTGTGAAAATGAACAATTTTATGTTACATCTACTTGACCACAATTTTTAAAAAGTTAACAACATAAGGAACTTCCCTGGTGATCCAGTGGCTAAGACTCCACGCCCCCAATGCAGGGAACCCAGGTTCCCTCCCGGGTCAGGGAACTAGATCCCGCATGTCATAGCTAGGACCCAGCACAGTCAAATAAATAAACACACAAACAGTTAACAATATAAGAAGACAAAGATCACTGGGGCCACTGTGGGAGACTTATGATGAAGCACTGAGTCTGGGCAGACAGTGATGAGGGTCCAGGCCAGTGTGGAGGCAGGAGAGAAGGTGAGAAGGAGGGGGCGTGGTTTGGAGGCAGAGCTAACAGGATGCTAGGAAGAGGGGAGATGTCAGCTTCTTTTGGCCCCATCTCCAAGGATGGCCCTTGCAGGCAACTGGGCTTATTGTACCTATTCTCCAGAGACCCAGGTACTCCACTTCACCTGCCAAACTCCTGACCTCTCTCCCTCCAAATTCTACCCTTCATGGCCCAGTCTGGGGAGTCCCCAGGCAAGGAGTCCCAGATGGGAATGAACACTACCTCCTCGGTGCAAAGCTGGGTAAAAACACTCCATCTCCTCACCGATTCCTCCACCCGCCTTCGCTTACAAGGTACAGATGTAATACCTGCATTTAAATTCAATTAAGCCAGATTCAGTTCTGCGCCTGGAATACATTACCCAGCCAGAGACAGCAGGGGGGCAGAAAAAAGACAGGAAAAAAAAAACACACACAAAACACAACACAGACCTATTTAGAGATTTCCCTCTAAATGGATTTTAATTCTCTCAATTTATCAGAGTCCAGAGGAGCTGCTGACAACCAGCGTTTGTTCAGCGTCTGGGAGCCCAGTTTCAGCCAGGAGGAGGGATGAGGAAAGGCTCAGCTTCTGGTCTGATATCTGCTCCCAGTGGGGAGGAGCTGGGGGTGGGGGGTGGTGGAGCATCTGGGGTCAGCCAGACCCAGGTTCCAATCCCTGATTTGCCACTCACTGGTGGCCATATGCCCTGGAGCCAAGGATGGCGTCCTCCCTGGGCCTTAATGTTGTTGTTCAGTTACTAAGTCATGTCCCACTCAGCGACTACAGGGACTGCAGCACAATGGAGGCTCCCATGCCCTTCACCATCTCCCAGACTTTGCTCAAATTTGTGTCCACTGAGTGTGATGCCATCCAAAATCATCTCATCCTCTGCCACCCCCTTCTCCCCCTGCCCTCAGTCTTTCCCAGCATCAGGATCTTTCCCAATGAGTCAGCTTTTCACATCAGGTGGCCAAAGTATTAGAACTTCAGCTTCAGCATCAGTCCTTCCAATGACTATTCATGGTTGGTTTCCTTTAGGATTGACTGGTTTGATCTCCTTGCTGTCCAAGTGTACTCATCTGTAAAGTGGGGACATGGACTGTGCTTGTCTCCAAAGCAAAGATGGGGGAACAACTGATTAGCCGAGAGGATTCGGGTGAGGAAAGAATCCTGGATATAGACAGGATCACACAGGGCTAAATGGGAATATCTTTCCTTTTCTCCTTTGCTTTTCACTTCTCTTCTTTTCACAGCTATTTGTAAGGCCTCCTCAGACAGCCATTTTGCTTTTTTGCATTTCTTTTCCATGGGGATGGTCTTGGTCCCTGTCTCCTGTACAATGTCACGAACCTCCATCCATAGTTCATCAGGTACTCTATCAGATCTAGTCCCTTAAATCTATTTGTCATTTCCACTGTATAATCATAAGGGATTTGATTTAGGTCATACCTGAATGGTCTAGTGGTTTTCCCTACTTTCTTCAATTTAAGTCTGAATTTGGCAATAAGGAGTTCATGATCTGAGCCACAGTCAGCTCCTGGTCTTGTTTTTGCTGACTGTATAGGGTTTCTCCATCTTTGGCTGCAAAGAATATAATCAATCTGATTTCGGTGATGTCCATGTGTAGTGTCTTCTCTTGAATTGTTGGAAGAGGGTGTTTGCTATGACCAGTGCATTCTCTTGGAAAAACTCTATTAGCCTTTGCCCTGCTTCATTCCATGCTCCAAAGCCAAATTTGCCTGTTACTCCAGGTGTTTCTTGACTTCCTACTTTTGCATTCCAGTCTCCTATAAAGAAAAGGACATCTTTTTTGGGTGTTAGTTCTATAATGTCTTGTAGGTCTTCATAGAACTGTTCAACTTCAGTTTCTTCAGCATTACTGGTTGGGGCATAGGCTTGGATCACCGTGATATTGAATGGTTTGCCTTGGAAACGAACAGAGATCATTCCGTCATTTTTGAGATTGCATCCAAGTACTGCATTTTGGACTCTTTTGTTGACCATGATGGCTACTCCATTTATTCTAAGGGATTCCTGCCCACAGTAGTAGATATAATGGTCATCTGAGTTAAATTCACCCATTCCAGTCTATTTTAGTTCACTGATTCCTAGAATGTCTATGTTCACTCTTGCCATCTCCTGTTTGACCACTTCCAATTTGTCTTGATTCATGGACCTAACATTCCAGGTTCCTATGCAATATTGCTCTTTACAGCATTGGACCTTGCTTCTATCACCAATCACATCCACAACTGGGTATTGTTTTTGCTTTGGCTCCATCCCTTCATTCTTTCTGGAGTTATTTCTCCACTGATCTCCAGTAGCATATTGGGCACTTACCGACCTGGGGAGTTCCTCTTTCAGTATCCTATCATTTTGCCTTTTCATAGTGTTCATGGGGTTCTCAAGGCAAGAATACTGAAGTGGTTTGCCATTCCCTTCTCCAGTGGATCACATTCTGTTAGACCTCTCCACCATGACCCGCCTGTCTTGGGTGACCCCACACGGCATGACTTAGTTTCACTGAGTTAGACAGGGCTGTGGTCCATGTGATCAGATCGACTAGTTTTCTGTGATTATGGTTTCAGTGTGTCTGTCCTCTGATGGCCCCTCACAATACCTACCGTCTTATTTGGGTTTCTCTTAGTTTGGATGTGGGGGATCTCTTCACGGCTGCTCCAGCAAAGCTCAGCCACTTCTTCTTACCTTGGATGAGGTCACCCCTCCTGACCTTGAAAGTGGAAATAGAGGAAAACAATAGAATGGGAAAGACTAGGGATCTCTTCAAGAAAATTAGAGATACCAAGGGAACATTTCATGCAAAGATGGGCTCGATAAAGGACAGAAATGGTATGGACCTAACAGAAGCAGAAGATATTAAGAAGAGGTGGCAAGAATACACAGAAGAACTGTACAAAAAAGATCTTCACGACCAAGATAATCACAATGGCGTGATCACTCACCTGGAGCCAGACATCCTGGAATGTGAAGTCAAGTGGGCCTTAGAAAGCATCACTATGAACAAAGCTAGTGGAGGTGATGGAATTCCAGTTGAACTATTTCAAATCCTGAAAGATGATGCTGTGAAAGTGCTGCACTCAATATGCCAGCAAGTTTGGAAAACTCAGCAGTGGCCACAGGACTGGAAAAGGTCAGTTTTCATTCACCCCAATGAAAGGCAATGCCAAAGAATGCTGAAACTACCGCACAATTGCACTCATCTCACACACCAGTAAAGTAATGCTCAAAATTCTCCAAGCCAGGCTTCAGCAATACGTGAACCATGAACTTCCAGATGTTCAAGCAGGTTTTAGAAAAGTCAGAGGAACCAGAGATCAAATTGCCAACATCTGCTGGATCATCAAAAAAGCAAGAGAGTTCCAGAAAAACATCTATTTCTGCTTTATTGACTATGCCAATGCCTTTGACTGTGTGGATTACAATAAACTGTGGAAAATTCTGAAAGAGATGGGAATCCCAGACCACCTGACCTTCCTCTTGAGAAACCGCTATGCAGGTCAGGAATCAACAGTTAGAACTGGACATGGAACAACAGACTGGTTCCAAATAGGAAAAGGACTACGTCAAGGCTATGTACTGTCACCCTGCTTATTTAACTTATATGCAGAGTACATCATTGGAGAAGGCAATGGCAACCCACTCCAGTACTCTTGCCTGGAAAATCCTGTGGATGGAGGAGCCTGGTGGGCTGCGGTCCACGGGGTTGTGAAGAGTCTGGCATGACTGAGTGACTTAACTTTCACTTTTCACTTTCCTGCATTGGAGAAGGAAATGACAACCCACTCCAGTGTTCTTGCCTGGAGAATCCCAGGGACAGAGGAGCCTGGTGGGCTTCCGTCTATGAGGTCACACAGAGTCGGACACGACTGAAGCAACTTAGCAACAGCAGCAGAGTACATCATGAGGAATGCTGGGCTGGAAGAAGCACAAGCTGGAATCAAGATTGCCTGGAGAAATATCAGTAACCTCAGATATGCAGATGACACCACCCTTATGACACAAAGTGAAGAGGAACTAAAAAGTTGATGAAAGTGAAAGAGGAGAGTGAAAAAGTTGGCTTAAAGCTCAACATTCAGAAAACTAAGATCATGGCATCTGGTCCCATCACTTCATGGGAAATAGGTGGGGAAACAGTGGAAATAGTGTCAGACTTTATTTTGGGGGGCTCCAAAATCACTGCAGATGGTGACTGCAGCCATAAAATTAAAAGACGCTTACTTCTTGGAAGGAAAGTTATGACCAACCTAGATAGCAGAGACATTACTTTGCCCACAAAGGTCCATCTAGTCAAGGCTATGGTTTTTCCAGTGGTCATGTATGAATGTGAGAGTTGGACTGTGAAGAAAGCTGATCGCCAAAGAATTGGTGCTTTTGAACTGTGGTGCTGGAGAAGACTCTTGCGAGTCCCTTGGACTGCAAGGAGACCCAACCAGTCCATCCTAAAGACCAGTCCTGGGTGTTCATTGGAAGGACTGATGCTAAAGCTGAAACTCCAATATTTGGCCACCTCATGTGAAGAGCTGACTCATTGGAAAAGACCCTGATGCTGGGAGGGATTGCGGGCAGGAGGAGAAGGGGACGACAGAGAATGAGATGGCTGGATGGCATCACCGACTCGATGGACATGAGTTTGAGTGAACTCCGGGTGTTGGTGATGGACAGGGAGGCCTGGCGTGCTGTGATTCATGGGGTCGCAAAGAGTTGGACACGACTGAGCGACTGAACTGAACATAGGACTAGATTTGTTTTCGGAACCCCCACCCTTCCCTCTAGCAAAACTTATCCTTCTGGAACTTCCCTCATGGTCCAGTGGTTAGGAATCTGCCTGCCAATGCAGGAGACATGAGTTCGAACCTTGGTCCAGGAAGATATCACACGCCATGAGGCAACTAAGCCTGTCTGCCACAACTACTGAAGCTCACGTGCTCTGAGCCCTAGAGCCCGTACTCTCCTACAAGAGAAGTGCCCACAGTGAGAAGCCTGTGCATCAGATGAGTAGCCCCTGCCACGGCTAAGAAAGCCCATGCACATCAATGAAGACGCAGTGCAGCCACAACTAAAAATTTTTTAAAGTATCTGTCCTGTGTCCCACTTCATCAGGGAAAGCTCTGACAAATCCAAGATGCTCTAGATTATGATGACATAGCTGCAGAAATCACTCTTGCCTCGTAAGAAGCCCACATTTGGCCTTGGCCTTCACAGACACCTCCTTTCCCCATAGTGTGGCCCACCTGAGTAGGGCAGATGCCCCCGAATTCACAGCCCTGAGACCAACATGCCCTAGCTTAACTTTCAGCTTCCCATTTCACAGATGGGAAAACAGAGGCTCCGGAAAGAAAACGGGCCATCCCGAATCCTCAGAACCAAGAGCTGTCCCCAGGAGGCCTGGGTCCTAACCCAGTTGGATCCAGACTCACCTTCAGACCTTTGAGAAGCATCCACATGGGGTCTCAGTCTTGCCATCTGTCCAGGAGGAGGAAGAAGGGAAGACCCCTCTGGGTCATTCAAGGTCTGCTGTGCTAAAAGGATAATGTGTAGGTTTAGTCAAAGGGTGCTGGGACACCCCCCGCCTCCCACCACCCCCAGGAGGACGTTTGTCTTCCTAAGAGCCTGCTCAGCAGTAATCTGATTTTTGAATCAGAATCCAGAGTTTTTGGACCGTGTGTCCTGGCTATGTAGGGACCTCCCCTCTTGGGTTCTGGCCTGTCCACTGCGGGCCTTGTACTTGGCTCCTTGGAAAGGCCACTTCAACCCTGGGAGGTCTCTTGGAATTTCAGACACAGTCCCTGGCCTGGCCCCGCGCTGGAAGGGCTATTGGAGAGGGTGGGAGATGTAAAGGGTACACTGATCTCAGGATCAGAGGAGGAAAATTGAAAGAAAAAGATAAAATACAATTACCATTGAGGGGGCAAAAATGTGGGCTTCTGAGGATTAGAATATTCTAAATCTGATCTTATGGTGGCTACCTAAGTTTATACCCATGTATCGATGCCACAGGCCACACACCTGAGACTAGTTAGTATACTGTGGGACTTCCCTGGTGGTCCAGTGATTAAGAATCCGTGCTTCCACTGTAGGGGGCACAGGTTCGAACCCTGGTCAGGGAATTAAGGTCCCTGACATTGTGCAGGAAGGCCAAAAATAAATAGATAAATGGAGGACTATTACACTACAGAAGGTTCACTGGACACAGGGAGAAAGGTTGAGAGATTGGCAAAGACAGAAAGAGATGGAAACAGAAACTGAGAGATAGCCCGAGGGGAGAGCTGGAGAGAGACAGCCATCAAGAAAAGAGAGAGAAAGGGGGAAGGGGAAATGAAAGAAAGCCAAAGCAGAGGGGGAAAAGGAGGTGGAGACAGGCAAAGGACCCAACGGGGGAGGAAGGCCAGGAAGCCAGGAGCTGTCACACAGGAACATGTCCTTAACTGTAATTACATGGGAACATTTAGTTTGTAGACACTGCAGAAATGGAAACGCTCCCATTAATCTAATGGCTGTTAGTCAATCACTCTTCAAAGGGACTCAGGCTGTGACTGCTAGGGGGTGGCCTATCGGGAGAAGATCCGAGGAGAAAGTTTTAAACTAATGATGCCCTTAGAGAGAGCCTGATAGGTGGTTCTGGGGAGAACAAAACTTCCGCAAATGTCTTGGCTAGTGAAGTTCAGAGCCTTGCAAGCGGCTACCAGCTCGCCTGGAGTCAGGGACTGGCTGGTGAGCAGGAATTCTAATCTGCAAGGCCAGGTCAGGGGAGATACAGTGTATCCAAAAGGGTAGGAGAAAGCTTCCTAGATGGGCTGATGGGGGGATAGTGTTATTCAGCCTCTCAGTCCTGTCTGACTTTTCATGACCCCATGGACTGTAGCCTGCCAGGCTCCTCTGTCCATGGGATTTCCCAAGCAAGAATACGGGAGTGGGTTGCCATTTCCTTCTCTAAAACAGGACTTAAGTGTGTATAATGAGCCCAGCAAGCAAAAAAAAAAAAAAAAAAGGAAGGGAGAAGGTCCTTCAGAGTAGAGAGAACAGCTTGTGCAAAGGTTAAGAAGGAAATATGTGGGAAACGTTGAGTGTGACTGGGAGGGGTGAGCTGGAGAGTCGGCAGAGACCAGGCCACAACAGGACCTTATAAAACATGCTGAGGGAGAGGAAAGGAGGGAGGGACGGCATCGGGGTGAAGGCATAAAAACTATCCTGTAGAAAATAAACTACAAGGGGAGCTTCCTGGATGACCCAGGGGTTCAGAATCTGCCTGCCCACGTAGGGGACATGGGTTTGACCTCTGCTTTGGGAAGATCCCACGTGCCTCAGAGCAACTAAACCCCAGTGTCACAACTGCTGAAGCCAACGCACCCTGGAGCCCACGCTCTACAAGAGAAGCCGCCACAATGAGAAGCCTGCCCACGAAAACTAGAGCGAAGCCCTGCTCGCCACAGAGGGAGCTGGCACTCAGCAACGAAGAGCCAGTGCAGCCACAATTAATTACTTATATTAAAAAAAATTAAGAAAATAAATAAACTACAAGGACGTATTGTACAACACTGGGGATATAGCCATAACTATAAATGGAGCACAACATTTGTGAATCACTATATAGTACACCTGTAACATATAATATTGGACATCAACTGTACCTCAAAAAAAAATTTTTTTTAAATACTGATTTTTGTTCTACTTTATTCTATTTCTTTTCCAAAGAAATTTACCTGCAGTTTGAAAACTACTGGTTCAGAGTTCTGCACGATGAAATATCGTACAATGAAAATATCAATATTAGCTAAGATTTTAACTGGACAAAAGCAACTGATTTATCTAGAAGGCTTGCTGATAATGTGCTAATAAAATTCATAGCATGCTCCAGTCACAAGAAAAAAATTTAAAAAATAAAAATACTGAGATTTTGTGGTTTGGAGGGTAATGGGGAGCCACTGACGGCTTGTGGTAGATGGACATAAGTTCAGATTTCTATTATATATATAAATTATACTATATATTCATTTATATATATAAACTATACTATATATATTTATTAATATTTTTTTCTGGCTACACTGCACTGTTTGAGGGATCTTAGTTCCCTGACTCAGGGATCAAACCAGAGCCTGTGGCAGTTAAAGTGCTGAGTCCTAACCACCGGACCACCAGGGAATTCCCCAGATTTATAATTTTAAAAAAATATCCTTGTCTATGGAGGCAGATTTGGGCATCAATCATAACATCTTTGGGCATCTCTGCTGGCTCAGATGGTAGAGAATCCGTCTGCAATGCAAAAGGCTCAGGTTCGATCCCTGGGTCAGGCATAGTCCCCTGGGGAAGGGAATGGCAACCCACTGCAGTATCCTTGCCCAGAGAATGGTCAGTATCCTTGCCTGTCCCATGGACGAGGAGCCTGGTGGGCTACACTCCATGGGGGTCACAAAGAGTTGGAAACGACTGAGAGACTAACACTTTCACTTTCATAACATCTTTTACTCGCACATAGAAAGTGAGCTTCCTGACCCTGAGGTATGCAAGATAAGCCTCCACTAGTGGCGTCGGATCTGGGGGATTATGGCCTCAGCTGAGGCTGGGATTTCAGAGTTGGGGGCCTCAGCTCTGAGGGTGAAGATCTCAGGTGGTCTCAACCTGCAACGACTTGGAGTGGGGCTTGGGTTCCCAGCCAGAGATTGGGCTGGGTCAAGGAGGTAAAAGCACTGAATCCTAGCCACTAGATCAGTGGTCAGTAACAAGGGCCCTGTCCCTTCGGCTTTGCAGAAAAGAATCTCTACACAGAAAGTACTGCAGCAAGTTAGTTCAGTTCAGTTCAATCACTCAGTCGTGTCCGACTCTTTGCAACCCCATGAATCACAGCACGCCAGGCCTCCCTGTCCATCACCAACTCCTGGAGTTCACTCAAACTCATGTCCATCGAGTCGGTGATGCCATCCAGCCATCTCATTCTCTGTCGCCCCCTTCTCCTCCTGCCCCCAATCCCTCCCAGCATCAGGGTCTTTTCCAGTGAGTCAACTCTTCACATGAGGTGGCCAAAGTATTGGAGTTTCAGCTTTAGCATCAGTCCTTCCAATGAGCACCCAGGACTGATCTCCTTTAGAATGGGCTGGTTGGATCTCCTTGCAGTCCAAGGGACTTTCAAGAGTCTTCTCCAACACCACACTTCAAAAGCATCAATTCAGCTTTCTTCACAGTCCAACTCTCACATCCATACATGACCACTGGAAAAACCATAGCCTTGACTAAATGGACCTTTGTTGGCAAAGTAATGTCTCTGCTTTTTAATATGCTATCTAGGTTGGTCATAACTTTCCTTCCAAGGAGTAAGCGGCTTTTAATTTCATGGCTGCAATCACCATCCGCAGTGATTTTGGAGTCCAAAAAATAAAGTCTGACACTGTTTCCACTGTTTTCCCATCTATTTCCCATGAAGTGATGGGACCAGATGTCATGATTTTCGTTTTCTGAATGTTGATCTTCAAGCCAACTTTTTCACTCTCCTCTTTCACTTTCATCAAGAGGCTTTTGAGTTCCTCTTCACTTTCTGCCATAAGGGTGGTGTCATCTGCATATCCGAGGTTATTGATATTTCTCCCGGCAATCTTGATTCCAGCTTGTGCTTCTTCCAGCCCAGCATTCCTCATGATGTACTCTGCATATAAGTTAAATAAGCAGGGTGACAATATACAAACTTGACGTACTCCTTTTCCTATTTGGAACCAGTCTGTTGTTCCATGTCCAGTTCTAACTGTTGATTCCTGACCTGCATACAGGTTTCTCAAGAGGAAGGTCAGGTGGTCTGGGATTCCCATCTCTTTCAGAATTTTCCACAGTTTATTGTGATCCACACAGTCAAAGGCTTTGGCATAGTCAATAAAGCAGAAATAGATGTTTTTCTGGAACTCTCTTGCTTTTTCCATGATCCAGTGGATGTTGGCAATTTGATCTCTGGTTCCTCTGCCTTTTCTAAAACCAGTTTGAACATCTGGAAGTTCATGGTTCACGTATTGCTGAAGCCTGGCTTGGAGAATTTTGAGCATTACTTTACTAGCATGTGAGATGAGTGCAATTGTGCAGTAGTTTGAGCATTCTTTGGCATTGCCTTTCATTGGGGTGAATGAAAACTGACTTTTCCAGTCCTGTGGCCACTGCTGAGTTTTCCAAATTTGCTGGCATATTGAGTGCAGCACTTTCACAGCATCATCTTCCAGGATTTGAAATCAAATCCCTTATGATTATACAGTGGAAGTGAGAAATAGATTTAAGGGACTAGATCTAATAGAGTGCCTGATGAACTATGGATGGAGGTTCGTGACATTGTACAGGAGATAGGGACCAAGACCATCCCCATGGAAAAGAAATGCAAAAAAGCAAAATGGCTGTCTGAGAAGGCCTTACAAATAGCTGTGAAAAGAAGAGAAGCGAAAAGCAAAGGAGAAAAGGAACGATATAAGCATTTGAATGCAGAGTTCCGAAGAATAGCAAGGAGAGATAGAGATAAGAAAGCCTTCCTCAGACATCAGTGCAAAGAAATAGAGGAAAACAACAGAATAGGAAAGACTAGAGATCTCTTCAAGAAAATTAGAGATACCAAGGGAACATTTCATGCAAAAATGGGCTTGATAAAGGACAGAAATGGTATGGACCTAACAGAAACAGAAGATATTAAGAAGAGGTGGCAAGAATACAGAGAAGAACTGTACAAAAAAGATCTTCATGACCCAGATAATCACGATGGTGTTATCACTCACCTAGAGCCAGACATTATGGAATGTGAAGTCAAGTGGGCCTTAGAAAGCATCACTACGAACAAAGCTAGTGGAGGTGATGGAATTCCAATTGAGCTATTTCAAATCCTGGAAGATGATGCTGTGAAAGTGCTGCAGCAAGTTAAGTACTTATTAAAAGGAAAAATGAATTTAACAGAAGATGCTTGCTCCTTGGAAGAAAAACTATGACCAATCTAGACAGCATATTAAAGAGCAGAGACATTACTTTGCCAACAAAGGTCCATCTAGTCAAAGCTAGGGTTTTTCCAGTAGACATGTATGGATGTGAAAGTTGGACTACAAAGAAAGCTGAGCGCCAAAGAATTGATGCTTTTGAACAGTGGTGTTGGAGAAGACCCTTGAGACTCCCTTAGACAGTAAGGAGATCAAATCAGTCCATCCTAAAGGAAACCAGTCCTGAATATTCATTGGAAGGACTGATGCTGAAGCTGAAACTCCAATACTTTGGCCACCTGATGTGAAGAACTGACTCACTGGAAAAGACCCTGATGCTGGGAAAGATTCAAGGTGGGAGGAGGGGATTGAAGGGGACGACAGAGGATGAGATGGTTGGATGGCATCACTGACTCAATGGACATGAGTTTGAGTGAGCTCCAGGAGTTGGTGATGGACAGGGAGGCCTGGAATGCTGCAGTCCATGGGGTTGCAAAGAGTTGAACATGACTCAGTGACCGAACTGAACTGAACGGAAGAAGAAAAAGAGTACAGTACTCGTGCATAGACACACGGGCCACACCCTCACAGTGGTTTGAATCACTTTTCTGGGGCACTTCTGGGTTCTTTTGAACAAGCTTTTTGATTGCTTGGTTCACAGTCCATACTTGGTATATCTCAGGATACTCCCATGCGTGCACACGCATCTCTTAGCCAAGATGGATTCTACCACAAAGGCTTGGAGTGTCAAAGGACTTTTGACATAACTCCCCTTCGGCCTCCAAGGAATCTTTCTGTGTTTGTGTGGTCAGGGAAGTCTCCTGACTTCGAGAATGAGCAGTATGAGATCTGGGCAGGGCCCAGCCTCCTTACCTTAATTGTCCTGCTATTCTCGTCTTGGTCAATGGGTTGACCATATGGGTTATCCTCGTTTCAGTCCATCGGATTGAATCTCCAATTGCTTTTCCCTGAGGAGGCCCATCTACCGCCTGCTTCAGTAGGAGGGCCCTGCAGAGAGGGGCTCAATTTGTAACTAATCTCACTTGGGGCCACACATGGACACGCAGTGGTGGGGGCGGTGGATGAGTCAAAAATGCCTGGATGGGAGGCTTGAGTCAGCACCCAGTACATACCTCCTCTCCCCACCCCACCCTGCCTTGCTATGTTTAGCCAGGGCTAACTCACTCATTCACTTGGCCTGAAGTGTGGAGGTCTGACGGAGTGGAGGAGGAGAAGGCCACCCAATCACCCTGCTACAAGTCACCACTCCTGTTCACTGAGTGCCTGCAGGGGCCAAGTGGTATGCAGGAACCAAAACTCCACCTCCCCCAAACTCAGCGCTTCTGGAATGAAATCTGTGGGCTTCAAAACACACCTCAAACTCATCCACTTCTCACGCTCTCCCTGGTCTGCCTCCATTATCACTCACCGGGATCAGCAGTTCCCTCCTTCCTAGCCCCACAGCTCCGCGTGGTCCCCCACAGCCTGTTCTTCCCAAAGCAGCCAGAGGGCACCTGTGAGCACCTGAGTCAGGTCCCACTTCTCTGCCCACAGCTCTCCAGGGCTCCCACCTTCCTTAGGGTAAAAGCCCAAGTCCTCTGGTAGCCCACAAGGCCCTGTACGACCCGGCCCTCCACCTCTCCCTCTCCCCTTTGCTCTCTCTGTCCAGTCACCTGAGCCTCTTCACTACTCCTCCCATATGCCATACATGGTTGTTGCCCCAGGACCTTTGCACTGGCTATTCCTGCTGCCAGAAATGCTATTCCCCCATCTTTTTTTTCTTTTTGGCTGCATCATGTGGCTTACAGGATTGGTTGCCCTGACCAGGGCTTGAACCCAGGCCACGGCAGTGAAAGCACTGAATCCTAACCACTGGAGCACCAGAGAACTCCCATCCCCAATCTTCTCATAGCTTCTTCTATTCTATCTAAATATCACCTCCTTAGGCAAACCCTCTTTTTCTAAAAAACATTCGTTTTGTCTATTTTGGGCTGTGCTGGGTCTTCATTGTTGCACACAGGGGCTACTCTCTCATTGCTGTGAGCAGTCTTCTCATTGCGGTGGCTTCTCTTGTTGCAGAGCACAGGCCCTAGGGCACATGGGCTTCAGTAGTTGTGGCATGGGGACTCGATTGTTGCGGCCTGCAGTCTCTAGAGCACAGGCTCAGCAGTTGTGGTGCAGGGGATTAGTTGCCTCGAGGTGTACGGAATCTTCCCAGTCCAGAGATTGAACCTATGTCCCCTGCATTGGCAAGTAGATTCTTAAACACTGGTGCATACTAAGTCCCTTCAGTCATGTCCAACTCTTTGCAACCCCATGGACTGTAGCCTGCCAGGCTCCTCTGTCCATGGGATTCTCCGGGCATGAATACTGGAGTAGGGATTCCAATCCAGGGAGCCATCCTGAGTCTCTTGTGTCTCTTGCATTGGCAGGCAGGTTTTTTACCACCAGCCCCACCTGGGAAGCCCACTGCTCTTAAGCACTGGACCACCAAGGAAATCCTGCCTTCCTTCATTGTGGTCTAAAAGAACGTCCAGCTCACTCTCCTTCCACTTTCCCCCTTTTGTTTTACTTTCCTCACAGCATTGTGGTCCTCTGAAATTGATGTTCTTCTGTTTATGTTCATTTTCCTCCTCAGACCTTCAGGTCCAGGTAGCTGAGCCCAGGCTTGCCTCGGTCCCTCCTGTCTCCCTGGTACAGAGTGCAGGTCCTGGTACACAGTTAATGCTGAATATGTGCTTGTTGGCTGACTGAATGGATCTTTGCAGCATCTCCCCAGATGTGGGGACTTTTATGGACCCCCATTTCACACAGGGGGAAACTGAGGCTCAGAGAAATTCAACCTGAAACCTGAAGGGCAGTTTGCTGCTGGAGGGCGCACCCTGGGACTCTGCGGGATGAATGGTGGTGTCTCAGGCACAGAGGAGCAAGTTGAGGGCCTGCTTGACAGGGTGGGGGTAGAGTCTGTCCACGCAGCCTTGGGGCCACTATGTGTGTGTGTGTGTGAGAAAAAGAGAGAGGGAGAGGGCTTCGAACCTGGGGAGAGGCCTCTAAAATAACGGTGGGGGAACCCTCTCTTTCCTCTTTCGCCTCCCCGCTAAAATAAGCTCAGGATGTCCAAGCAAGTGGACCCGCGTGGGGAGCGACATGGAGTAGAGGGCTGCACGCTTATTATAAAGACCCACTCACAGCCACTCCAAATTCCTCTTCCATGCGCTCCCTCCCCTCTCCTCTCCCACCCCCCCACCCGTCCCCCTTTCTCTTTTCTCCTCCATCAAGACCGTCCCCGCTGGCCCCCGCAACCGCATCCCGGTCCCCCAGAGCTTGCTCCCGACTCCCGCCCACAGGAGCCCCTAGCCAATGGCCGCGTTTCCTGATGAGGTAATGCGTTCCTTCCGCGTTCCTATTGGCCAGCCTGGTGCTCTTGTCCAGCTCCCAAGAAAACTCAGACCTTGTGAGGCACGGTGGGCCAGTCCCTGAAGCCTCTGAGCACCTGCTCTCCCCTCCTGACTGTGGGACACTCCTCCAATTGCCCCTGCCCCTGGGCTCAAGCCTTAGCGAGAAGAGGAAGGCTGGATTTCCCTGCCCCCCTCCCTCTGCTTCCAGGGGCGCCTAATCCTCGGGTCTGCGCAGGAAAGATAGAAGACCCCCGCCCAGCCCCCAGCAATCAAAAGACCCCAGGGCTTTGATTGACCTTTCAGGACAACTGCACATTAATTGAGCGCCCACTGTATGCCAGCCTGGGACCCACTGGGGATACTGCAGGGTTGAAATCGTTCCCAGGTCCCTTCTCTCTTGGGCTCACGATGGAGACTGGGGACAGACCGCCGGAGATCCCCAACTCCTTCCCCTTCTAGCCCATGCGGCAGCAGCCTGATGGCAGAAAGAGTAGGCAGGGGCTGGCGGTTTCCTGGCAAGCCAGGCTGTACTGTCAGCGCTGCCAAGCCGGGCAGGGATGACAGAGGCAGCGAGGGGGAGGCAGGGGGGCCTCCCCTCTTAATTATCTTGTTCACTTGTTTATTTACTGGGAGCTCGGGCGCATTGGGGGCCGTGCCTTCCTGTTCACTGTGTATTCTTTCAACAAACATTTATTCAGTTGGGCCCCTGCGCTGACCACTGGTTCTTGTTTTACGTACTTCCTCCTTAATCCCCCTCCCCTCGCCTCCCTGAACCATTCTAATAGGCTTTTTTTTTTTTTTTAATTGTGAGCGTTCTAGAGCCTAGATAAGGTTGTTTTGTCTGCCCGTTCCTCTTTTTTCTGAACTTTCCTTTTGAGATGGAAAGCACAAATCTTAGCTGGAAAGCTGGATGCATTTTTGCCCAAGCATAGATTCACCACCGCCCAGCCTCCCCCATAGAGGCCAGTGGTCAGAGAAAGAGATAGAAGGAACCAGGGCCTGGGTTAGGGAGACCGCAGTGTAGGTGAGTCTAACAAATGCAAGGTCAAATCTTATCTTTATTTGAAATTTTGATATTTTGCTCATTCTAGATTTTGGAGGGCTTTAATTTTGGTTTTTCCAAATATTGCAGTCAAATGTTATTTCCCTGGAGTGCTAACTTTTACAATGCTCCCCTGAATTTTGTCACTCAGGACTGTGCCTCCTTCAGATTATCCTAGTTCTAACCCTATATAGAACATTCCAGGGCTTCCTTGGTGGCTCAGTGGTAAAGAATCCACCTGCCACGAGTTCAATCCCTGGGTCAGGAAGATCCCACATGTCGAGGAGCAACTAAGCCTGTGTGCCACAATTATTGACCCTGCGCTGTAGAGCCCAGGAACTTCAACTGCTGACCCCACTTGCCACAACTACTGAAGCCCGAATGCTCTAGAGCGCATGCTCCATAGCAAGAGAAGCCACCACAATGAGAAGCCTTTGCAACGCAACTAGAGAGGAGCCCACACAGCCAGGAAGACCCAGCACATCTGAAAACAAACAAATAAATAAAATTATTATTTAAAAAATGCTTCCTTAACACTCCACCACCTGGAAGGCTTGGGTTAGGCGGCGGCTCCCAATGGATGCCCTCCTCCCCCCAGGGAACCTTCTACTCTCCATCATCACAGTTTAGTTTGCCTGTCTTTAACATTGCTATAAATAGACTTATACAGGACACAGTCTTTGGAATCTGGCTTCTTTCACTGCATAATGCTTTTGAGGTGCATCCAAGATGTTCCCTGTGTCAAGTTCATTCCTTTTCACTTCTATCTTATTCTGGTGTATGGATGGACTGAAGTTTGTTTATCTACAAACTCATGGGCATTGGGGTTGTTTCCCATGTTTGGCAGTTTCAAATAAAACTGCTGTGATCACTGTGACACACATCTTCCTGTGGACACATGCTTTTCGCTTCTCTTGGGTAAACACCCAGGAGTAGGGTGTCTGGGTCATATGGTAGGTGTGTGTTTAACTTTTTTAACAAACTGCCAGTTTTCTAGGCTGGCTGGTAGGAATTTTGCATTCCTACCAGCAGCAGAGGAAAACACCCACAAACCCAGGTATGGGGCATTCATATTTTTGGTGTCTTTATCGAGGGGTCATTTAAGTATACAGTGCGATGAGTTTTAACAAATACAGACACCTGTGTAACTGCCACCTAAATGGAACAGATGTATATCCATCACCTTAGACAACTTCTGTGGAATGTGTCTTTAATTTATAAAGAGTGGGGAGGGCAGAAGTGTGAGAGATCTCACTTTTTTTATTGTTTTCTGAGCTTTCTGCTTTGTTTTGAAGTCCTACCCATGTGCCTTAAAGTGAACATCTTTGACAATAATAATTTTCTCAGAGATGAGGGTACCCATAATCTTATTTCTCCTGAGCCTTGTCCAGTTTATTTCATTATTATTTTTAAAATTGAGCAAAGAGCTAGTATCTTCATAACCTATATGGGAAAAGAACCTGAAAAAGAATGGCTATGTGTATAGGTGTAACTGAATCACTCTGCTGTACACCAGAAACTAACATTGAAAATCAACTATACTCCAACATAAAATAAAAATTAGCTAGAGGGACTTCACTGGTGGTCCAGTAGTTAAGACTCTGCACTCTCAATGCAGGGGGCTCAGGTTCGATCACTGGTCAGGGATTAGAGCCCCATGTGCCACAACTAAGAGTTTGAATGCCACACCTAAAAGATCCCTCGTGAACCAAGACTCGCTGGAGCCAAATAAGTTTTAAAAATAAATAAATAAAAAATTTTAATGGATACATGTATATGTATAACTGAATCACTTAGCTGAACACCTGAAATTAACACAACATTGTATAAATCAACTATACACCCAATATAAAATAAAAATTAAATTTTAAAAAAGCTAGTGACACCGTGCTGTGGCCTGGTGACACTCCAAACACTTTGCAGCTATTAAATATAATAACCAAAATTATTTAATCCCCTCCCCCAGCAGCATCACAAATTAGACAGTTATCATTGCCATTTTAGAGATGGAAAAACTGAGGTACAGAAAGGTGATGCCCCCTGCTCCCCTCCCAGAGCTCCAAAGTGGGTAGAACTGAGAGTTGAACCAGGCCCCGTGGCACCCTGGGCTCCCGATCACCACACATGCTGCCTCCATGCTCCCGGCAGGTAAAAGTAATCAACAAACACCCCCCACGGGCCCACACTCCCTCTCCTACAATCCCAATGCCTAAAACACCCAAAATAGAAACTTTCCATTGGAATGATGCTAAAACTCATTGAGAATCAAGAGTTAATAGCCTTTGGGAATTCCCTGGTGGTCCAGTGGTTAAACTCCACTGCAGCGGGCACAGGTTTGATCCCTGCTCAGGGAAATAAGAACGCGCATACTGCAAGAGGTGGACAATTAAGAAAAACAAGTTAATAGACTGGTTTTTACTAAACTTCATTTATCCCATTTTCTGTATATGTGTTTTCTTCCTACTGCTACTGTGTTCGATTGGGAGGGGAGACCAGGCTGCCTCAGGCCCCACTGGAGGGTGTTATTCATAGATGCTGAGTGTGTGCATGAATGTTCAGTCTCTTAAGTCATGTCCGACTCTTTGCAACAACACGGATGATAGCCTGCCAGGCTCCTCCGTCCGTGGGATTTCCCAGGCAAAAATACTGGAGTGGATTGCTATTTCTCTCCCGACACAGGGATCAAACTCATATCTCCTGTGTCTCCTGCATTGTAGGCAGATTCTTTACTGGCTGAGCCATCAAGGAGGTGATGCCTAAAGGAGAAGAAAGGGGTGGTAGCAGAGGGAGGACAGGGTGTTCCCATCTGAAAGCAGAAAGCACAGCTTGTGCAAAGGCCCTGAGGTGCCTCAAGGGCTGGAAAAGTGTCCTGTGGGCCTGCAAAATATCCTAGGAGGGGCAGGAACACAGGGGTTCATGCTGGCTTTCCTGCCTGCCTGGGGAGGCTCCCATACCACCCTCTGACCCCAAGATGCTGGGGCTTGAGTCTCTGCAGCCCAAGGGTGTCCCGAGGGCTCATTGCTGGTCTCCCCTGGGTTCTCCTGGAGGCTCAACCCTGCAGGTGTCAGAATCTGATTATGTCCTGACAGGCGAGCACACCATTCACCCAAACCTGAATGCCGAGGAGACCCCTCTGCCCAGGAGTGCAGAGGCTCTGGCTCACCCCACTCACCCCCACTCCCTGTGTCTGTGCGTGCTAAGTGGCTTCAGTCGTGTCCAACTCTTTGCGACCCCATGGACTGTAGCCCACAGTCTCCTCTGCCCGTGGGATTCTCCAGGCAAGAATACTGGAACGGGTTGCTGTGCCCTCCTCCAGGGGATCTTCCCCACCCAGGGATCGAACTCACATCTGTTACATCTCTAGCATTGGCTCCCTGGGTCTTGGCAATTGGTTTGAGGATGAAGACTTTTTTTTTTGAAAAGGTTTCACTCTGTGCAAATCTGCCATCTTTGTGGGTCAGCTTCTGGGTCAAAGATCTGGGAGTCTGCTGCTCTTTTATTTCCCTTTCTCTTACCCTCCACTTCTATAAGGTATACAAATCTTCCACACTTATTCAAGGGGAAACACTCCAAGACCCTCAATGGATGCCTGTAATCTCAGATAGTACCAAACCTTATTATGACTTTTCCTATACCTAGGGGCTTTCCTGGTAGCTCCCTGGTAAAGAACCTGCCTACTAATGAAGGAGACCCGGGTTCGATCCCTGGGTCAGGAAGATGTCTTGGAGAAGGAAATGGCAACCCACTCCAGTATTCTTGCCTGGGAAATCCCATGGACAGAGGAGCCTGGCGGGCTACAATCCACAGGGTTGCAAAACAGTCAAACACGACTTAGCGACTAAACAAACAACAACAATATACCTGTGATAAAGCTTTTTTAATACAATTTTTAAAGGTTACACTCCACTTACAGTTATTACAAAATATTGGCTATTGATAAATTAGGCACGGTTAGGGAATGCACACCCACTCCAGTACTCTTGCTGGAAAATCCCATGGATGGAGAAGCCTGGTAGGCTGCGGTCCGTGGGGTCGCTAAGAGTCCGACACGACTGAGCGACTTTACTTTCACTTTTCACTTTCATGCATTGGAGAAGGAAATGGCAAACCCACTCCAGTGTTCTTGCCTGCAGAATCCCAGGGACGGCGGAGCCTGGTGGGCTGCTGTCTATGGGGTCGCACAGAGCCGGACACGACTGACGCGACTTAGCAGCAGCAGCAGCAGAGAATGCACAAGTTGCCAGCGTCCCTAGGCTTGTGCTTTGCAGCCACTGTGAAGTGTGGCTCAGAGGGTAAAGCATCTGCCTGCAATGCAGGAGACCCGGGTTTGATCCCGGGTTCAGGAGAAGATCCCCTGGAGAAGGAAATGGCAACCCACTCCAGCATTCTTGCCTGGAGAATCCCATGGACGGAGGAGCCTGGTAGGCCACAGTCCACGGGGTTGCAAAGAGTCGGAAACGACTGAGCAATTTCACTTTCACTTTAACACAAGCCCTGTGGTAATGCGATAGTTGACTGAGACACCTTCTAAACCACGTGCAGGCAAGAGACACTAAACAAAGGAATGATTCAAGCCCTGGGTTGGGGAAGACCTGGTTGCCCAGGCACTAAGACACTATGCTCCCGATGCAGGGGGTCAGGGAACTAGATCCCACATGTCACAGCTAAAAGATCCTGAGTACTGAAACGAAGACCTGCTGCAGCCCAATAAATAAGCATTTTTAAAAAGCCCGGGGTGGGACAGAGTTGAACTGTGCAAGATTTCACCACACTGCTCAGAATGGCAGCAATTTGAAACTTATGAATTGTTGACTTCTGGAACTTTCCATTTAATATTGTTGGACCTGAGTTTGACAGCAGGTCACTGAAACAACAGAAAGCAAAGCTGTAGACTGGGGAGAACTGCGGTGTCAGCCAATCCTGTCATCTGTGCCTGCATCATGGACATCAAACTGGCCCACTCCCACCCCCTTCCTCTGGCTCTACCTGGTCCAGTCCCCATCATAAGTGGTCCAGCCTCAGGGCCTTTGCACTGGCTGTCCCCTCTCCCTCAATGCACTTCCCCCAGCTGTAATAACATCATATATTTCCTTTGCTTTTAAAAATGTATGTTAAGAGACTTCTCTGGCGGTCCAGTGGATGAGACTCCACACTCCCAATGCAAGGGGCATGGGTTTGATCCTTTGTCGGTGAACTAAGATCCAGCATACTATGCAGCACAGCCAAAAAAATAATCAAGGCTGTGAGTTCCAGGAAAGCAGTGACTGTGCATACCACCTCCTCGCACAGTTTCTGGCATGCAATTCTTGTTGTTGTTCAGTCTATCAGTCAAGTCCAACTCTTTGTGACCCCAGGGACTGCAGCACACCAGGCTTCCCTCTCCTTCACCATCTGCCTGAGTTTGCTCAAACTCATGTCCGTTGAGTCGGAGATGCCATCTAACCATCTCGTCCTCTGTCGTCCCCTTCTCCTGCCCTCAATCTTTTCCAGTATCAGGGTCTTTCCGATGAGTTGGCTCTTCGCATCAGGTGGACAAAGTATTGGTTCTTCATCTTCAGCATCAGTCCTTCCAATGAATATTCAGAGTTGATTTCCTTTAGGATTGACTGGTTTGATCTCCTTGCAGTCCAAGGGACCCTCAAGAGTTTCTTCTCCAGCACCACAATTTGAAAGCAGAAATTCTTCAATGCTCAGCCTTCTTTATGGTCCAACTCTTCACATCTGTATATGACTACTGGAAAAAACCATAGCTTTGACTATACAGACCTTTGTCAGCAAAGTAACGTGGCATGCAATAGATGCTCAATAAAATTTCCTTCACAGTGGAAGGTGTTAATACATGGTACCTCAGAAAACACCCTGGTTGTAGTCCCAGGTCTCAGATGGGAGCGTTTGGCCATAGACACCGATAGAGATTTTAAAAAGGAAGGAAAAAAAAAAGCCTCCAAATTTTGGTTGCCTCTCTCTGCCTTTAATTATTTTGTCGACAAGGCTCACAATTCAGCAAGTCAAGGTGGCATTTGAGAGGGACGGTTCCCTTTAGCGTAGCTGACAGCTAATTTGTGGGAAGTTTAATTACAGGCGGCGTTAATTAACTGGCAGAGCGCTGGGCAAGGAAGGCAGCCATCTGTTCCTAAAAGCCTCCTCCCCTCCTGGGCCTGGCTGGGAGGCTGTGAGGGGTGGGCAAGGAAGGGGACAGGGTGTGGGGAGGAGGCGGAGACAGAGGAGGAAGAAAGGAGGGTCAGGGGATGAATCAGAGCCTTGTCGCCCCCCCTTCCAGATGCCATCCGGGCTGAGATGTTGGCTGTCAGCCTCCTTGTAGCCTCCATGATTTTGCAGCTGCCTCCAGAGGCTGCTGGGAGTGGCAGTAACAGCTCCCTGGAATCTGCCCCTCAATGGTTGTATCATTAGGAGCAGAGAGTGCAGAATAGAGGAGGTGAAGAACACACTGACCTCAGGCCACCCTGGAGTGTGGCACCCACAAAAGGAGGCTGGGAGGAGGAGCTGGGTTGGAGCCAGGGGTGAGGGATGTTCTAATCAACCTGGCCTGGGAGTGGGGGAATCACTCTGGCTTCTCATCCCACCATTTTCCAGCTTTGCCCCTTCTGAGCTGTTTGCCCTTAGGCAAGTTGCTTAACCTCTCTGGGCCTCAGTTTGTCTGGAAAGTAGGATTGAGTATGCGTGTATGCGTGCTAAGTCACTTCAGTCGTGTCTGACTCTGTGCAACCCTAGGGACTGCAGCCTCCCAGGCTCCTCTGTCCATGGGAGTCTCCAGGCAAGACTACTGGGGTAAGTTACCTTGCCCTCTTCCAGGAGATCTTCCCAACCCAGGGATTGAATCCATGTCTCTTATGTCTCCTGCACTGGCAGGCAGGTTCTTTACAGCTGAGCCACCAGGAAAGCCCCAGGATTGAATAAAATAGGAGCTAATTCCATTTGTCTTTCTAGAATGGTTGAGCCCAAGCATTTTCAGGCTGCAGAAGAGAGCTTTGGTATGGACTTGAAGTGTCATTCACTTGTCGTTACTAAAAATGCATATGCAGGGACTTCCCTGGCAGTCCAGTGGTGAAGACTCTGCACTTTCACTGCAGGGGGCACATGTTCAGTCCCTGGTCAGGGAACCAAGACCCCACATGCTGTGCCATGTGACAAATAATAACAATAATTTTAAAAAACTTTTTGTTTAAAAATGCATATGCATATTGAAGAGGGGTATGTGTCCAATAGGGCTTCCCAGGTGATGTTAGTGTTAAAGAACCCGCCTACCAATGCTGGAGATGTAAAAGACATGGATTGGATCCGTAGGTTGGGAAGATACCCTTGAGGGGGGCATGGCAACCCACTCCAGTATTCTTGCCTGGAGAATCCCATGGACAGAGAAGCCTGGCAGGCTATGGTCCATAGGGTTGCAAAGAGTTGGACATGACTGAAATGACTTAGCATGCACGCACGTATGTCCAACAAGGTTGAAAGCCTGTGTGCCTTGTAGGATTCTGAGTCTGCATGTGCTGTTCCCTCGTCCTAGAACACTTTTCCCATCCCAGCCCAATTGCTTCCACTCTCTCCTTCAAGTCTTGAGGTAGATGCCCTCTGCCAGAGAAGTCTTCTCTGACCCTCCAGGCTAGGTCAAGTGCCCCTGTGGCCCCGCACAGCACCAGTGTCTCCCCCATCACAGCCCTGGTCACCTGCCACTGCTTTGTCATGGCCTACCCCTCCCACTAGACTGAGAGTCCCAGGCGGGTGGGGACTGGGTCTGTCTGGGTCACTGCTTCATCTAGTGTGCCCAGAACAGGCTTGAACAAGTAGGTGGCAGCACAAATTGTTGTACAGACAAGACAGCTGGAGCTGATTTCCACACATGGGGAGGCGGTGGCCAGTGGAATTCAGAATTCAAAGTTAGAGCCCTATAAAAGAGAGGATTGAGACCTTCCTGGCGGTGCAGTGGCTAAGATTCCACACTCCCACTGCAGGGGGCTTGGGTTCAATCCCTGCTCAGGGAAGTAGATATATGTCACAACTGAAGATCCTGCCTGCCACAACTAAGACCTGATGCAGCTAGATAAACCAAAATAAGAACTATTTTAAAAATAAAACACAGAAGTGGAGAGGACTGTCTCAGGTGCAGAAGCATGCTTCCTGTCACCACTGGCTAAGTCAGATTCCGGGACTGTGGCCCTGAGCAGGCCACAGCCTCTTTCTCAGACAGTTTCTTCCTCTGGGAAATGGGGGTGTGCACAGGAACCGGGCTCTGGATGCCAGGAGTTAGTGCAGAAACTAACCACCATTCTGTGTGTCCTCTGAAGTCGTGCAGGAGGCTACACTTTCCCCAAGTCCACCCCTGTCCATGAGGTTGTCCATCCTTTGAGCCTCAGTTTCCCCATTTGGCCACCTTCCCCAAAAGAATTGACGCTTTTGAACTGTGGTGCTAGAGAAAGACTCTTGAAAGTCCCTTGGACTGCAAGGAGATCAAACCAGTCCATCCTAAAGGGAATCAACCCTGAATACTCATTGGAAGGACTGATGCTGAAGCCAAAGGTCCAGTACTTTGGCCACCTGATGCAAAGAGCTCACTCATCAGAAAAGACCCTTATGCTGGGGAAGATTGAGGGCAGGAGAAGAATGGGGCAACAGAAGATGAAATGGTTGGATGGCATCTCTGAGTCAACAGACATGAGTTTGAGCAAACTCTGGGAGGTAGTGAAGGACAGGGAAGCCTGGTGTGCTGCAGTCCATGGGGTCACAAAGAGTTGGACTTGACTGAGAGACTGAACAACACCACCCCTTATACACACACAACCAGGGTACTTCCTGGATGGACAAGGGGCAGCCTCTGCTGGTGCTCCCCTAAATCAGCCATCACATGGGCTCGATGGAACTGGCACAGGCTGGCCTTGCTATGCTGGCAGTCCTTGGCAGTGCCTGACTTTCCTGGAGGCAGCTGGAGAGGAGCCCAGACTTGGCTGCTGGGGCACTGAGGAGGCTGGGATGATGCTGAGCCCCCTTCTCAGAGGACGTAGGACCTGACTGGGGCAGGGAGCACTGTGTGCACTTATTAAGCACCTACTGGATGCTAAACTAGGCTGCTTGGGGCTTTCCCCATGCTGTTCCAGCTGCCAGGATTACTTCTCCTTTTCATGGTGTTGATTCCTGCCCTTCTGCTCTGAATTTAGAAGACATTGCCTCCGGTAAGCCTCCCAGATTTTCTGGGTTAGGGAAGACACCTCCCTTTGGGTCAACACAGAGCCTGTGGTTCCCCCACAGTTCTGATCACCTGATTTTATAGCTGGGTTATGGGCAGGTCACTCAGTCAATCAACAAACACTGACAAAGTGCTTAGTGGGTGTGAGGCACTATATGTGGTTGGCAAACCGTGCAGGGAAGGTACAGTTATGGTTCCAGTATGATATTACAGATGGCAAAAATGAGGCTCAGGGAGGTTTAATGGTGGAAAGAAGCTATAAAACTTGGGGCCTGGAGCACAGTAGGGCCTCAGTAAGAACTGGGTTTCATCCCTAGTGAGTTCACTCCCTCTGCTGGCATGATCGTGAGAAGTCAACTGTCTGGTGAACCAGGAGGTGCCTGCTCTGCTGTGGTGCCTGTGACCTTGAAGGAGGCTCAAGCTTAGAGGTGAGGGGATTCATTCATTCATTCACCTGTTCAACAAACATGTATTGGGTAGTTCTTTGGGCCACAAATGTGTTCAAGTGACAGGCATGCTGGCCACCTCTAATAACTGTTCTCTCTTCCATGGTAATAGACCCCCTGGTTTTCAGCTGGACCATTGGCCATTCAGAATAGACTACATTTCCCAGCATCCTTTCAGGCAAGTGTAGCCATACGACTGAGTTCTGGGTAATGCAGTATGAGCAAAACTGGTGTATGGGATTTCAAGGAAATGTCCTTAAAGAGAAAGAGTAAGGTCCGTCTAGTCAAGGCTGTGGTTTTTCCCGTGGTCATGTATGGATGTGAGAGTTGGACTGTGAAGAAAGCTGATTGCCGAAGAACTGATGCTTTTGAACTGTGGTGCTGGAGAAGACTCTTGAGAGTCCCTTGGACTGCAAGGAGATCCAACCAGTCCATCCTAAAGGAGATCAATCCTGGGTGTTCATTGGAAGGACTGATGCTAAAACTGAAACTCCAATACTTTGGCCACCTCATGTGAAGAGTTGACTCACTGGAAAAGACTCTGATGCTGGGAAGGATTGGGGGCGGGAGGAGAAGGGAACAGCAGAGAATGAGATGGCTGGATGGCATCACCGACTTGATGGACATGAGTTTGAGTGAACTCCGGGAGTTGGTGATGGACAGGGAGGCCTGGCGTGCTGTGATTCATGGGGTCGCAGAGAGTTGGACACGACTGAGTGACTGAACTGAACTGAACTGAAGCGCTTCCTCCTCATTGACTGGAATGCAGATGTGATGGCTAGAGCTCAAGCAGCTAATGTGCTCTATGAGGAGAAGGGTACTTGCTGAGGAGGTGGGACAAAAAGACAAAAGGAACCTGGGGCCTGGACACTGTGGCACCTCCATGTTATCCCTGGACTGACTACTCAAGTTCATGAGAAATAGCTCTCTGTGCTTAAGCTGCTCTGATAGGGTCTCAGGTCCCATTGCTCACTCCAAGCCTAACATGTCGCTCCCTGTCTCCCCTTCCGCATCCTTATCCCAGTCCATGCCTGCTGGACAGAGAGGCCTGCTCCTTCTTGGCAGCTCTGGATGCTGACGGCCACCCAGAGTGACTGAGGCAGTGTTCTCTGGATACTGTAGCCTCTGTTTGTGGCCTTAGGGCCAGTAGGCTAGGAGCAAAGCCCCTCAAACACTGGGTAGGAGGTCTTTACCATCTCCCAGAAATACTGTGCAAGGACCTCAGCCCACCTCTCTGCACCCACCCCACACACATACACACACCTGAGTCATGACCAAGAGCCCACCCTTGCCATCATCCATCCAAGAACAGACTCCCTTTTTTCTGAACTACTTTGGAGGTTCCCAGCCAGGTTTGGAAGTGGAGACAGCAAGACACAAGTGAAAAACACTCTCGTGAATTTCACTGGTGGTACAATGGATGAGAATCTGTCCGCCAATGCAGGGGACATGGGACCAGTCCCTGGTCCCGGAAGATCCCACATGCCACAGAGCAACTAAGCCCATGTCCCATAACTGCTGAACCTGTGCTCTAGAGCCTGTGCACCACAACCACTGAGCCCATGTGCTGTGACTACTGAAGCCCGTGTGCCCTAGAGTCTGTGCTCTGCAACAAGAGAAGCCACCACAATGAGAAGTCCCCACATCGCAATGAAGAGTAGCCCCTGCTCAACACAACTAGAGAAAGCCCGAGTGCAGCAACCAAGACCCAGTAATACAAAAAAAAAACCAGAAAGTTAAAAAAACCCACTCTAATATGGGCTTCCAGGGCTTCCCTGGTGGCTCAGATGGTAAAGCGTCTGCCGGCAGTGCGGGAGACCCGGGTTCGATCCCTGGGTTGGGAAGATCCCTGGAGAAGGAAATGGCAACCCACTCCAGTACTCTGGCCTGGAAAATTCCATGGACTGAGGAGACTGGTGGCCTACAGACCATGGGGTCGCAAAGAGTCGGATACAACTGAGTGACTTCACTCTAATATGTGTGAAAAAGAAGACATTTGACTAAATGCAGATCTTCACTCATGAAGCCACTAATACCAGACTGCTGTGTCCAAATCCTACTATCACCCATATGCTGTGCCCCCTGAGAAACTCTATACAACATTCTCTCTCAGATCTTCCTGATCACACTTGCCCCAAGTTAGCATCCACCCCTTCTTCATTGCCCAGAAGACCCTTTCACGGACCCAAGTTTCTGAGAAAAGCTTGCACTGAGAGCTGAAGAAACACCGTTACCTATTTACCATAAAATTAAATCACATCCATTCTGGTCTCCGAATCCAACTAGAAATTAAAAGAAACTAAAGGAGGCAGTAAACTGTGGAAAATTCTGAAAGAGATGGGAATACCAGACTACCTGACCTGCCTCGTGAGAAACCTGTATGCAAGTCAGGAAGCAACAGTCAGAACAGTACATGGAACAACAGACTGGTTTCAAATAGGAAAAAGAGTACGTCAAGGCTGTATATTGTCACCTTGCTTATTTAACTTATATGCAGAGTACATCATGAGGAACGCTGGGCTGGAAGAAGCACAAGCTGGAATCAAGATTGCTGGGAGAAATATCAATAACCTCAGATATGCAGATGACACCACCCTTATGGCAGAAAGTGAAGAGGAACTCAAAAGCCTCTTGATGAAAGTGAAAGAGGAGAGTGAAAAGGTTGGCTTGAAGCTCAACATTCAGAAAACAAAGATCATGGCATCTGGTCCCATCACTTCATGGGAAATAGATGGAAAAACAGTGGAAACAGTGTCAGACTTTATTTTTTGGGGCTCCAAAATCACTGCAGATGCTGATTGCAGCCATGAAATTAAAAGACGCTTACTCCTTGGAAGGAAAGTTATGACCAACCTAGAGAGCATATTAAAAAGCAGAGACATTACTTTGCCAACCAAGGTCTGCCTAATCAAGGCTATGATTTTTCCAATGGTCATGTATGGATGTGAGAGTTGGACTGTGAAGAAAGCTGATCACTGAAGAACTGATGCTTTTGAACTGTGGTGCTGGAGAAGACTCTTGAGAGTCCCTTGGACTGCAAGGAGATCCAACCAGTCCATTCTAGAGGAGATCAATCCAGGGTGTTCATTGGAAGGACTGATGCTAAAGCTGAAACTCCAATACTTTGGCCACCTCATGTGACGAGTTGACTCACTGGAAAAGACTCTGATGCTGGGAAGGATTGGGGGCAGGAGAGGAAGGGGACGACAGAGAATGAGAGGGCTGGATGGCATCCCCAACTCGATGGACATGAGTTTGAGTGAACTCCAGGAGTTGGTGATGGACAGGGAGGCCTGGCGTGCTGTGATTCATGGGGTCACAAAGAGTCGGACACAACTGAGCGACTGAACTGAACTGAACTGAAAGGAGGCAGAGGTGTACTTAAAATGATACCGTGTGTGTGTGCGCTAAGCTGCTTCAGTCGTGTCTGACTCTTTGTGACCCCATGGACTGTAGCTCTCCAGACTCCTCTGTCCATGGGATTCTCTAGGCAAGAATACTAGAGTGGGTTGCCATGCCCTCCTCCAGGTGGATCTTCCTGACCCAGGGATCAAACCCATATCTCCTGCATTGGCAGGCAAGTTCTTTACCACTAGTGCCACCTCAGTTCAGTTCAGTTCAGTCGCTCAGTCGTGTCCGACTCTCCGCGACCCCATGAATCACAGCACGCCAGGCCTCCCTGTCCATCACCAACTCCCGGAGTACACTCAAACTCATGTCCACAGAGTCGGTGATGGCATCCAGCCATCTCATTCTCCGTCGTCCCCTTCTCCTCCTGCCCCCAACCTTTCCCAGCATCAGAGTCTTTTCCAGTGAGTCAACTTGTCGCATGAGGTGGCCAAAGTATTGCAGTTTCAGCTTTAGCATCAGTCCCTCCAATGAACACCCAGGATTGATCTCCTTTAGAATGGACTGGTTGGATCTCCTTGCAGTATAAGGGACTCTCAAGAGTCTTCTCCAACACCACAGTTCAAAAGCATCGATTCTTCGGCGATCAGCTTTCTTCACAGTCCAACTCTCACATCCATACATGACCACGGGAAAAACCATTGCCTTGACTAGACGGACCTTGGTTGGCAAAGGAATGTCTCTGCTTTTTAATAAACTATCAAGGTTGGTCATAACTTTCCTTCCAAGGAGCAAGCGTCTTTTAATTTCATGGCTGCAATCAGCATCTGCAGTGATTTTGGAGCCCAAAAAAATAAAGTCTGACACTGTTTCCACTGTTTTTCCATCTATTTCCCATGAAGTGATGGGACCAGATGCCATGATCTTTGTTTTCTGAATGTTGAGCTTCAAGCCAACCTTTTCACTCTCCTCTTTCACTTTCATCAAGAGGCTATCAAGAGTGCCACCTAGGAAGCCCAAAATGATGCCATGGGGACACCCAGTTGACAAAACCCAGATCAGGGGTATCTCTGCAAGATGAAAGACCCAGTGGCCTCAAATAAATAAACTGCAAGGAAAATTAAAGGGAGAAAGATGGCAGGAGAAGCTCTGGATTAAAAGAGACTTTGGACAGACCTCCTGGTAGTCCAGTGGTTAAGAATCTGCCTTGCGATGCGGGGTACGCAGCTTCAATCCCGGGCTGGGGAACTAAGATGCCGTATGCCACAGAGCAGCTGAGCCCAAGTGCCATGGTTACTGAAGCCCATAAGCTCTGGAGCCCTCAGGCTACAACTAGAGAATCTGTGGCCTCAATGAAAGATCCCATGTGATGCAAGGAAGATCTCGCAAAATGCAAGCAAGATCCCAAATGCCACCGCTAAGACCCAGTGAAGCCGAGTAAGTAAATAATAAATACTTTTTAAAACCTGCTACTGCTGCTGCTGCTGCTAAGTCACTTCAGTCGTGTCCGACTCTCTGTGACCCCATAGACGGAAGCCCACCAGGCTCCCCCATCCCTGGGATTCTCCAGGCAAGAACACTGGAGTGGGTTGTCCTTTCCTTCTCCAATGTGTGAAAGTGAAAAGTGAAAGTGAAGTCGCTCAGTCGTGTCCGACCCTTAGCGACCCCACGGACTGCTGCCTACCAGGCTCCTCTGTCCATGGGATTTTCCAGGCAAGAGTACTGGAGTGGCTTGCCATTGCCTTCTCCATTTTAAAACCTACAGAACCAATTTTTTAAATAAATAAAAAATTAAGGAGACTTAGGAGACCATCAGTGACTCTAGAGTCTATCTCAGTCCTGCTTCAAACAGTCTAAAATATTGTACCACAGTATAATAAATGTGCACATTTCCACTGGCTCCCTGGATGAATAGTCAACGCTATTTAGGAATCATTATAGCATCAAGGAGGTGCTGGTGGTAGAGAACCTGTCTGCCAATGCAGGAGACACAAGAGACCTGGGTCAGGAAGATCCCCTGGAGAAAGGAATGACATCCCACTGCAGTGTTCTTGCCTAGGAAATCCCATGGACAGAAGAGCCTGGCATGCTAGCCTATAGGGTCTCAAAGAGTTGGACATGACTGAAGTGACTCAGCACGCATGCACGCATGAGGAATCATTTCATTCTGGACTTGATACCAGAGTTTGTGAGGTTGTTCTCTAAGGGGTCTCATCTTGTAGAGCAGGGTATCTCCTCTTGGCACTGTAGACAGTCAGATCAGATCATTCTCTGGGGCGAGACCCTCCCAGGGGCTAAGAGGTATGGAGCAGCATTCTTGGCCTTCACCCACTTGATACCAGGAGGGCCCCAGTCGTGATGACCACAGATGCCTGCAGACATCACTCAGTGTCCCCAGGGACACAACATCCCCTCTACAGTAGAGAACCACTGCTTTAGAGACACACACTGAAATATTTGTAGGTGAAAAAACATCTGGAATTTACATCAGAATAGCAAGGGAGGGGCTTCCCTGGTGGCTGAGCGGTAAAGAATCCACCTGCCAATGCAGCAGACACAGGTTTGATCCCTGATCTGGGAAGACCTCACGTGCCTTGGAGCAAGCAAGCCCATGTGCTACAATTATTGAGCGTATACTCTAGAGCCCGGTAACTGCTACTACCGAGCCCACGGGTACCAACTACTGAAGCCCATGCACCCTAGAGCCGTGCTCTGCAGCAAGAGAAGCCACTGCAAGAAGCCTACACACTTCAACTAGAGAGTATCCCCTGCTCTCCACAGCTAGAGAAAAGCCCACCTAGAAACGAAGACCCAGCAAAGCCAAAAATAAAATAAATAAAAATGTTAAAAAATATTTTTAAAAAAAATAGCAAGGAAGGAGGAGAATTAGAGGAGACAAGAATGGCCAGGAGTAGGTCAATCGGTGAATCTGAGTGATGGGTACACGTGGGACTATCCCCTGGAGGAGGGCACACCAACTCACTGCGGTATTCTCACCTAGAAAATCTCATGGACAGAGGAGCCACCGTCTATTGGGTCGCAAAGAGTCAGGCACAACTGAAGTGACTCAGCACAGCGTGGCAGCATATATAAATCACTGAATCTGAGTGATGGGTACATGTGGGGAAAGTCATCGTTCCATTCTTTCTGCTTGAGTGTGTTTGACACTTTCCACTATAAGCAGCTGAAATGATAAGGAAATTTCAATTGAACCCGGAATTGAGTTCATCATAATCTACTCACGGCGCTCTCAATGTAGAATCAAACGTGTTGTGCTGGGGACTTCCTCAGGCGGTCCAGTGGTTAAGACTTTGCTTTCCATTGCAGTGCAGTGGGGTGCGGGTTCAATCCTTGGTTGGGGAGCCCAGATCCCATATAGTGGCCAAAAAAATCAAAATGGTAAAAAGAAAAACTTCTATGCTGATATAAAATGTCAACACTCAGGGAAAGCTGGGTGAGGGGTCCATGGGAACTGTCCAGAGCCCCTTTACAATTTTTCTGTAAGGCTAAAAAATTATTCCAAAGTAACAAGTTTATTTTTTGTTTAAGGTTTAAATGAACACGAATATTAGGAATCAGGCCCTGTGGACACAGGATTTGAACTGAGGCACAGTGGCCCCGTCACAGGGCCACCATGGGGATGATGTACATAATGTCCCTGAGAAGACCACCCTCCCACCCCCACATCCCCTCCCTCACCCTGGGATGCCAGGAGCCAGCCTTGGGCTCGGCTGGGACTTGCCACACGGATGGCATGAGGGACTGGGCAGCCCCAGAGTAGCCAGGGGGAGAATCCACTTTCAAACCCACTTTATTATCTAGTCTCCGGGCTAAAAACATGCCTTCCTTCCACCCTGCCCTCCCGGATCTCTACCAGCCCGGGGCTGGTGGGTCTCAGTGGGGTTCTGGAGGCCCCTCCAAGGGCGCACTGGCCTCGGCCTCCCCCACGGAGGTGGCACTACAGCGGCGCCGGGAGGTATATCGGGTCAGCAGAGCCAGCCTCCGGGAGCGCAGCCGGGCCTGGACAGCCCAGATCGGGGTCTGGCGGCCGGACAGTGAGGGGTCTTCCTCGTCCCTGTAGCTGTCGACAGTGGAGTCAGAGCTGTCCTCCGTGCCGGCCACTGACTGCTTGCACATGGGACAGGAGCGCCGGGCAGCCTGGGAGAACCAGGGGTCGATGCACTTGCAGTGGTAGGTATGGGAGCAGGGCAGGACCTTGAGGCGGTCGCCTTCCTCGTACTCATCCAGGCAGATGGCGCAGAGGTCGTTACACCTGGTGAAGGTGTGGACCTGGGCCCTCTGGGTGGCCCTTGCCTTGACGGCCTGCCCGCTGGCCCGCCAGCTCCAAAGCCAATGCCACAGACGCTGCAGGACAAAGACAGCGCTGGTGAGCAGGGCCAGGGCGCGGCCCAGCACCCAGGAGACGGCCAGCACCGGGTGGCAGTCCAGGTCCGGGCCGGGCGGGTAGTCGGGCAGCAGGACAACGTGCGCTGACTTGTCACAGCGCATGATGACCCGCAGGTCCTGGGAAGCAGCCTCGCCCACGAACACCGAGGGGATGGCAATCTGCTGCCGCAGGTCCTCATACACGTGGGCCATGTGCACCAGGTCGTCGGAGCGCACATTATGCACGATAGCCGCCGCAAAGCCGGCGCGCTGGGCGTGCAGCACCTTGAGGTCGAACGCGCAGTCATAGCGGCGTATCAGCACGATGGCACCCAGGGAGCTGCTGCCCGGCCGGGGGCCCTGGATGGGATGGCATGCGTTGGCTGGCTTGGCCTCCATCAGGTAGCCTCGCACGCCCCCGGGGGCCAGGGGCGCCCCAAACAGGGCTGGCAGATCCGCAAAGTCCACCGTGCTCGAGTTGCTGGCCAGCACGGCCCGTACCACCGCCTGCGAGGGAGCGAGCAGCCCCAGCAGGATCAGCGAGACCCTGACTGCCCGCAGGGCCACAGCTGGCTGCCGCCGCCCCATGGCTGGCCTGTCCTTCTCCGGCTGCAGCGTGAAGCTAGGTCCCGCTGGGGACCGCCAATGGGAGGCCTCCTGGCATCTCCAGGGCCTCCCAGGGGACCGGTGGCCGGGGAGGGAATGGAGGTGAACTTGAAAGGGTGGCTCAGAGGCAGTTGAGCAGAGCAGCAGGGACCCTGGTGGCCCTACACGGAAACGGCTCCTGGGGGCAGCCACGCTCACATTCTGTCCTTGAAGGCTGGTCCCAGGAGGAGATGACCTACCCAGGCAGCCTTCCTGGCAGATGACACTGAAACCAGGAGCCCCCAGGGTTCTAGATGCCCCCAGCCTCTGTGACATCATCCTGTTACATCCAGTCTCTCCACCCCCTGCCAAGACAGAATTCCTGGGGCTCTGACCTGGGGGCTGGGCAACCTTGGAATAAACTTCTAGAAGTCTCAGTACATCCCTAGCTCCTGGACCTTGTAAGGGTAAAGCTCAGGGGTGCCACAAGGTGGTTTGGCAGTCCATGCTCCCCACCATGGCATGGATCCAGCCTTCACACTGACATTCTGCCATCATCATCTCCCCAAGCCTCCTAGAGACCCACTGAATAAGGGGGTCAATGTTCACCCATTTCGAGATTCCCAGGGGACTTGTTCAGGGCACCCTCTGCCCATGAGGTTTTAAAGCCCAAATCCCAGGCCTCCACCCTCCCTCACTACCCCTTGCTTAGTCTGCTCCAGACACACAGGCCTCCTTGGTGTTCTTCCGTGAACACACCCAGCACAATCCTGCCCCAGTGCCTTTGCACAGTCTGTGAAGGCCCTATCTCCCTGTGGCTGGCTTTTTCTTACTCTTCAGTTCTCAGTTCTTATGTCCTCAAGGTCTAACTGACTTGATGGGAGGGGTGGGAGAAGTGCAATGTCAGGGCTGGGCTAGCAAGAGCGGGTGGTCCAAGTCCCCATCACCTGGGAGACCAGCGGTCCCCAACCTTTTTGGTACCAGGGACCTGTTTCCAGGGGCTTCCCAAGTGGTGCCTGTGGTAAAGAATCTGCCCGCCAGTGCAGGAGATGCGAGAGACATGGGTTCGATCACTGGATAGGGAAGATTCCCTGGGGTAGGACATGGCAACCCACTCCAGTATTCCTGCCTGAAGAATCCCATGGACAGAGGAGCCTGGTGGGCTACAGTCCATGGGGTCAGAGAGTCAGACACAACTGAGTACACACACACCTGCACACACCCGTTTCATGGAAGACAAGTTTTCTGTGAACTGGGGGTGGGGGGTGGTTTCAGGATGATTCAAGTGCATTACATTTACTGTGCACTTGATTTTTATTATGATTACATCAGCTCCACCTCGGATCATCAGGCATTAGGTCCCGGAGACCACCTGAACCAGCTTTATTCTCTCAGCTTAGATCTTCCTCTCTATCCAGGTCTCCAACTGTCCCTCGTCCCTCATCCAGAGCGCTGGCCATCAGCCTCATGTCTCCCCCAACTCTTTATCCCAGATCTCCCACCATGAGTCTGCCACCTGGCTGGGCAGTCTACTCAAGCCCTGAATCATTGCTCTGTCATTAACAAGCTTATGTGAGACCAGGTTAGTCACAGAAGCTGTCTGGGCTCTAGTCTCCAGATCTTTCAGATGGGTGTAATGATGAGCAAGGAGATCCAACCAGTCCATTCTGGAGGAGATCAATCCTGGGTGTTCATTGGAAGGACTGATGCTGAAGCTGAAACTCCAATACTTCGGCCACCTCATGCGACGAGTTGACTCACTGGAAAAGACTCTGATGCTAGGAGGGATTGGGGGCGGGAGGAGAAGGGGACGACAGAGAATGAGATGGCTGGATGGCATCACCAACTCAATGGACATGAGTTTGAGTGAACTCTGGGAGTTGGTGATGGACAGGGAGGCCTGGCATGCTGTGATTCATGGGGTCGCAAAGAGTCAGACACGACTGAGCGACTGAACTGAACTGAATGATGAGCAACGTGCCTCATAGGGTCAGTGGTCAGAAAATTAAATGAGATAATGCCTGATTGGCGTTCACCATGTGTTAGTTTCTCAGTCATGTCCAACTCTTTGTGACCCCATGGACTGTAGCCTGCCAGGCTCCTCTGTCCATGGGATTCTCCAGGCAAGAATACTGGAGTGGGTTGCCATTCCCTTCTCCAGGGGATCTTCCTGACCCAGGGATTGAACCCCGGTCTCCTCCATTGCAGGCAGATTCTTTACCATTTGAGCCACCAGGGAAGCCCTTAGGGTCTGAACTTTTCATTCTCCCACAACAGACTTCCCTCCAGTTCACAACACTTTCAGTACATCACCACATGGCAGTCAAGCATATTTGTAAAGTTTAATCCTCTGGTCTCTCCCATGCTCTCAACTCTCCCATGGCTCTCACTGCCCTCTTGAAATCCAAGTTCCTTTCCGTGTCTGACACAGCTCTCCATGGTCAAGCCCCTGCCGGTCTCCAAAACCGCAATAATTTTCTTTTTAAAAATTTTACTATTTTTGAAAAAAAAAAATTTTACTATTTTTGGCTGCACTGGGTCTTCATTGCTTTGCACGGGCTCTCTCTAGTTGTGGTGAGCAAGGGTTACTGTTTGCTGTGCTGGACATGCTTCTCATTGCAGTGGCTTCTCTTGTTGCGAGCACGGGCTCAATGCGGGTGGTCTCCATTGTGGCGCATGGGTTCTAGAGCACAGGCTCAATAGTTGTGGCACACAGGCTTAGCTGCTCTGAGGCATGTGGGATCTTCCCGAACCAGGGATTGAACCCATGTTCCCTGCATTGGCAGGCGTATTCTTATCCAACTGCGCCACCAGGGAAGCCCCTCAATGCTCTTCAATGCTCCGAATGCATCATGATTTACTAACCTTTAGAACTTTGCAAATGTTGTTCCCTCTGCTGGGAACAGAATTCTCTCTCCTCAACCACACTTCACCAGGCTGGCTAGCTTGTCTCTGTTGCTTTAATACTTCCCAGAGCAGCCCTCAGCTAATGATAAAGAAGAGACACAGGAGTCAAACAGACAGAAGACCATGTGACAACTGAGGGAGAGATTCCAGTGATGTGTCTACTAGCCAAGGAATGTCGAGGGTAGCCAGCAACCACCAGACGCTAGGAGGGAGGTGGGAAACAGATTCTCCCTCTGACTCAGCAAGAAGGAACGGACCCTGCCGATACCTTGACTTTGGACTTTCAGCCTCCACAACTGTGAGGGAGGCCCTGGTCATGGCAGGTGTAGAATGAATGCACAGTTGGAATCCTTGTCCCTAGGGCCGCGTCTGGGTGGGGCCAACCAGACACAAGGTGTCAGCACATTGAGACCGAAGGGTGAGGAAGGATGAAGTTGGAGTGGGGGGTGGAGAGCAACATGCTGGGAATGCAAAGGGCACGTGCCAAGGGCCCACGGTGAGAGTGAGCGAGTGAGTGGGAGCTGAATGGCTGGATGTGGCAAGCCGGCAGAGTGGCTAAGAAGAGGGTCTTATTGAAGGATGGGAGAGAGATGGGGGAAGTAAAGGCGGGACCCGACCCAAACCTTGAATGTCGCTGACTTTAGAATTTACACAGAGATGGATGAGGAGCCTTAGAAAAGCTCAGAATAGAGACGGGGCACGGTCAGATCATATCTCTCGTTTCTGCTCTCTGTATTTCTGCACCGCTTGAATCTTCTTACGATGGGAGTGAATCCACTTATGACTCCTGAAATAAAGAAAGATTTGTGTTTCTCAAAGAACCCGCTGGTTGTTGGATGCAGGGTGGGTTGGAGAGACAAAGAGAGGTGGAGAACCGGGGGAGGGACTGGGGAATGGGACAGAGAGAGGATAACAGGGGATTATAGCCCTGAATGAGTGAGTGGGCAGGAAGGTCAAAAGGGGAGATGTCCTTGAATGCAGCCGGTCATGGGGGTGAGGGGCATCACTCTCTAACAATGCCTTCCCCTGGGGCTTACTTGGAACAAGTTTTGTTTGGTGCTACTGTCTTTAATGTCTTTCTGGCAATGGCTAATTTTCCTAGGATACAGGTCCTTGGCTCCATGGACACTTTTTTACTTTCTGACCATGCTGTGCGGCATGTGGGACCCTAGCCCTCCAACCAGGCATTGAACTTGAGTCCCTCTGCATCACAAGCGCAGAGTCTTAAAGACTGAATGACCAGGGAAGTTCCTTCCCTTCCCCATCGACATTTTGAGGCATCATTTTGTTTTCTGTATCTTTATTTCTTGTGGGTCCCTTCCCTTTGGAACAAGTGATATAGGTTTTTCGTTTATGACTCAATCATCTTTTTAAGGAAAGATAGAATGTTGATCTTTAGGGAGTATTTGGTAAACAAAGAAACAGGCGCATGATAGGGAAAAGTTCAAGACAGAGTTCTCCAAAGACGGGCACTTAATAAACAGAGTGTATTCATTTGTTAGGGCTGCTGTAACAAAGTACAATAAGTCCCCTACATACAAACCTTGGAGCTGCTAAATTTCAAAGATGCAAACGGGTGTTTGCAGGTCCAGTCACATAGTTTAGTTCACCTGTCTGCCGTACACTGTCATCCTCAACAAGTCATTATGCGTTTGTGTAGTTTACAGTAGAGGGTACAGCATCTTTATTTCAAGCCCAGGATGTCTGGAAGCTTCCCTGGTAGCTCAGTTGGTTAAGAGTCTGCCCACAATATGGGAGACCCAGGTTGGACCCCTGGATGGGGAAGATCTCCTGGAGAAGGAAATGGCAACCCACTCCAGTATTCTTGCCTGGAGAATTCCCTGGACAGAGGAGCCTGGTGGGCTGCAGTCCGTGGGATCACAGACAGTCACCCACCACTGAGTAACACTTTCAATTTCTGGATGTCCGGAAGCAAGCGTAAAAGCAGTAGCGATGTAGCTGGTACTGCTAAGAAGTGCCAAGTGATAACGATGGAAACAAAAGTGAAAATAATTGAGGGAGTGCAGCAACAAGAGGAAGAAGCAGCTGAAGAATTGAAAGGATTCGCGGCGCAGGAGATGGTAAGGGGTTTTCTTTATTTCAGGGGGTTCTGTTCATTTTCTGAAGCAGAGGACCAAATGCAGAACAGTACACGGAAGCTGCAACAGCCATTCAGATTGCAATCCAGTAGCTGCCGTGTCATCTATGATGAAGAAAGAAAAAAAAAAGAGCTACTACCAAGACATCGCTGGATTGTTTTTTTTCAGGAGGGTAGATAGAGTTGAATCCGCAAGGAACCAGAAGCTATGCCACCAGCGTCAGGCGTGAGTGACACTGCAACCTGCCCTCTGTCTCCTGTTGCTGATGATCCTGCAGCTCTCCCATCTCCCACCTCCTCTAGCTCCTCCAGTGAGTAACTCTTCTTGCCTCTTCGCTTGATGCCTGCCCCTGCATGCCAGCCACTGATTGTGTTGTGCTAAGGTACTGTACTGTAATATTAAAAATGTTTTCTTTATTTTTGGCGTTTGTTTGTTTATGTATTATTTGTGTGAAACGGATTACAGTACTACACAGCTGACTGTATTAGTGAACTACCTAGACTAACTTGGCTTCCCCGGTGGCTCAGACAGTAAAGAATCCACATGCAATGCAGGAAACCCAGGTTTGATCCCTGGGTCAGGAAGATTCCCTAGAGAAGGGAATGGCAACCCACTCCAGTATTCTTGCCTGGAGAATTCCCTGGACAGAGAAGACTGGTGGGCTATACAGTCCACGGGGTTGCAAAGGGTTAGACACAACTGAGTGACTGACATTTTAGGCCAACTTTATTGGACTTACGAGTTCACTGGACTTATGAATGGGCTCTTGGAATGGAACTCATTTGTATTTAGGGTACATAGCGAATCAATGGGAGAAATGCTAGAAGGCTTGGGTGAATGTTTAAGGAGAAACAGAATGGTTATACACTGCCAAAGACCTCTCTTAAGATATTTACAAATTTGAAAGGTAAGAAGGTAATTTTCCAGGGGAGAGGGGAGTCACATGTCCTGACCACGTGATCATAACATCACTGCCGATGAGACCCAGCAACTTCTGGAGTCTCCTGACATCCTATACCAAGGAGGATGCAACATAAGCCCCCTGGGGGATTCTGGGGAGAAATACACAATCCCAGTCCAACCATAAGCTGACATCAGACAGACCCAAGTTGAGAGACCTTCAGCAAATTCCTGGCCAGCGTTCTTCAAAAATTGCAAGGTCGTGGAAGACATGGAAAGACTGAGAAACTATTCTGGCATGAAGGATGCCAGGCAATGTGACGACGAGACGAAATGAGTGACTCAGGGTGGGATCCCGGGCCAGGAAGGGGACACTCCCAGAAAAAGCTGCTGAAACTCAAATGAGGTCTGTAGGTTTGTTAATAATATTCTACCTGTACTAATTCCTGGTTTTGATCACCCTACCAGACAATATGTGACGTTAACAGGAGGGGAAGCTGGGTGGAGGATATGTAGGAACTCTCTGCTTCCTGCCACTTGTATTTCTACAACTTTTCTGTAAATCTAAAATCATTCCAGGACTTTCCTAGTGGCCCAGTGGTTAAGAATCTGCCTACCGGATGCAGGGAACACGAGTTCTACCCCTTGTCTGGAGAGATCCCATGTGCTGCAAGGCCCGTGTGCCAGAACTGGAGAAAGCCCACGGGCAACAACGAAGACCCAGCACAACCAAAAATAAATAAATAAAAATAATAAAAGAAAATAAAATTATTCTGAAACAAAACATTTTTTAAAAAGAGGCTTAAGGCACTAAAAAGTAGGAGGAGAGGAAGGAGGAGGAAGGAGGAAAGGGGGAGGAGGAACAGCAGGTAGCCCTGAGATGACGTTTGGGATGCAACCAGTTTATGTGGGAGGTGACACCAGGAAGCCCCAGGAGGAGTCAGGGAGTTTAAGAGGGATGGGAGGGAGCCTGACAAGGGTGAATTCGTGATTAGGTGGCTGTGGTGGGCAGAGGGAGTTCAGTCCCACTGGGGCCTCTGCCGAGCATGAACTGCAAAGTTGCATGACTTGAGGGATGAGGGAGCTGGGGTATGGACACTCCTTCTCTTGCCGGCCATTGGCCGGAGGCTGCTGGAGGGGATGGCATGAACTCTTGAGACACTCCTCGCTTGCCATGAGCAAACCAGGCTCAGGCAGAGCATCTGGGCTGGGATGTCAGCCAGCAGTGCAGAGAAAATGGTGAGGACCCAGGGTTTCTGGGCAGGCCACTAACAGCTGATGGACCTTTTCCCTGCACTGACTGATATGGCACCCACCAGCAACCTGGGCTTATCTCAATGCATTAAAATGAAACATTTAAAAATTAACATTAAAACATTAAAAATATCCTTCCTCACTCATACATGCCATGTTTCAACTGTTCTGTAGCCACCTGTGAGTGACCATGTTTGGTGGCACAGGTCTGGAACATTCCATGGGTCACAGAAAGTTCTACTGGACAGCGCTGCACTGGAGGATTTTAAGTGAGCGTGTGGCGTAACCTATTGAGGAACTAGCAAATCCCTTTGGCTGCGGAGGCAAAACAGCTGGTTGGGAGTAAGAGTGGAAGTCAGGATCCCAGGACGGAGGCAAGAACAGTCACGCAGGCTGGAGGAGATGGAGGCTCGGACTGGTGCAGTAGCAGTAGGGGAAGCAGCTGCCTGGAAATGGCATCACCGGTGAGTCCTGACCGTTTGGATGTAAGAGGTGAAGGGAGAGAAGGAAGGACAGATGAGATCTGTCTCAGATGTGAGCGGCAGGGGGAGATGGGGTCCCAGGAGGGAAAGTCAGTTCAAGTGCAAATACTGAGCTGTGTCTTCGTGCCTCTGGGTCTGAGGGGTCAGGCAGGGCTGGGGGGTGGGGGTGGGGAGTTGGGGGCATCCAGTTGGCAGTTGGACTCTAATGGTGGAAGCCTGGGTACACACAGGAATCTGGGCCCTCGGGCCATCCTGGCCACCAGCCCAGCTGGCAACCACTGGGCCATGATCTAACTTGTCAGGCGGAAGCCCAGCCCCATCCCCAGGCTCGAAGGCACAGCTTGCCTAAATGCTAACAAGTTTCGCCTCCAAATGGTGGTGGGTATGCGCGCGTGTGTGTATGTGTGTGTTTAATTCTGGAATGAATTTAATTCTAATTCCACCGACTTTGGGGATGGGAAACAGCTGTCTTAATGAGTTAAACAGTGGGTTTAAAATAGCGAGCATCTGTTCGCCGTCTGAGCTAGCACCCGCCAAGCCTCCTCCAAGGCTTTGGGGCTCACAGTCTGGGGGGCTCTGGGGATGGTACAGGACATGGGTTAGCAGGTCCAAGAAGCAATTTTAAAGCTAGCCCTGCCACAAGGCAAGTTATCTACTCCTGGGACTTCTGCTGCTTCATCTGTAAAAAGCAGGGGTTGTTTGGGACGTCCCCAGTGGTCCAGTGGTTAAGAACCCACGCTCCCACCTGCAGGGGATGTGGGTTCAATCCCTGGTCAGGGAACTAACATCCCACATGCCTCGAGGTGCTGCTAAAGAATAAATACATAAATGTTTTAAAAGTTGGAGCTGTTTATCCACCGTGCTGAGCCATAACTTGTGCTAAGACCAACCAGGCACACAGCTGAGGATGGCTCAGGCCTGGCCTGTGGGGGTGACAGACCACAAGTGCATACCCCCAGAGCTCAGAGGCCTCCTGGACCTGAGGCCCAAAACTCTCCGGGTGTCAATTTCCTCATCTATAAATGGGAATAACAACATTACCCAAGGCAGAGAGTTCTTTAAAAGTTTAGATGAATTAAGAGTTTCCCTGGTGGTTCTGTGGTCAAGAATCTGCCTGCCAATGCAGGAGACTCAGGTTTGATCCCTGATTCAGGAAGACCCCACATGCCACAGAGCAACTAAGCCTGAGCACCACAACTATTGAGCCTGTGCTGTAGAGCCTGGGAGCCGCAGTAACTGAGCTCCATAACTACTGGAGCCCACACACCCTAGAGCCTGAGCTCCATAATAAAAGAAGCCACTACGATAAGAAACCCACGCACCACAACCAGAGTAGCCCCCATTCACCACAACCAGAGAGAAGCCTGAGCAGCAGCAAAGACCCAGCACACCCCAAAATAAAGTTTAGATAATTTATGACACATGAAGTGTGTGCTCAGAATCAGGCCGCAGTGAGCATTATGTAAATGCGTAAAAAGTTTTCTAAGTAAATGAATATATTGTAGAAATTCAAAGAAGAAAAAGAACTAGAGAGAGGAAATCACAGGGTGATATATAGCACAGAGGGGACTGGGTGGAGCTGGTTTAGGCAGGGAAGTCAGGGAGGTCAGGGAGGGCTTCCTGGAGGAGATGACTTTTTCCTTTTTTGGCTGTTCTGGGTCTTTGTTATCCTGTGGGGTACTCATTGTGGTTCATGGGCTTCTCTAGTTGCACTATGGATCTACGTTAGATCCACGTAGGATCTACGTTCCCTGACTAGGGATCAACTCAGGCCCCCTGCATTGGGAGCGTGGAGTTTTAACCATAAAGCACCAGGGAAGTCCTGAGGAGGGGACTTGCAAGTCAAGCATGGAGCATTCCAGGCAGAGGCAATGGCAGGTGCAAAGGCCCTGTGGCAGAACCATGTGTGGGTATTCCGCAAACACCAAGAAGGCTGGCACAGTGGGAAGAGGAATAGGGCCAGAATTGGAATGGATCTGTAGGCTGCATTTTGGAATTTAAGCTTTATCCTGAAGGCACTGGGGAGCCACTGGGGCTTCCAACTCAGAAAGGAGTGAGATATTTTGCAGCCAGAATCACGACGCTCGTCTCAGCTTCTGTTTGCATTTATTAAGCACCTACTGGACACCTGGCCCTCATGCAGAATCAGAGCTGCTCACAGCCAAGATGCGAAAGAGAGAGACACTAAGATGCCACACTCATTTATCCCAGTTTGGCAGAGTGAAGCCCATGGGTGACATTCCTGACACAGACAGCCTGGGTTCGAGTCCCAGCTCTGCCACTCCCCAGCCACACAGGCTGTCCTCAACCTCCCCTTCTTGGGACTGAGTAGGATCGGACATGACTGAGCAACTGAACAACAACAGCAAATGATAAAGCCATAAAGATGAATGAAATAACCAACAAAAACCAAAAAAAAAAAAAAAAAGTGCAAGCACTTGGCCTGGAGTACAAGGGGCACCAGCCAGGCTGGAAACTTCCTGGGAAGCTGTAATGGGGGAGGGGGAATTTAGGAGAAGTTTCCTGAGGCCACAGTCCAGGGCCACAAGCTTACCCCAGATCCCATCCTCCCCACCCTCGACCTCCACAGCCTCCATCCCAGGAAAGGAGCCTTGCCAGCCTGCACTTCACCCAGGCCCCGGAAAGTAATTTCTTAACGTTTTGCTCTCCACCAACGAGACACAAGATTAATTACGGCCATAAACACACTGGGCGCCACCTAAATATTTCATAGATTTGTGTGTGCACGCACAACACGCAGTTCCCTTGTTTTTTTATATTTTGTTTTTAAAGGAGGCTGCCAGGGACACACGGGGGAGTTTGCCCTCCCCTCCCCCTCCCCTTCCATCATCTTTTGTCCTTTCCTGTCTTTCTTCGTTCCTTCCCCTGCTGGAGGGGTCTCAAGGAGATTGGGAGATTTTGCTCCGGGTTCAGTGGAGGAATGAATTTCCCTGGCTGCCTCCTTGCAAGGTGGCAGCTGTGTCAGGAAGATGTAGGGGGCGGCAATGGGTCTGGACAAGACCTTCCACTTGGGAGGAGGGGAACTGGAGGCCCCTATGTCATTAGGGAAAGCAGCCATGAGTACCCTCCTCCTTCCAAAAGGATCAATCAACACTCATTTATTCATTCAACAGATGTTTCTTGGGGCTGTAGAGTGTGGCAGTTTAGGACACAGACTTGAGATCGGAGAGATCTGGCCCAATTCAGCCTTAACAATTTCTTGACTGTGTGATCTGGGGTGACTGTCTTCACCTCTGAGTCTCAGTTTCCCTTTTGCAAGACAGAGAAAATAACAGCATCCTATATCATAGAGTTCCTTCAAAGTTTCAATCAGACCTAAAATCTTTATAATGTTCTCACTGTGGGGCCAGGTATACAGTAGGTGCTCAATCAGTTTAGCTATCATGAGGAGGGTATATCACTGTTTGCTGAGCTCTGGGCTCTGTCCTGGGAGCTGGGGATGGAGCATCAAAGGAGACCAATGGTTACCACCCCCCTCATGCTCAGAACTTATTCCTTCTTTTTTCAGCCCTGCACTTTACATACGAAGACTTAAAGCCATGAAATGGTTTGGTTAGGGACTCCATGCCGGTATAACTGAAGGAACTCAGAGATGCCCCCAGTGACCTCAAGACCTCTTTTTTTTGTTGATGGGAAACTGAAACACAGAGAAGGGCAAGGAGGGTTCGCATTCCTTCAAGTCTGAGCCCAGCCCTGGGTCTCAAGAGGACAATTTCCTATCACATCCCTGCCCATCTTTGGCACTGCAGCATCAGGAGTCGCCTGCTTGCAATTTACCAAATGTGACAGTATCTTGGCCCCAGTGGCCTAGCCTGAGCCAAGACAGACCCGGGACAGACCCAGGCCCCGCCCTCTCAGGGCTCATGTCTAGTGGGGAGAATGGGCAATAAGCACTAGAAATAATTGTGTGGTGTGTTGGGAAATCAATGCTATGAAGAGAACAAAGCAGCAGGGAGAAGGTATAGTGTGTCAGAGTTGGAAGAGGGTGAAGTTACAAGGGGCTCACTGAAGAGGTGGTATCAGAGCTGACACTTGAGGGAGGTGGGGGACAGAGCCATGTTGGGTCTGGGGAACGGCATTCCAGGCAGAGGACACAGTCCATGCAAAGGCCCTGGGGCAGGACTGTGCCTGGTGTGTGGGACGAACAGTAAGGAGGCCGTGTGTCTGGAGCAGAGTGAGCCAGGGGAGAGAAGGAGGAGGGGGGCGCAGCGAGGGACAGAAGCAGGTGAAGTAGGGCCTGTGGGGCACTGGGGGGACTTGAGCTTTTACCCCAAGGAGGGGGGACCCTGGAGGACCAAGAGTGGAGGAGCCTGACAGGTGCTCACGGGCGCCCTCTGGAGGCTGACAGGAGGACAGATAGTAAGAAGTGAGCAGGGACATTGAAGGACCTTGGAAGAAATGCTATGACCAACATAGACAGCATATTAAAAAGCAGAGACATTACTTTGCCAACAAAGGTCCGTCTAGTCAAGGCTATGGTTTTTCCAGTAGTCATGTATGGATGTGAGAGTTGGACTATAAAGAAAGCTGATTGCCAAAGAACTGATGCTTTTGAAGTGTGGTGTTGGAGAAAACTCTTGAGAGTCCCTTGGACTGCAAGGAGATCAAACCAGTCCACCCCAGAGGAAATCAGTCCTGAATATTCATTGGAAGGATTGATGTTGAAGCTGAAATTCCAATACTTTGGTCACCTGATGTGAAGAACTGACTCATTTGAAAAGACCCTGATGCTGGGAAAGATTGAAGGTGGGAGGAGAAGGGGACGACAGAGGATGAGATGGCTGGATGGCATCACCGACTCAACGGACATGAGTTTGAGTGAACTCTGGGAGTTGGTGATGGACAGGGAGGCCTGGGGTGCTGCAGTCCATGGGGTCGCAGAGTCGGACACGACTGAGAGACTGAACTGAACTGAAAAGGTGAGGGGAGGGAAGGGGGTGGGGGAGCTGAGATTTAGCTCAGGTCACCTGGGAACGCATCTCTGAAGAGGTGAACTTTGAGTTCTAAGTGAGTGAAAAAATCTAGTGTTAGAAAGAGCATTCCAGGAAGAGAACACAGCCAGTGCAAAGGCTCTGAGGCAGGAACAAATATGATCTGAGTGAGACGGGGGAGGGATCTGGGAGGAGGATAAGATTCTGGACCAGGCAGAGCCCTGTGAGCTCCAGGGAGTTTCTGTTGTATTCTAAGGCAATGCGGATCCGTGCCTTTGAGAAGGGAAGGGGCAGGATAGGATGTATAATGTGGGAGACAGAATAATATGTCCCCAAAGATGTCCTCATCTTAATGTAACCCATGAATGTGGTCCCTTACATAGTGTGGTGGGGTGAATACTGTCCTCCCCAAATTCATGTCCACCCAGAACCCCAGAATGTCACCTTATTTGGAAATCACCTTTCAGCAGATGTAATTAGTTAAGGATGAATGAAATCACTCTGCATCTATGGTGAACCCTAAATTCAAGGACTGTTACCCGTATAAAAAGAATAGAGACTCAGCCGTTAAAAAGAACGAAATCATGCCATTTGCAGCAATACAGATGGACCGAGACATGATCATACTGGGTCAGAGTGCAGAATCTAAAATAATAATAATACAAACTTGGTTACAAAACGGAAATAGAAAACAAACATGGTTACCGGGGGAGGAAAGGAGAGGGACAGGGACAGCCTGGGAGTTTGGGATTGACACGTATGCACTGCTTTATTAAAACAGATAACCAACAAGGACCTACTGTGTAGCACACAGAACTCTCCTCAATACTCTGCAATAACCAAAATGGGAAAAAAAATTTGAGAAAGAACAGATCCATGTACCTATGTGTCATTGAGTCACTTTGTAGTACGCTGAACCTAACACTGTGAATCAGCTGTGTGATGCTCACGTGCGCTGTGCTCAGTCGCTCAGTCGTGTCCGACTCTCTGCCACCCCATGGAATGCAGCCTGCCAGGCTCCTCTGTCCATGGAATTCTACAGGCAGGAATACTGGGATGGGTTGCCATGCCCTCCTCTAGGGGATCTTCCTGACCCGGGAATCGAACCCATATCTCCCGTGGCTCCTGCATTACAGGCAGGTTCTGTACCCACTGAGCCACCTGGGAAACCCTTAATCAACTATATTCTAATGTAAAATAACAATTAATACAACAAAAACAAAAAAAGAAGAGACCTTGGAGACCCAGACCGAAGACCTCCACGTGAAGATGGAGACAGAGTTCCGTGAAGGAGCACCTTGTGTATTTTATGTGTATATACACCTTGTGTATTTTATGTGCATTTCACTAGTAAAAATATCTTTATATTTAAGAAGCAACACTATGTTGGGGGGTACTGGGTTTTCTTTTGGGGTGATGAAAATGTTTTGGAACTAGAGAGAGGGGATACAATACTGGCAATATGTTAAACACTGCCAGATTGGTTAATTTTGTGTGATATAAATTTCACCTCAAGTTTAAAAAGGAAGAATAAAACAAACCCCCTTGCTTTGGGTGCCCTCCCTGCTGACTTTCTGGCACAGACGCTTCCAGAGCTTTCTCTGCCTGTGTCATAGTCCTGCGGCTTCCTCTTGTGTCCCCGACATCACTCCACAGCTGCTCACACAGATGATCTCATCCTTTTTCATGGCTGTACAGTCTCCCCTTATCCAAGGAGGAGGAGCCACCCACCCTGTGGTGGGCTTCTGGCAGTTTCCAGGTATCTGCCCTTCAATGCCAAAGTGAAGGAGAGTGGACATCGCTCTCTGTCACTCTGGAATGGGGGCAGAGGCTAAGTTTGTTTTTGTTGTGGTTGTTTTTTTTCTTTTTGTGGTCACACCACATGCCTTATGAGATCTTAGTTTCCCCAGCAGGGATCAAACTCACAGTGGAAGCTCAGAGTCTTAACCACTGGACCGCCAGGGAAGTGCCGAGTTTGGCTTATTTTGAATTTCACTGGACGCCGCCCACCCATCCCTCTGTTTCCAGGCTGTTTCTTCCTTATCCTTCTGCCCTTGAGCCAGAGTGAGTGGCCAGGGCTCTCTTCCTTGGCCTCCACGCCTCCACTCGGCTCCCCTCCAACCATTTCCTAGAGGGATCTACTTACACATAAAGGGAACCACAACCCTCTCCTGCTCAACATCCTCCTGGGGCTCCCTCAGTTCAGTTCAGTCACTCAGTCATGTCCGACTCTGCAACCCCATGGACTGCAGCATCCCAGGCCTCCCTGTCCATCACATCACCAACTCCCAGAGTTTACTCAAACTCATGTCCATTGAGTTGGTGATGCCATCCAGCCATCTCATCCTCTGTTGTCCCCTTCTCCTCCCACCTTCAATCTTTCCCAGCATCAGGGTCTTTTCAAATGAGTCAGCTCTTCACATTGGGTGGCCAAAGTATTGGAATTTCAGCTTCAACATCAGTCCTTCCAATGAATATTCAGGACTGATTTCCTTTAGGATGTACTGGTTGGATCTCCTTGCAGTCCAAGGGACTCTCAAGAGTTTTCTCCAACACCACAGTTCAAAAGCATCAATTCTTTGGCATTCAGCTTTCTTTATAGTCCATCTCTCACATCCATATATGACCACTGGAAAAACTATAGCTTTGGCTAGACGGACCTTTGTTGGCAAAGTAATGTCTCTGCTTTTTAATATGCTGTCTAGGTTGGTCATAGCTTTTCTTCTAAGGAGCAACTGTCTTATAATTTCAAGGCTGCAGTCACCATCTGCAGTGATTTTGGAGCCCAAAATATAAAGTCTCTCACTGTTTCCATTGTTTCCCCATCTATTTGCCATGAAGTGATGGGACCAGATGCCATGATCTTAGTTTTCTGAATGTTGAGTTTTAAGCCAGCTTTTTCACTCTCTTCTTTGACTTTCATCAAGAGGCTCTTTAGTTCTTCTTTGCTTTCTGCCATAAGTGTGGTGTCATCTGCATATTTCTCCCGGCAATCCTGATTCCAGCTTGTACTTCATCCAGCCCAGCGTTCCTCATGATGTACTCTACATATAAGTTAAATAAGCAGGGTGACAATATACAACCTTGACATACTCCTTTCCAGATTTGGAACTCCTTAGTGCCCTTTGAATAAAATGCAGTCTTCCTCACCGTCAGTCCGCCCCGCAGCAGCCAGAGGGCGCCCTTGAGCACCTGTCAGGCCCCACCCCTCCTCCAATTTTGGCCCTCCAGGGTCCCACCTCTCCCGGGTTAAAAAGCCCAAGTCTTCCCAGTAACCCACAGGCTCTGCACCACCTGCCCGGTCCCTCACTGCCCTCCACTCCTCCCTCTGGATCACTCTACTCCACACAGGCTCCTTGCTGTTCCTCCGGCACACCAGGCCGGGTCCTGCCCCAGGGCCTTTGCACGTGCCGGCACCTCTCTGCCTGGAGGGCTCCTCCCATTCGCCCCCTTCTCCAGGCAAGCTCTTGATTTTTCAAATCACAGCTCTAGCCTCATTTCCTCATTCCAGACTCACTGAGTGGGGAGACGGAGGTGAGGGGTCTGGGGGAGAAGACGGGACTCTCCAGGGGAGAAGCAGGCTGAGATGGGAGAGGAGCGGGTGAGGAGCCAGGCTTGGGGAAGGTGAGTGAGAGGCTGAAAAGGATGCTGGGGTGGGAGCTGGGACAGCTGGTTTCCCTTTCGTGGAGCCCCCACTTTCCCACCAAGGCACTGGCTCTTACACATCAACACTCGCCAGAGACGCGGGAAATATTTTCTCTCTGCTGACACTTTTGGCAAAATACAAATCCTCCAGCTTTTTTCCGTGCAAAAAACATGTCCATCAAAACCGTCCCCGCAGTGCCTGCAGGAGAGAGAGGCCGCTGGATTTGGTCCGGGGACTGCGGAAAGGGCTCAGGGAGAGAAATATGCAGTGGGCCTCATCATCTCTCTCTGCAGCCAGAGGGCGACATAAAAGCAGTGAGAATAGAAGTAAAATAGTCCCTCCGCCCCCGCCCCCCTCCCCCATTTGCCGAGTGCTTGGTCCAGGCTGAAAGCTCAACTCTCTCTAATTGCTCCATGGGTCTTCATAATGCCACAGTTGTTATCTCCACTTTTCAGATGAGAAAGCTGAGCCAGAGAGGGAAATACACCTCCCCAAGGTCACACAGCAGAGCCAGTATTTGAATGCATAGGCCACTCTACTTCTCAGGGATGCCTAGAAGAGCTCCTTCCCAGAAGGCAGAAGGGAAGAAAGGTAACAGAGACCAAAGGGTCAGCATATGCAAAGGTTTCAAAGCAGGTTCCATTCAACAGCTCCAGCTGTAGCCAGCAGCCCTCAGTTAAATCAGCCTGTGACTGTGTGGAGCCTAGAGGGAGGTGTACAAGTTGGGTCCCTCAGCCACAGTGGTGATGAGGACTGGGTGTTCCTGGTGTCCCCCAACTGTCTGGTCACATCTTCCTTGACTGCCTACATTACCTTTGTTGCATCCTAGTCCCCACAAACCCCTAAATCAGGGGTGAGTGTGAGAGCAGCAGCTGTTCATCCCTAAGCAAGTTGCTTAACCTCCCTGTGGCAGTTTCCCTGTTGGTTAAAACAGACATAAAAAATAATTCCTAACTCCCAATTAAAACCGTGACTGTCCTCCAAACACTTGGCACACAGTAGGTGCTTATAAATGTGGAATATATTTAGGTAAGTGGTTTCTGACCATTGACTGGGGTGGGAGAGGACATCTTCCTCCCACCCGCCCACCCAACTCAGGGAAAGGTGCGACCTCTAGAAAGACAGCAGGAAGGAGGCTTTGGTCCTGGAATCCCAGCTGCCGCCTGTTCCCGTGGAGAGGGACTGACTTTTCTAGAACGTTGCCCCTCCTCCCTGTTTCCATCCGGAGCCAGCACTGCCGCATAAATCCCGCTTTACGGCTGTTATTGACGGGGAGCGGGGAGAGCAGCCCTAGCAAGGCCCAATTAATTTTCCCGTCTGGCATCTGTGCCGGGTGAATTTCTGAGCTCCTGGAGGGAAGGGGGCAGAGCCAGCTGGGGGTGGGCCAGGCTGAGGACAAGGTCGTGGGCAGGCCAGGGTGTTCTAGATTCTCCCCACCCCAAGAGGCACTGTTCAGAGCTCCAGATTCTGGGTCCCAGGCTTTGGTCTGGAGGTAGGATAGGTGGTTGTTGTTCAGTCACTCAGCCGTGTCTGACTCTTTTGTGACTCCATGGACTGCAGCCTGCCAGGTTGCCCTGTCCTCCACTGTCTCCTGGAGTTTGCTCAAGTGCATGTCCATTGAGTTGGTGATGCCATCCAACCATCTCATTCCTCTGCCACCCTAAACCCTGAATATTCATTGGAAGGACTGATGCTAATAAAGCTGAAGCTCCAATCCTTTGGCCACCTGATGTGAAGAGCCGACTCACTGGAAAAGACCCTGATGCTGGGAAAGATTGAAGGCAAAGCGAAGAGGTAGGATAGGAGTCATCTCTAAATTCAGAGTAAATGCTGCAATTTTTAACTAGAATGAAAACGAGGGCTTCACCCAGGAGACCCTTGAGCAAAAACTCACAAGAGGTGAAAGAAGGAGTCATGTAAGTTTCTGTTGAAACATCTTGCCAGCAGAGACCATGCTGCTGCTGCTGCTAAGTCACTTCAGTCGTGTCCGACTCTGTGTGACCCCATAGACGGAAGCCCACCAGGCTCCCCCGTCCCTGGGATTCTCCAGGCAAGAACACTGGAGTGGGTTGCCATTTCCTTCTCCAACGTGTGAAAGTGAAGTCACTCAGTCGTGTCCGACCTTTAGCGACCCCACGGACTGCAGCCTACCAGGCTCCTCCATCCATGGGATTTTCTAGGCAAGAGTACTGGAGTGGCTTGCCATTGCCTTCTCCGCTCAGCAGAGACCATAGCTGGTACTAATGTCCTGGGGCAGGACCATGCCTGGTGTCTTGAAGGAACAGCCGGGAGGCCCACGTGTCTGGAACTGGGTAAGCAAGGAGAGCAGGAGGTGAGGGCAGGGAGGGGATGGGGCAGGTCCTGCAGGTGGGGCTCGTGGGCCCTGGGGGAGGACTGGGCTTTTACCCCCAGGGAGGTGGGAGTGTGGAGGGCTGTGGGCAAAGGAGGGGCGGAGACTGACTCTGGTGCTCACAAGCGCCCTCTGGCTGCTCCACAGTGAAAAACAAAGCTTAATTGTTAACTTCTGCCTGTCCTGGGCCCCAAGCTGTGAGCAGGAGGCCTCCTTGCTCTTTAAAAGGAAAATCAGGGGACTTCCTAGGTGGCTCAGTGGTAAAGAATCTGTCTGTCAATGTAGGAGACGCAGGTTCAATTCCTGGGTCTGGAATGACCCCCTGGAGTAGGAAATGGCAACCAGCTCCAGTATTCTTACCTGAAATTTTCCATGAACAGAGGAGCCTGGAGGGCTATAGCCCGTTGGGGGGTTCCCAAAGAACCTCACACAACTGAGCAGGGAACTAAGATCCTTCATGTCATGATCTGTGGCCAAAATTAATAATTTTTTTTAGAAAAAGGAAAATGAGTGTATGTAGGAAGGTATTAAAGCCCTCTTACTGAAACTTTCTGTGATGATAGAAATGGTCTGTATCTGTCATGTCTGATGTGGGAACCACCAAGGTTTGGTGTGGCTTCTGAGCAGCTAAGGTGTGCACTGAGCTGTGTTCAGTGCAACTGTGGGCCTACATTTTAATTATCTAAATTTACTTTAAAATTGTGGTAAAATACACATAACATAAAATTCATAAAATTTACCATTTTAGCCACTTTTAAGTACAGGGTTCAGTGGCATTGAGTACATTTACATCATCATGTGACCATCCCTGCCATCCCTCTCCTGGACTTCCTCATCTTCCCAGACTGAAACTCCACCCCTCCCCCAGCCTCTGGCCCCACCATCTATTTCCTGTCTCGAGGGATCGGGCTCCGCTAGGTCCTCACATTCATGGAATTGTCACTGACTGACTTGAGCATTATGTCCTCAAGTTTCATCCATGTTGTAGAAGGCGTCAGAATCTTTTTTTTTCTTCTTTTCTAATTTTTACAATGTTGTGTTAGTTTCTGCCATACATCAGCTCGATCAGCCATAATTATATACATATCCCCTCTCTCCTGAGCCTCCCTCCCCTCTCCCCATGCCTCCCTTCTAGGTCATCACTGAATGCCAGACTGGACTCCCTGTGTTATACAGCAACTTCTCACCAGCTATCCCTCTTACACATGAGAGTGCATATATGTTGGTGCTACCTTCTCCATCCACTCTTTTTAAGATTGAATAACAGTCCATTGTACGGATGGACCACAGGTTGTGTATCCATTCATTTGCTGATGGACCCTGGGGCTGCGCCCCAGTGCTGCTGTCAACATGGATGTACAAGTATGTCTCTGAGACCCTGATTTCCATCAAATTTTACTTTATTTTGATTAATTTAAGTAGCCACGGGTAATAACTAGTGGCTACTGTTTTAGACCAGTGTGGCTCTAAAAGGATTCCAAAACAACTTTAAGAGAATGAATTTTCTCTTTCTTCAGTGTCATTCAATACCCTGTCTGAGCCAACAAATGATGATTTATAATCCACCCATACTTATTACAATCCCACACTACAACCTCTTGTCCAAAGTGGGACACAGCCCAACAGCTCTGGAAATAACAGAAGAGCCCACGCCCAGGATGAAGTCTCCTAGGCCTACTGCCTTCTCTGTCCCAGAGGCAGGTGGCCTGGACCCCACAGTTCTAGGGATGGTGGGCATTATGTCCTTAGCCACCCTTTCTGGCTGTTGCTACCCAGTCAGCCTTGCCTGCAAAAGTCCCAGTGCAGCCACAGCCCACCCTATGACCCTAAACCTCATTAGAGTGCTACTCACAGAGGCTGGCTGGTGAATCTGAAGTTCCTGTATGTTACATGATATGCAGAAGAGCCCTGCAGGAAATGCATAAGTGAAAATGTATCAGTCAGCTATTGCTGTGTAACAAAGTACCCACAAACATAGCAGCTTCAAAGAACATAACTGCTATCTCACAGTTCCTCTGAGTCAGGAACCCAGGCATGACTTAGCTGCAATTTTGGTGTCCCTGGGTCAACAGTTCACCAGAGGCTCAGCTGGGGGAAGGGTCAGCTTCTAAGCTCCTGCAGTTGTTGGCAGGACTCATTTCCTCATGGCTGTAAGCTTGAGGTCCCTGACTCCTTGCTGACTGTCAGCTGGATGTCGCTGTCAGCTTTTAGAGGCCACCCACAGTTCCTTGCCACATGATCCCATTCATAGACTATACTCAAAATGTCTGTTTGTCAGGAAGAGAAAAAAAGAGTGATAAGTCTGCTAGCAGGACAAAAGTCTTAAATAAGAAACGTAATCACCGAAGTCACATCCTGTCACCTCTGCTGCACTCTATCACTTAGAAACGGGTCCCAATACCTACTCACACAAAAAGGGAGGGGGACACACAAAGGTATGGCCATCAGGAGGCAGAAACCATGAGAACCAGCTTAGGGTCTGTCTGCCATAGGAAGCAAGAGAAGCTGCAATGGCTCTGGGCCCTGAGGGGTTTCTGGGAGAGAAAGAAGGAAAGGAGAAGGAGCTGAAGGTAAGAGAAGACTGTGAACTGAGAGAAAAACATTACATTCCATACACATTTTTGGTGTCCCTTTTTTGCCCGGTCTTGTATACAGAAAATACACAGCCTTGAGATCTCTTAGAGCAGTACCAATGCTCCCAGCTTGGTGTCATATCTGCTGGAAGGGTGAGAGGGATGCATAGGACCCTGGGGGAGCCCAGAGAAGGTCCCTGATCCATGATGGGAGGGTCACCAAAGGTTTCCTGGAGAAGGCAGTCTCAGTGCTAGCCCCCAAGGATGAGACAGAGGCAATGGGTGAGTTGGGAGAGTGTATTCTGCAAGGAGAGACTGGCAAGAAGAAAGGCTGGAAGCCTAAAAGAGAGCAGAGTAGCATGGTCATGGAAAGGGGTGGATGGATGAGCCATCACTTTGCTTCTAAGGGAGGTAATGCCAAACCCATTGTATAGATTGAGAGACTGAGGCTCCGAGAGGTGAAATTGCTTTCTCTAGGTCACAAGACTGGGAAGAGGAGCAGTCTCATTTCTCAAATGAATATCCGAGGTCCTTCTGTGCTCTCACACCCCTTTATAACCTCCAGATTAAAACCAATAACAATAGTACTAGCATTTGTTGAGTACTTTCCTATGTGCTAAATACTATTGTAAATGTTCTATATACATAAAGAATCAGCCTGGGGTCAAATGGTGACCCAACACCTGTTTTGCAGGTTTTTAAGTGGCTGGGGAAAAAAAGGATAATATTTTGAGGCACACAAAAATGACATGAAATTCAAGTTTCAGTGTCTATAAATAAAGTTTTATTGGCACACGGCCACTCCATTCATTTACCAGTCATCTATGGTTGCTTTGAATAACAATGGCAGAGTGGATTATATGGACCACAAAGCTAAAAATGTTGACCTTCTGGCCCTTTACAGTAAAAGTTCCTGTTGTTCATGTATTAACTCCTGGTAACAGGCTTCCCTGGTGGCTCAGAGGTTAAAGCGTCTGCCTCCAATGCGGGAGACCCGGGTTCGATCCCTGGGTCGGGAAGATCCCCTGGAGAAGGAAATAGTAACCCACTCCAGTATTCTTGCCTGGAGAATCCCATGGACGGAGAAGCCTGGTAGGCTACAGTCCACAGGGTCGCAAAGAGTCGGACACGACTGAGCGACGGAACGGAACGGAACAGCCCTATGAGCTAGATGCTATTGCCTTCCTTGTTTATGCAGATAGGAAAACTAAGGCACACAGGGCTAAGGGGCTTGCCTAAGGTCACAGCAGATGAGTGGCCAAGCAGGGATTTGAACCCAAGTCTGTTAGATTCCCTGTACAGTGCTCTCAGCTCTCCAAACCTAGCCATGCCCTCTAACTCAGCTCTTGACACTTGGGGATTGTAAGTATCTGGTTCTAACTTTTTCTGTCCCCAGTCTGGGGAGGGGGTGGCAATCAGCAAGCACCCAGGGCAAGCTTCCTTATTCCACCCACCAGTTGGGACTATCCAATGTGTGCTAAGTCACCCAAATCAGGTCAGACTCTTTGCAACCCCATGGACTGTATGTAGCCCACCAGGCTCCTCTGTCCATAGAATTCTCTAGGCAAGAATATTGGAGTGGGTTTCCATGCCTTCCTCCAGGGGATCTTCCTGACTATCCAGAAAGACAGCCAATTCAGAACAAATCAATTAAACAAACTCCATGCTGGCTGCTGCCCTGTTTTTCTGACCTCAGCCAAAAGCCTCACATTCTGGCCCTGGCTGACCTGGGCAGAGCTCAGAAGGAGCTGCAGGATCAGGAATCCATACACAGAACTCTGACCCGGTCCCCTGGGGGCTGTGATATGGGATTGTGTAATCCCAGGAAGGCAGGGAGACGGGACTGCATGAACAAACACGGGGAAAGGATACCCTGTGAAAGGAGAGTCTGTTCTGTAGATGATGAGCTTCTCAGTGTGACTGAGAGTGTGAGGGGAGCAGAGGGAAAAGAAGGCTATAATTTGCTCATTTGACCTGTCAATCAAGTGATGAAGGTTGCTGTTTCTTTGTCGCATGCTATTTGAGAGATCTGACACCTGAAAAAGGAGTGTCATAATGCAGGCTCTTCCTGCTGGGCTGAAACCTGGAACAATATGAAGTTAGACATCTTACTGCAGACTTCTTGTTAGGCCCTCTATGCAAAGCCTGAGAACAGAGCAATGCAAAGAAAGCAGAACAGAGGCAGAAATGAGCTGCTGGATTCAGCTACACCTGAAGCTCATATCCACCTGGTCTTTCCACTTATGACCTGGGCATTTATTTATGTGTATGGCTTATGCATCGTAATTAATAATGCTCTCATCAAATATTACCTGACCTCCACCTTCTGGATGATGGAAAATCAGATTATTATTAAACAAATTCCAACTGATCCCTAAATTCTGCAGGAATATACTTTCCTGACCCACGGATAGTGTGTTGAACCTGAACCGAGGAACTAAGAAGGACTGCACGCTTCAGCATGCCCTCTTGTGCTACTGCATTTAGCCATGACACAAGTATGTCATGCTGGGCAGTGCTGTGCTGTGCTCTGTCGTGTCTGACTCTGTGGCTCCTTGGACTGTAGCCTGCCAGGCTCCTCTGTCCATGAGGCAAGGATACTGCAGTGGGTTGCTGTTTCCTACTCCAGGGAAACATGTCTTGAGTAGTCATTAATCCAAAGAAGATAAACACATGGACCAGATCTGGATACAGTTCACAGATTAGTACTGAGTCCAGCTGACCTACAGTATTGCAAATAAGAAATAAATGCTTGCTGCTGTACATCAAAGAAATTCTGTGGATGTCTGTCACACAGCAACAGCTGACTATTACATGAACACACGATAGGGTTGCACTTCCTGGCTTCTGTGGTTGTTGGATAGGGTGGGGCTATATGACAAGTTCTGGCACATAGACCTGTGACCTGTGTCACTTTCAGGCCAAAGCATTTATTGCTACTAAGGGACCCTCCAGAGTTCTCTTTCTGACACAGAGGCTAACAATATTCCACACAGTGGCTGCTCCATTGGCCTGCATTCTTGAGTCAGGCGACATGAGGCAGGCCCTCAGCCCCCCAAAAAACACAGTGAATATACAACGAGAGTGAAGACTAAATCTTGGATGTCATTAACCTCTGAGACCTAGGGGCTGTTTGTTACTGCAGCAAAACCAAGCTTGCTCTAATACAATAAGAATGGAAGTTTTTTTGATAGTCTGGGCAGAAAGAGGTGATACAGATTCTAAATAAAAGGGAAGACTCCAGGTAACGATGATCAAGACTTTCCTAAGGTCCAGGTACTACACTCAGCACTTTTCCTGAGTGATTTCATTTAACCCACTTACTGGGGACTTCCTTGGTTGTCCAGTGGTTAGGACTTCACCTCCCAGTGTAGGAGATTTGATCCCTGGTTGGGGAGCTAAGATTCCACATGCCTTGAGGCCAAGATACCAAAACATAAAGCAGGAAATACTGTTAACAAATTCAATCAAGACTTTAAAAGTGGTCCACATTAAAAAAAAATCTAAAAGAGGGAAAAACTCACATACCCTTGCTACTAGGTAAGAACTGATACTGTTTCTGTTTTACAGACTAACACACTAGGCTCAGGAAGGAACATCACTTGCTTAAGGTCACCCAACCAGGACAAGGTGGAACCAGAATTGGCCCCTAAACCCATCTGACTCAAGTGCCTGTTTCTAGAGTCTGGCTCCCTCCAGGGAGCCTCTGAGCCATGGCTGCTTTGAGCCTCTGCAGCCATGTGGTTCATCATCTCCATCAGGGACACTTGAGGCCCTGAGAGAAGCCATGTGTCCACAGGCCCTGAATTTGCTCCAATTTAAACCAACCAACAAAACCCAGTACTTCCACAGGGCAGCATCCTGGAGCCACCACCCAATGCTTTCAGCTCCTTCCACAATTTCACCATGGTCATACCCCAGGTACCTGGGACTCCCTCTTCAGTGAGACGCTAAATGTGGTTGGCTCTCTTCCAAGTGTGTTGTAACCACGTGATACAGAGCCAGCCACAGAAGGCTTGGACGCTTCCACAGCACCGACGATGCAATGTGAGTGGCAGTGTTTCTCGGCTCATATTGATGTCTTTGGAAAGCACCGTCTTTCATTTCTTCCCTCCATAGCTTTCCTCACCTTCAAACACCCCCTGCCGTGTACTTATTGAATCCTGTGGACTCTGAGATGCCATAAAGAGAAAACCCACCCTTGTTTTATATCCCACTACTGGAGAAGGAAATGGCAACCCACTCCAGTGTTCTTGCCTGGAGAATCCCAGGGACGGGGGAGCCTGGTGGGCTTCCGTCTATGGGGTCACACAGAGTTGGACACGACTGAAGTGACTTAGCAGCAGCAGCAAGGATGAAAACAGCCCTGCCGATGAAATCATGGCACGGGGAGTGGGAGAAGACACATCCCGACTTCAGAGACGTTAAAAACAGGAAAAGTGAGCATGTTAGTGAAATGTGATGAGTTCATTGTTTGGTAAATGTCTCTTCTGCTAGACCCAGGAGGCAGGAAGTCGTTAGTAATGGACATTGTTGAGCTTCTGGTGCTTAAAACAGGGCCTGGTACCCAGAAGGTGCTCAATAAACATTAGTTGAGTGGATAAATAAGTGGATGACCTGGTTGATATGATGCTGAGGGGTTTTCAAGCATACTCTAGTTTTATCCTCATCATGAAGCCATCACCAATCTCTGCATTTTATAGAGGAGAAACCGAGGCCTGTAAAGGGATGATGACTTGTCTAAGTTATGTGGTGAGATTCACCTTCCAGCCCCGAGGCCAGACTCCCACCCCTGCCCATTGATTCCCCATCAGAGCATCCAGACCAGCCCAGGGCCAACTTCACCCCAACATCTTTCCCCAGAACCTGTTTTGTTAAAACCTAATCATGCCTGCCCGACGAAAAGTCGACATCGAAATTACTGCCGAGCCCTTGACTCGGGGTAATTAAGAGCGTTTTGGGACGCCTTGCTTGATTAAAAGCAGATCATCCGTTCAGAATGAAAATTCAGAAGGCAAATTGCTTTTGTTGCTGCCACGATGCTATTTTAAACCCACGCGGCTCACGAGCTAATAACGGCCCGTCACTCGTCACTCGGGCTGTCGGCCTGCACTGGACCCATTTGCATGGTTCTTGACGGCTGTTTACAGTCATCACGCACCCCACACCCTCACCGATCCTGGCACCCGAGCCTGGAGGAACTGTGTCTGAGCATCAGACTTAATGGGATCTGGGCTACCCTCGACATCACCCCCAAACCTGCCCCCATTCAGGGGCACCCCTAGGTTTGCCTGGTCCCCCACCCCGCCCCCATCCACACGCCACCACAAGTCTAACCCTCTCCTGCCTGGATCCCAGCTTCTGCTCCTCCCTGGCTCCCTACCTCCCATCCCAAGTCTTCCCATCCACACACCCCACAAAGGGCTCCTAAAATCTGATCCGGCTCCTCACTCTCCATCTTCACCCCACTAGCCTCCCCAGACTCTTCCAATCTCAGCTCAGAAGTCACCTTGAACTTCAGGCTGCCAGCTCAGGGACCTTCTCTGGCTCTTTCAGCTGCCTGCACACCCCCCATCAGAGCGCTCATCACCCAGGTGGTAACTGTCCGGTCATATGTCCATTGCATTGTCTGGACTGTGAGCTCTGGGAGGACAGACTGAGGTCTGTGTTGGTCACCACTGTGTCCCCAGCATTCAGGTCAGGCCACTGAGGTTGTTGTTCAGTCACCAAGTTGTGTCCAGCTCTTTGCAACCCCATGGACTGCGGCACTGCAGGCTTCCCTGTCCTTCACTATCTCCCGGAGTTTGCTCAGATTCATGTCCACTGAGTCAGTGATGCCATCTAACCATCTCATGCTCTGTTGCCCCTCTTTCTCCTGCCCTCAATCTTTCCCAGCCTTTTTCCAGTGAATTGGCTCTTCACATCAGGTGGCCAAAGTATTGGAGCTTCAGCTTCAGCATCAGTCTTTTCAATGAATATTCAGGGTTGATTTCTTTTAGGATTGACTGGTTTGATCTCCTTGAGGTCCAAGGGACTCTCGAGAGTCTTCTCCAGCACCACAGTTTGAAAGTACAATTCAGAGGGCACTAAGGAGGGGGAGATAAATACTGAAGGAATGAATGGGGCAAGAAGTGCTAGGTACCCTGTGGATCTCAAGACATCAGGCCCTCAAACAGCCCCCATCCCTGCTCTGAAGCTCACCATCCAGTGGCCTGGAGCCTTCATTCCTGTTGCTTTGACTCCTCCTTCCCCAACCAGGGACATGAGCCCACAATCAGAGCCTAGCTAGAAGTCGACTCCTTCCCAATCATTTCTCTGTCAAAGGAAGGGCCAGCCCCATAGTCTGACTCCCTCCCCAATGGACAAAGTGTCCAGATCACAGCAGATGGGAATTCCATCAACCCCCAGGGTAAGGGAGGGGTGGAAGCTCCCCCTCTTCAGAGGCTGATGTCAGAGGTGGGGAGAGGGAGGGTGCAGTTCCAACCAAGGAGGAGTGAGAGCTCCAATGGGAAGGCCCTCTTGCAGTCTCACCTTGGGTCAGGGGGCAAGCAGTCTCATGAGTCACTTTGTGACCAGTTACAGGGAGCGTCATAATTAAAACTTGACAATACTGCCATAAGATTCAGAGGACCAGCGGACAACATCTGTCAATGTTTTGAAACCATGGGCATGCACTCTGAGAAAGTCACTTCTAAGAATGAATCAGTTCAGTCGCTCAGTCGTGTCCAACTCTCTGCGACCCCATGAATCACAGCACGCCAGGCCTCCCTGTCCATCACCAACTCCCGGAGTTCACTCAAACTCATGTCCATCGAGTCGGTGATGCCATCCAGCCATCTCATTCTCTGTCGTTCCCTTCTCCTCCCACCCCCAATCCTTCCCAGCATCAGCCTCTTTTCCAGTGAGTCAACTCGTTGCATGAGGTGGCCAAAGTATTGGAGTTTCAGCTTTAGCATCAGTCCTTCCAATGAACAAACAGGACTGATCTCCTTTAGAATGGACTGGTTGGATCTCCTTGCAGTCCAAGGGACTCTCAAGAGTCTTCTCCAGCACCACAGTTCAAAAGCATCAATTCTTCGGTGATCAGTTTTCTTCACAGTCCAACTCTCACATCCATACATGACCGCTGGAAAAACCACAGCCTTGACTAGACGGACCTTTGTTGGCAAAGTAATGTCTCTGCTTTTTAATATACCATCTAGGTTGGTCATAACTTTCCTTCCAAGGAGTAAGCGTCTTTTAATTTCATGGCTGCAGTCAGCATCTGCAGTGATTTTGGAGCCCCCCAAAATAAAGTCTGACACTGTTTCCACTGTTTTCCCATCTATTTCCCATGAAGTGATGGGACCAGATGCCATGATCTTTGTTTTCTGAATGTTGAGCTTCAAGCCAACCTTTTCACTCTCCTCTTTCACTTTCATCAAGAATGAATAAGGGAAAGAAAACAGGGGCTTTCCTGGCAGCCCAGTGGTTAGGACTCGGTGCTTCCACCACAGGGGCCATGGGTTTGATCTCTGGTCAGGAAACTAAGATCCTACAAGCCATACATGTCAAGAAAAATAATAATAATAGTGATAGAAAGCAGAGGTTTTCATCTGGGGGCAATCCTGTCCCCCAGGGGCATTTATCTGCAGACATTTAGGGGTGTCACAAGTAAGGGCGCCCTTGGCATTGAGTGGGTGGGAGCCAGGGACCAGCCCAGAGACCCCTCTGCTATCCCCCTGGTTTCCCCGCAGCTCCTGGGGCAGCTGAGTCCCATGGGCTGGGTCCCTCGGGGATGCAGGAGGCTGTAGCTGAAGCTTAACTTCCCTATTGTGGCCGCTGAAAGGCAAGCAGGTGTTGGCAGCTTTGCTGAGGAGGCCCCTCTCTGCCACCTTTGTGCCTCAAGCTGGTTGAATCCTCGCTCGAACTGGCCTCCATTCAACTCGCTGAATTCCACAATCCGCCTTCGCCGGCCACGTTCTTCGCCTGAAAATCCTCATTCTGCCCACCCGGCCAGCCCGGAATGCAGGCGTCTTTGTTCATCTTTTCTTGGCCTCCTCTGCCGTTAATCGCTTCCTCCCCGAGCTGCTGCGACAGTGGGGAGAAGGGAGGGTGAGAATAAATAAATATAAAGGGAAAAAAATAAAAGAGATTCGCCGGGTGTTCAGCAGAGGTTTGCATTGAAGGAGATTCTCTCGCCTGGCACTTTGAGATATTGACAAAGACGGGCGGGGCCCTGGGCGGTGCGCGCTGGGCCCAGGCGGCTGCATTGAGATATTCACAAAAACAAATTCATTGGGACTGTCTTTGTGATGGTCTGGCTGCCAGACGTTCATTAACTCGTGCCAGGGTGACCGCCTTCAAGGCTGCCTCATCACGCCCAGAGATGGAAGGAAGGCTGGAGGGCGAGGGGGTGGTATGAGCCCAAAGTTGAAGCAAGGAGTGGGACATAGAGACCACCTGGGAGCAGAGACCACCTCTCTCTCTTTGACTTGCTGTGTGACCTCAAGGAATCCGCTTGCTGTCTCTGGGCCTTGTCAGTAATTGGACTTTTATCGTCCCTCTGGGGAGGGATGTAGGATCTCAGGGTTACCCAGAGGATACAAGAAGCTTGCCAAAAATGATGCCAGCTGTTCAGAGGTGAGCTCCTGGTACAGGGCGCCTCATCAGAAAAAGGAAGAGAGGAAAGGTCCCAGAGACTGGTCAGGGTGTCTAGATGGAGGACGAAAGCCATCATTCCAATATCAACCTGGGGCTGATCCCCAGAGGGCTTCAGGAGACTTGCCTCCCCTCTCTGGCCCTTTTCAATAATAATAATCCATCTTAGGTATGTTGACTAATTCAGTTATTCAGACCAAAATGTTGGCTGAGCTCCTTCTGTGTGCTGGTCTGTGCACAGAGTGCTGGGGACACTGCAGTGACCAAGGCAGATACGTGCAGCCCTCCCGGGGCTCACAGACAGTCACATGACCAGGCAGTTGCAGTCCCAGGATGATGAGGGCTTTGACTGAGGACACGGAAGTGCTGTCAGATATACCCTGAGTAACCTGAGACCACTTCCTGGAGCGGGAGGTGTCTGTCCTGCTGGGTCTTCTGAAGGCTAGAGGCGGTGGCCAGACTTAGAGCCCGCACTAGCTTCATTGCAGGATGTATGGCCAAGCCTGGCCAAGGTTGTTTCTGTCTCTGAAGCTCTCCACTACCCAGTGTGTTGGGCGATCATTTTTCAGATGAGAAAACGGAGGCTGCTCAGTGGCAAGCATAGCAGGGTCAAGGTCACATGGTGAGTGGGGCAGGTCTGGGATCAGAGATCAGAAGACCAACACCCACTGCCCTTCTATACACACACCTTTTGCTGCTGCTGCTGCTGCTAAGTCACTTCAGTCGTGTCCGACTCTGTGTGACCCCATAGACGGAAGCCCACCAGGCTCCCCCTTCCCTGGGATTCTCCAGGCAAGAACACTGGAGTGGGTTGCCATTTCCTTCTCCAATGTGTGAAAGTGAAAAGTGAAAGTGAAGTCACTCAGTCGTGTCCGACCCTTAGCGACCCCACGGACTGCAGCCCACCAGGCTCCTCCATCCATGGGGTTTTCTAGGCAAGAGTACTGGAGTGGCTTGCCATTGCCTTCTCCGACACACACCTTTTACACTGAGACTTTTTGGAATAAAGCAAGCCTTCAACGATGTTTCCAGGGGAAAGGGCTTGTATCTGTGGAAAGGCTGTTCGGAGTTGCCTGAATATGAGTTTCCTTGACTGCTGTAACCAATGACCACGAACTTCATGTGACACCAAGTAAAGCCCCACAGATTTATCATCTGACAGTCCCGGAAGTCACGAGTCCTACATGGATCTTGCTGGGCTAAAATCAAGGCGTGGGCAGGGCCAATTCCTTCTGGAGGCCCCATGGGAGAATCCGTTTCCTGCCTTTTCCATTTTCTAGAGGCACCCGCAGCTTTTGGCTCGTGGCCCCTTCCTCTGTCTTCAAAGTGCTTCACTCCAGCCTCTGCTTCCATTGTTCTCTCTCCTGGCTCTGACCCTGACCCTCTGCCTCCCTCCTCTAAGGACCTTTAGGATGGCACTAGATCACTCAGATAATTCAGACTCATCCTACACCTCAGGGTCCTTACCTTAATCCCCTCTGCAGAGTCCCTTTTGCCACGCAAGGTGTCAGTGCCCCAGGTTTTGGAAATTAGAAGGTTGGCTTCCCTGGTGGTCCAGTGGCTAAGACTCTGAGGTCCCAATGTCAGGGCCCCAGGTTCAATCTGTGGTCAGGAAACTAGATCCCACATGCTGCAACTAAGAGTTTGCAAGTTGCAGCTAAAGATCCCACAGGCCACAATGAAGACCCAAGATCTTGATTGCCGCAACTAAGACCCAGCACAGCCAAATGTATATTTTAAAAATAGAAATTAGGATGCGGATGTGTCTGGGGACTGTGATTCTGCCTGTCATGCCCACCCTCCAGGAGTCACAGCCCAGAGGGGTCAGAATGGAGGATCTGAGCAAAGTCTTGGTCAGGGGGCCTCAGTTTACCCATCTGTCAATTGGGGATCATTCACAGACCTTGACTCTGAGGGTGGTTGGAAAGTTTGGTTCAAGCATTTAACACTAAATATGGGCTTCCCTGATGGCTCAGTGGCAAAGAATCTGCCTGCCAATGCAGAAGACATGGGTTTAATCCCTGGATCAGGAAGATCCCCTGGAGAAGGAAATGGTAACTCACTCCAGCATTCTTGCCTGGAGAATCCCATGGACAAAGGAGCCTGGTGGGCTACAGTCAATGGGGTCGCAAAGAGTCGGACACAACTGAGCAACTAAACGACAATTCAGCAGCAGCCAAGACTGAGGACGACCATTGCACCCATGGGCCTGATACTGGATGTTAAACATGGAGGAAAACTAGCAAAATGCTGATGGGATGGAGCACAGTGGGGCAAGGGAAAGCTTCTCTGAGGAGGGGCTCTGTGAGCAAAGAGCCATATAGAAAAATAGGGAAAGAGTATTTCAGGATGTAGAAACAGCAAGTGCAAAGGCCCTGAGGCAGGTGGGTACCTTGAGTCCTTGAGAATCAAAGAGGAGACAGGAGAGACTGGAGTGGGTTTCCTGGAAGAGGTGGGGCTACAAATTGGGTACAGATCAGGAGTCCGGGGCTTCCCTGGTGGCTCAGGGCTAAAGCATCCACCTGCCAATGCAAGAGACACGGGTTCAATCCCTGATCCTGAAAGATCCCACATGCCTCAGAGTGACTAAGCCCATGTGTCACAACTACTAAGCCTGTGCCCTAGAGCCCGGGAACCACAACTACTGAAGCCCACAAACCCTAGAGCCTATGCGCCACAACAAGAGAAGCCACCACAATGACAAGCCCGCAGAACACAACAAACAGTAGCCTCCTGCTCACTGCAACTAGAGAAAAGTCTGCACAGCAAACGAAGACCCAGTACAGCCCAAAATCGATATATAAAATTATTTTTTTAAAAAGATCAGGAGTCTGACCAGCCTAAAGGGAGGGAATGGAGCAGGTCAAGGGCAACTGATGGATAGAATGCCACCCAGCCTACCTGTGTTCAACTCCCAGCTCTGCCAGTCTCGTGCTGTGTGACCTTGGGCAAGTCACTTTCTCTTTCTGGGCCTCATCTCCCCATCTGTCAAACAGGGATAATGGTAATGGCAACAGCACAGACCTGTCTGAGGATGAAGTAAATCTATCAGTGACATGCTCTGGGCTGGGAGCACACAGAGGTCAAAGGCTCATTGACTTCGAGGAAAAACTCACCCCTTGAAGATCCCACAGCCACTTCTGTCCCAGCCTCAGGTTTTATGTTCTTCAATGACACATGTCCATGTCCCTAGGCAGACAGTCTTGCCCTTGTCAAGAAATGGCCATCACCAGAGCTTGACTGCACTCCCCTCCCACCCCCTCTCCAGGATCCACTCACATGGGGGTTCTGGGGGAGGGGGTGTGGAAGCCCCAGTGAGGGGGCAGAATTCATCACAGCGCCATTTGTGGGCGGCACCTTGGTTGTTGCGAGTGATGTAATAACGGGAAACGTGCTGCTTCCCAGGGAACAAGACGGAGGCGATTCGCACCAAGAATCTGTTTCTTATTTTAAGAGAAAGGACAGAGGGACTTCCCTGGTGGTCCAGTGGTTAAGACTCAGTGCTCCCAATGCAGAGACCTGGGTTCCATCCCTGGTCAGGCAACTGGATAATGGCTACCCAGTCTGGTATTCTTCGGGCTTCCCTGGTGACTCAGACAGTGAAGAATCCACATGCAATGCAGGAGACCTGGGTTTGATCCCTGGGTCAGGAAGATCCCCTGCAGAAGGAAATGGCAACCCACTCCAGTATTCCTGCCTGGGAAATCCCATGGATGGAGGAGGCTGGCGGGCTACAGTCCATGGGGTCGCAAACAGTCTGACACGACTGAGCGACTAACACACACATACACAGCCGCAACTAAAACCAGGTGCAGCCAAATAAAAACATACACATATAATATTTAAAAAACAACAACAACAAGTGCACAATATCGTCCCATTGTCCTTGGACCTCGGTCCCAGGTTTGAGCCAGAAACTTCATTTTGATGTCTACTTGGACAGGGTCTTCAAACCCCCACCCCCAACCCCCCAAGTCTCATAGGTATTCTCTCCTTAGGGCACTCCCCACATCTTGTGTTCTGCCATCACACATGGGTCATCCTTCGAGTTTCACCTCTGGGTCTGCCTTGTGCACAGAAGGGACACAGAACTGCTGGCTCAGTGGAACTGAGTTGCTGTGAGGGGGCGTGCAGAGGTGGCAGGTGGGGAATCTGACTCCGTGCTGTCCTTCGGGTATTTCTTCCTTCAGGAAATATTTAGCCCATCTGTGCTGGGTGCTAGGAACACAGAGGAGAGCAAAACAGATTAAAAAAAAAAAAAGTTTGTCCTTGTGGAAGTATTTGGGCAAGCTGAAAAAATAGGAACAGAGCGATGGGAGTTATTTGGGAGGTGCACAGGGCAATGGGACGTGACCCAGTGTGGGGAGGCATCATGGAAGACTTCCTGGAAGAGGTGACTCTGAGCAAAGACCTGAAGGATGAGATGGGAGCAGTGAAAAGAAGGGATGTTGGGTGTAGCAAAAGCCTTGGGGTGAGGTGGGAAGTGTGACTTCTTCGAGCAATTGGAGGGTGCATGAGGGATTCGGGGGACCAGGAAGGAGGTGGAAGCGGGTGGTGGAGGCTACAGTCAAAGCACAGTCAGGGGCAGAAAGGAAAGGACAGCGTGGAGAGAGACTCTGGGGGGAGAAGAGGCAAGAGCTAGGGACTCATGGGCTGTGGGAGGAGGGAAAGGGAGGCAACACAAGGCTGGCACCTGGGTCTCCACCTTGGGGACGCAGGCGCCGCGGGATAAGCTCAGAGATGAGGAAGCCAGAGGAAGATGCTGAGGCTAGACTGGCCTGCAGATGGAGGCACTGGGAGAGGTCCAGGGAAGCTCGAGTAGAAGGCAGTCCCGCAGGGAAGGGTCTAGACCGGAGTCTGAACGGCTGGCATCTGTGGAGTGCTGCTGTTCCCCTTGCCATGAAAGGGCCTGGTGTATCAGAAGACGATTCTATCCCTCCTGAGTTATTTGTTACCGTCACACACACAACCTCATATGAAAAGAAGACCCATGGGGCTCTCTGGGAAAACAAGATCATTTTTGGCTCCTACATGGGCCCTGGCCAGACCCTGGCAACTCCTTCTTGATAAGACCTCCATGCTGAGCCCCAGGATGGCACCCCCATCTTCTAAGGGTCACCTGGCTGTACCCCCACGCTGTTCCACCCCACACACTGAGAGGTCCAGCCAGAGCTACCCCGCTTCCCTCCCAGCCCCACAGCTGTCTCCACCACCTAGGAGAGAAACCACGTATCTCTGGTGCCCCCACTGAGTTTCTGGACACCCAGAGGGAGAACAGTCATAATCACATCCAGTAAATATGCAAGGAGGACAATGGTGATTGCCACCGTGTCGGGACTGCAGCCCCCGCGAGCCTTGTAGATGTCCCTGGGCCTTCCTTTATTCATTCAACAAACACTGGCCTGGTGCCCCCTTTAACACAGGCCGTGCCCTGACTCCAGGACGAGATGCTAGATCCTGCCCCACTCTGAGCCACAGTTTCCATGTCCATCACCAGAGGAGGCTGAGCTCCCCCTAGTCCTGATGCTAAATCCTAAACTCAACCCTTAAGTCCCACTTCAGAGCCTGGTTTTGCTCACCCACGCTGGTTGGGTCAGATCCACAGAGCAGGGTTTCTGCCCCACCTTCACTCCTCGGAGCCTGCAGGACTGGAAGTGTCCCAGGGCCCAGGGCAGCAAGTGAGCGGGCTAGAGTTAAGGCCCTGGCAGTGGATGGGCCTCAAACCTCTCTACTCTTGGAGGCCCTGCCGGGAGCTCCATCTTCTGCCCAGCAGGGGCCGCATTAGCCGCTCAAAACCCATTCGGGGAAATTAGAGCAGAGGCCTCTGTGACAATCACGGGTCATTCTCGTCTCCGGCTCCCAGGCTCTCCTGCAGTGATGATAGCCCAGCAGCGGGTCTGGGCGGGGGGACACAGAGGGATTGGGGGGTCCCAGCCGGCCGGCTCCAGCACAAGGCCTTTTCCAAGCCAGCCAGGGAAAGAACAGTGCAAATCCTGGGAGTTTTAAGGGAGTCGTTTCTCTGCTCCAGCACCTTCGATGACTCGCAGCTGTCAAAGACTTCAGTCCAAATAGTCCAACCCAATAAAAAACAGCAAGTCTCAGCGCACCAGGGGAGCAGCCCACTCAGCCATTTCACCCTATTTCTGCCTACAGGGTTTGTGGATTCCCTTAAAGTCCTCCAGTCTCAGGGGCTGAAGAGGCAAGGTGGGGTCAGGTTTGCAGTTTATTCAGAAGTAGGGTGAACTTCATCGACTCAGTGGACATGAGTTTGAGCAAACTCCGAGAGATAGTGAAGGAGAGGGAAGCCTAGTGGGCTGCAGTCTATGGGGTTGCAAATTGTTGGACACGACTGAGCGACTGAATAACAAGCATGGGCTTCAGGAATCGTTTGATCCAGCACCTGAACTGGTCATCAAGAATCAAAGTTTACTCCGTCTTCTCACATCTAGTCCCAATATCTTCTCCAGACTTCTCAAGCTTTTCTACCCCCAGGTTTTTGCTCACACCCAGTTGGCCTGCTTCACCCCTCCCCAAACCAATCTTCCACTCCTTGGCCCAAATGTCATGGCCACAGACAGCACAATAGTTCAGTCGCTGGAAAGGGCGGTCAGGAAGTCAGCGGCTATCCAAGCCAAGACTTCTTTGCCCTTCTCAAGGCCTCAGTTTCCCACCTGGAATATGAGAGCTTTGAATCCAAGAATCCTTAAAATCTCTTTGAGATCTGAGGTTCAGTGAGTCTGGGGCCCCCAAAGGAGGTAGGAGGTAATCACCAGGGATTAGTCCTCTCAGTGACTCTTTGGGTCATGATAATAAGAGCCAAATTAGTACATGCTTCCTATGAGTAAGGACCATGCTAGGTCCTTTGGTCTGTGATGAGGTGAGGTTTTAATCCTCACTTCCTACATGAAGTAGTTGCTGGTGTTGACTCCACTTTACAGATGAGAAAACTGAGGCCCAGAGAGATCAACCTCTTGCTGAAGGTCACATAGCTGGCAGGTGCTGGAGCCAAGACTTGACACCTACGGGTCTCATTCCAGATTCTACAACCTCAGCCCCCATGCTACAGCACCTCTGGATATCCTGGCCGAAATTTCTACGTTCAGATCTTCAATTCAGGCAACCAGGAGGAGGGTAGAAAGTGGCCTTTACTCTCATGAATCATCTCCAGGTTTGTAATACAGTCAGGGTGGTCAGTGGAGTCAGTTTACCTCCTAGGAAGTCCCTCTTTCCACTGTGGTGGCAGATAAACTTCCCTCTCTTTCTGAACCTATGGAAACTCAAGTTCAGAAAAGAGAAGTAATTCTTCTAAGGTCTCCCAGCCAGACAGTGCTATGGTGTCTTATATCAGGCAAGATGGGCTGGTTATGTGGTTACAGCAACCCCATGGACCCAGCTTCCAAGGTGGTCCCCTGGTCCTTCTGGAGTCTCTCACATCCTGAATCAGGGCTGACCCATGTGGTTAATGGGACTTCTGAGTCCGAACCATAAAAGACTCTCCAACTTCCACTTTGCTCTCTCTGGGATCACTCACTATGGGAGAAGCCAGCCACCATGTTGTGAGGAGGCTCAGCAGGGCCATGAAGAGTCCTCCCACCAATGGCCACAAGAGGGAGCCACCTCGGAAGTGGCTCCTCTAGTCCCAGTTGAGCCTTCGGATGATGCAGCCCCAGCTGACAACTAGGCTTCAATCTTGTGAAAGAGTCTGAAGAAAAAAAAAACTGGCTAAGCTGTCCCCAGATTCCTGATCCACAAAACCACAAGCAGTAATTATTAGTTTTGAGGCACTAAATTTCAAGGAATATACACAACCATAGCAACCAGAGAAAAGCCCCAAACTGTAGCAGCTGTAAAACAACAAGGGCTTATTTATCACTCACACTATACGCCCAACACAGGTTGGCAAGGAGCCTCTGTGTCTACTGTATGCAGGCATCAAGGCAGGTGGGTGGGAAAAGGTGGTCTTGAAGGGAGAGGATATGCAGAACTGCACACTTGTTTTTTTTCTTTTTTGGCCATGCCATGCAGCATGTGGGATCTTAGTTCCCTGACTAGAGAACGAACCCATGCTTCCTGCATTGGGAGCTTGCAGTCTTAACCACTGAGCCACTAGGGAAGTCTTCTGCACACTTGTTTTTGAAAGGATCCCACCTGAACTTCCCTGGTGGTCCAGTGGTTAAGACTCCTACTTCCAATGTAGGAGACGTGGGTTCAACCTCTGTTCAGGGAACTAAGATGCTACATGCCACTCAGCAAAAAAATAAATAAAAGGGATTTCACCTGGAAGTTATGCACAACAATTCTGTTCACATTTTCTTAGCCAAAGCAATTCATGGTGTCATGCCTCACTTCAAAAGTCATGCATGTTAGGTTGCTAGGGCTACCATAATGAAGTACTACCGAATGAGTGACTCAAACAAGAGACATTTATTATCTCGTGGTTCTGGAGGCCAGAAGTTTGGGATCAAGGTCCTGGCAGGGCCATCCTCCCTCTGAAGGCTATACAGAAAAGTCTGTTCCAGGCCTCCCTCCTAGATTTCGGCGGTTTCTTTGCTTGTGGCAGCTGAACCCCAGTCTTCACGTGGCATGTTCCCTGTGTGTGTGTGTCTCTGTGACTAAATGTCTCCTTTTTATAAGGACATCATTTATATTAGATTAAGGACCCACCCTACTCCAGGATGACCTCATGTTAATTAATTACATCTGCAATGACCTTGTTTCCAAATAAAATCACCTTCCGTGGTACCAGGGGGTTAGGACTTCAACATATGAATTTGAAGGCACGGAATCCAGTCAGTGACAGCAGAGAAGTATAGCCGCATCATGTCCCAAGCAGGAGAACTAAAGGCCTGCAAACAGCCTTAGTAACCACAACACATCCATTTGCTGAGCACCAACTGTGCACAAAATCCTTCGCCAGTCTCCCCACATATGCCTCCTTATCCATCCCTCAAATATCCTGTCAAATAGAAATTCTCATCTCATTTTATGGTTGTGGAAACTGGGCTCAGACATCCCAAGACACGTAACCTAATGTCACACAGCAAGCCAGAGGCAACACCAGAGAGAAGTCTGTTCCACCAGCTCACCACCCCTCTTCCCACAGGGTTTGTGGGCTTCCTGAATTTCCTCCAGCCTCAACAGTCTGCCAGGTAAAGTGGGGCCATGCTTGGATTTAATGTGGAAGTAGAGTGGACTTCAGGGAGGGTTTGATCAGTATTATAACAGAAAAGCAAGAATCCAGGTTTATTCCCTCTGTCTTCCACCATATCCATCCTAAATCTGTTTCTCTTGGGGTTAAAGGGAAGCTGCTGACAGTGATACCTGGGATGGGGTAAGGGGAAAGGAAGAGAGTAGATTCACGAATTAGGTTGCATTTGCAGCTACCCTGCTCTACTTATTTTCAACATACTAATCATCTGTGCCCAATATTAATTTACTGCTCATTGTTTATGTCTCTCTCTCCCCTCACTGGACAGTCAGCTCATTAGGACAGTTTGACTGTTTGGCTCTGTATTAAATCCTAAGTGCCCAAAACAGTGCCCAGCACTTAACAGGTACTCAGTAAATTTCCAGTGAATGAATTAAAAATGCAGGATCATGCTTAAACAATTCACACGTACCTCCTTGGACTGAAAGCTGAGTTAGCCTCCCTGGAGGCACGGATCATATGACCAAACAAAACTGGGGTTCTGTTAAGTAGCATTCAAAGGACTAGGTGTATATTTCCCTGATTTCTTTTCTGCAGGGCTGCTGGGTCCCTTTCCTAAAGACCCAGGTCTTGACAGGTGGCCCCCTCTACACAGCTCTCTGCAAGGTCATCCCCGTATTCCCTCAGATCTCAGGGTCGCGGGGGCTCCCCACTGTTACCAGCCTAGATGTTGCACCAGGTTAAGGTTAGGAATTTCCCTTAACCTCACTATATCTCCAAAAATATTTATTCAACTTACCGGAAATGACCCAAACTTGGGATGGCCGGCTATGTCCTTCTGGAACCCTATATCTCTCCATTTTTCTCCTTGCTGTCAGTAAGGGGTTCCTCCAAAAACTAAACATAGAGTTCCCATATGATCCAGCAATCCCACTCGTGGACATATATCTGGACAAAACTCTAATTAGAAAATGTATGTGCACCTCAATGTCCACGGCAGCACAATAGCCAAGACATGTCCACTGACAGATATATGGATAAAGAAGATGTGATACATATGTATAAGGGGCTTCCCAGGTGGCGCTAATAGTAAAAAGCCCACCTTCCGGTGCAGGAGACATAGAGACGTGGTTTAATCCCTGGGTCAGGAAGATCCTCTGGAAGAAGGTAGGGCAACCCACTCTCGTATTCTTGCCTGGAAAATCCCATGACAGAGGAGCGTGGTGGGCTACAGTCCATGCAGTTGCAAAGAGTTGGACACGACTGAAGCAACTTACGCACTCACTCACACACACACACACACACACGATGGAATACTACTCAGCCATAAAAATAGTGAAATAATACCATTTGCAGCAATACAGATGGACCTACAGATTACCATACTAAATAAAGGAAGTCAGAAAGAGAAAGACAAAGATCGTATGGTATCATTTATGTGTGGAATCTAAACTATGACCCAAATGAACTTCTGTATGAAACAGAGACTGGCAGATACAGAGAGCAGACTTGTGGCTGCCAGGGAGGAGGCGGTGGGGCGGATGGAGGAGGAGTTTGGGGTTAGCAGATGCAAACTATTATATAAAGAATGGATAAGCAACAAGGTCCTACCGTATCCTGTGATAAACCACAACGGAAAAGAATTTTAAAAGTTAAAAAAAAATTTTGAGATGGGTGATATCAGCCCGATTTTATAAATTTGAAGATTGAGGCCCCGAGACGGGAATTGTCACAGGCCCCCCGGCTTCATATGTGGCCTCATCCTTTTCTTGTCTGTCTGACTTCTACTCTTTTCTCTGCCTTCAAAACCCTTCAGAATCGCTCTTCCTCTCTCCTCCTCTGTCTTCACCTGGAAGACATCATCATCACCTGCCTGGACCACCTGATCTCTTCCCGCTCAGCACCCCCAGTCTGTCCTTCCTGCAGCAGCCATTAGAGGGCGCCTGCTCCAATGTCACCTCCTTGCTGAAGCCCCCTGCGGTTAATCTTAAGTGTCAATTACACTGGGCCGCAGGGGGTGCCCAGATCTTTGGTTAAACGTTATTTCCGGGTGTGTCTGTGAGGATGTTTTTGGAAGAGAGAAGCATCTGAATCGGCAGACTGAGCATAGCACGTGGCCCTCCCCGTGGAGGGCCTGAACAGAACAAAAAGATAGAAGCAGGGAGAACTCACTCTGCCTGGCCACCGCAGGAGCTGGATATCTGTCTTCTCCTGACCTCAGACTGGGTCTCCAGCTTCTGGATGGCCCATTACAGGACTTCTTGTTTCTATAATCACATGAGCCAAATTCTTATAGTAATAAATGTCTTCCTAGATGTGTGATGTGTGTGTATATATCCTATTGGTTCTGTTTCTCTGGAGAAACCAGCCTCTGAAACTGCCTTCTTCTTCCTTTTTTTATTTACTCACCAAATCTTCCTCTTCCCCAGCCAGAATTTTTTTTTTTTTCCCCCGCACGTGGGATCTTAGTTCCCTGACCAGGGATTGAATTTGCTCCCCCTTGCATCAGAAGTGCAGAGTCTTAACCACTGGACTGCCAGGGGAAGTCCCCCCAACCCCCCCAACTAGAATTTAAATCTCCATCTTGGTGGCTGGATCCTCAATACCTACAACAGGGCTTGGCATACAGTAAGTGCTCAATATACGCTGGCTGGATTGAGTCACTGCCTCCAGGATCTCTACAGCCCTGCAGGGACACAGGTGAGGAACCCAGAGATCCATGTGATGGTGGAAGAAACTAAACACAGCCCCTTTTCCCTGGACTATTGTGCCATCAGCCACAGACCCGGAACTTGAACCAGGGTCTCTCTGTTACCACAGCAAGCCTGGTCCCTCCAAGCTTTGGAACAACAGGGACACAGGGCTCAGAAGTGAAGAAGGAGGAAAGGGAGGGGTCCTCCATGTATTAACCCAAAGCAGGGTTTCTCTGCCTTGGCATTGCTGACTTTTGAGTATGGGTTGTTCTCTGTGGGGGAACCATCCTGGACACTGGGGGGTGTGGAGCAGCCTCCCTGGGCCCCCACCCACTCAGTGCCAGGAGCATCCCCCTGTGCGACAAGTCCCAGTGTCCCCAGACACCACCCAGTGTTCCCTGGAGGTGGGACAGGATCATCCCTGGCTGGAACCACTGCCTTACAGAACTGGCTCCTTGCCCACTTGCCTGCTTCCCCCACTGCTGTATATATGTTCCCGCAGCGCTCAGAGGTTGGGTGGGAGACCACGCATCCCAGGATGAGCTCTGCCTAGCAGGCGGGAGGCTTCACCCAGCCAGCCCATTCTCATCCACACCCAGGGAAATTGGATTAACTCACAGAAGCTCGCCAAGACGATCCGTCATGCCATCTGAAGGACAGCGTATTGATCTCCAGGTTGCAAAAAAATTAAATGATATCCCTTTTTGTTATTTAAAACGCTGCTTAAGCAATTCCGTAATGGAACAGCCCGGCCCAGGTCCAGGAACTCCCTGGCCGGCCGACCGCCTCTCCAGATTGGGTGGAGGACGGGAGAATGTGAACACTGTCCTGTCTTCCCCTGGGTAATTGATGACCCTTGGAGAACAGCTCCATTTTGCTGGCGACTTGCACCGCTTTGATTTATTAAAGACATAACAATTATGAAAATAGCTGATTTATAATCAACTCACCCAGGGTTCTAATTGATTTCTGGGGCAAAATTTAGAATTGGAGGGATTGACACCTCAAGTTGAGGGCCACCGGCCTTGGGGATGGGCTGTGATGGGGGACTGGCAGGGCCAAGAGGAAGATAGGACAGGAAGACAGTGGCCTTAGTTGGACTGCACTGTCATCTCGTGAAGTTTGGGGCTTCTGCTCAGCTTTGCCCGAGATATTCAAGCCCCGATGGACACCACCATTTTCAAATGGCCAAAGCGGTCCCTGGCCCCAGCAAAGGGATGTGTGCCATATTGCCCATAAATCTCTCAGCCTGTCCCGTGTTTGAAGAGCCTGGCACCGTGCCTGTAAACGAATCTGCCCCAGAGTGTCCAGAACCTTCTCTTCCTCTAGACCTCTGTGCTAAGACTACCAAATTTGGCCAGGAAAACAACGGGAGACCCAGTGAAATCTGAGTTTCAAACGAACAGCAGGTGAATTTTAGCATAAGCATACCCCATTCCATATTTAGGACATACTTATACTAGAGAGTTGTTCCTGATTCATCTGAAATTCAAACTTAACTGGGTGTTTTGTGTTTTATCTGACAAGCCTGCTGTGACATTCAAGACCCCAGTTCTCAAGATTCCTACAGGGTCAAAGAGATACATGCACCCCAATCAATGTTCATCATAGCACTTTCACAACAGTCAAGGCGTGGATGCAACCTAAAGGTCAATCAACAGGGGAATGGATAAAGAAGATGTGGTACACATATAAAATGGAATATTATTCAGCCACAAAATGAAATACTGCCAGTTGTGGCAGCATGGACGGATCTAGAGATTATCATACTAAGTGAAGTAAACCAAACAAATACCAGAGCATATCACTTATATGTGGAATCTAAAAAAAAAAGATAAAAGACTTCCCTGGTGACCCAGTGGTTAAGAATCTGCCTGCCAACGCAGGCAACATGGGTTCAGTCCCTGATCTGGGAAGATTCCACATGCCGCACAGCAACCAAGGCTGCGCTCCACAACTGCTGAGCCTTCACTCTAGAGCCCGCGCTCTGCAACGAGAGAAGTCACTGCAATGAGAAGGCCTCGCATCGCAACAGTGAGTAGAGCCTGCTCACCACAATGAAGGCCAAAAATAAATAAATAAATAAATTTTTTTAAATGAGATAAATGAACTTCTTTATAAAACAAAAATAGAGGAGGAATAAATTAGGAGTATGAGATTAGCTGATGGACATACACCACTGTATATAAAATAGGTCAACAACAAGGTCTTCCTGTATAGCACCACAAACTATATTCAATATCAATATATATCAATGTGTTTATTATCACTATAGTAGATTATAATGAAAAAGAATATATATGTCTAACTGAATCAGTTTGCTGTACACCAGAAACTAACACAACATTGTAAATCAACTAAACTTCAATTGAAAAAAAAAATCTCCCCCAGGGGCCCATTCACCTAATGGGAAGATTGAGGCAAGAGGATATTTAATATCCACCCAAGATCACCAAGGTGTCTGCCTTAAGATTCAAACCAAACCCTGAGGTCTGAGCCGTCCAAGGCCTCCAAGATCTCATCTTGCTTTTGGAGAGAAGGAACAGCAGATATTCTTTCTATTCAGAGAGATTACCCTGGTAGCCAGTCCGCCTTGCTATTGCTGTGTGACCCTGAAAAAAGAGCCTGGCCTCTCTGGGCCTCAGTCTCCAGCACTGGAAATGGGCATAATCATGGGGCCTCCACCACAGGGTGCTGGGGAGATGAAAATGATTTGTGGGTGGCCACAGTGGATGAGCGCCTGATATGCAGGAGGGGTCACTTGGGTCTCGCCACGTACTAATAAAGACAGAAAGAGGCAGAGACAGCAATAGATGGAGTCAGAGGCAGAAAGGCAGGGAGACAGAGAGAGGGACGCGCTCCATTTGGAGACGGGGTGGACCGGGGGTGGGGACTAGGTCTGCAAATCAGAAGGTTCTAACGATTTCTGTAAGGGGAGGAGACAGCAGAGCAGGAGCCTGAGGGATGCCGATCCAGAGCTCAGGGGCCGCAGCTGCCTGTGCCCAGTCTCCGCGACGGCCCTGCTGAGCAGCTTTAAGTGTCGTTAAAGATAAAATAATTTTTCCCTCTCTGAGCCGTATGATTGACATGGCGATGGGCCCCGCCGACAGGAAGAAGGTCAGGCTTGAATATAATCAGGTTTTTTTCCAGAGTGATGCATAAACATGACGGCACAGCAACTAGGAAAGGGGAAGGAAACTGAGGTTGTCCCCAAACCCCCTGAACTCTAGCCGCAGGGCACGATGGGGCCACAGGGACAGTGAGGGCCAGGGAGACTTCCTGGAGGAGGCATGGCTGCTACTGGGATTGGAAAGGAAGGCATCCCAGGCAGGGAAAACTACAGAAACAGAGGTGTGGAGTTTGGATATGTCTCATCATGCATCTTCCTGCCGCCACCTGATCTCAATTCATTAGTCCTAACTTGAAACTCCATGGCTCCCAGACACCCACTCCACCTCAAGGTTTAAATCCTGGCTCTTCACCTTATTTGCCGTGAGATCTTGGGTTGTCACCTCCTTCTCCCAGCCTCAATTTCCTAACCTGTAAAACAGAATCACTGTAGGGCTGCCTCACCCAGTGGATATGACAAGAACTCAAAGAAAGGAACAGCATTATCAATACTTTTGGCTGCAAGCAACAGGAAAACCCAACTTAACTTGGTCCAACGTTAAGAAACATTTTTCATCTTATACAACAAATCATTAAGGTCTTTCCTCAAAAGGCACCTCTTTCAAGAGCCTTCACTCAACAATCCCTGTGCTTACTTTTAATATCCTCCTTTATTTTCCTCTCTAGTACTAATAATTTCCTGAAAGTATGTATTTGTTCACTATCTGAGCCTTCCTTCTCCAAATGTCACCTCCCCAAGGACAAGAATTTTCCTCTGTTTTGTTCACAAGTTCCCCACAGCACACAGAAGGTGCTCATTAAATGCTTGCTAAATAAATGAATGACCTCTTCATCCAAGGAGGATTTAGTTATTCAAGAACAGAGTCCTGTCTCTTCCTAAGGATATCTACTATGTTGCTCCTCATAGTCCAAACTCATTGCAAAGCACAAACCATCACAGTCTTGTTCTAGCAGCAGGAAGGAAGGAAGGTGGAAGGACAAAGGAGTCCTTTTCCAGTGAACTGTCTCCTATATGGAGCCTTCCATGAAGACCTTCCCCAAATCTCCTTAACCAGGACTCATGCACATGGCTACACCTAGCTAGCTAGCTGGGCGGGGACGGGGGGTGGGGTGGCAGGGAGGAGGTTGGGAAATGGAGTCATTAACAGAGTGCCAGACGCTTTCAAATTGTGGAGTTGGAGAAGACTCTTGAGAGCTCCTTGGACTACAAGGAAATCAAACCAGTCAATGCTAAACGAAATCAACCCTGAAGATTCATTGAAAGTACTTATACTTATACTTATACTGAAGCTCCAAAACTTTGGCTACCTGACACCAAGGCCTGACGCATTGGAAAAGATCCTGATGCCGGGAAAGATTGAAGGCAAAAGGAGAAGAGGGCAAAGCCCGTGATTGCAAAGCCCGTGCTTCCTTCAGCCACCACACTGTTTGTAACCACAGCTGTGGCTTGTATTACTACTATCATTGTGGTTATCATTAGGTGAGCTCACCCAACGCCAGCTCCAGCCTGCCAGGTCCATGCTCTAGAGGGTTCTAGAGAAGAGAGTTACAAACAGAGGCACAGGGAGGTTAAAGGGCATCCCAAGGTCACCCAGTGGGTGACAAAGCCAAAACTTAAGCCCCAAGTCTGCCTGGCTAAGAATTGCTGTCCTCCTCACCTCTGGGGAGAAAGTTACTGCCTAACAGGCACCACGGAGAACCCAGCTCGGGTTTTGGGGCAGCACCAGGGGCTCATAAGCCCTTTTCTCTTTCTAGTGGGAGGCTGGGGCGGCAGCAGTCATGGGGGATGTGGGCCAAGTGCTGAGTCTGCAACATGACATATCTCCGCGAAAGCCACCAGCCACGTGGCCGCAGAGGCCCAGCGTTCTGAGGATGATCAATCTCCCCCTGCCCCATCCCTCTCACTGGCTGCCACCCTCCCGCCTCCATCCTGGCGCCTTCTGTCTCTGCCTCTCCCCGTCTCCCAGCTTCCTTCATCATGGAGGAGGCAAGGTTCCAAGGCCATCCAGGCGAGGAAAGTCAGCCCCCCATCATGGAAACACTCAGAGGCAGGATTCACCAGCCAGAGAAAGAACAGAGCGTAGGAGCCCAAATTGCGGGGTCTGTGAATCAGGTCCCCACCTCAGCTTCTCCTCTGAAGCTGGACCAGCTAATTCGTCTTGTGTGTGTGCCCAGTTGTATACTTCTCTTTGCAACCCCATGGACTGTAGCCCACCAGGCTCCTCTGTCCATGGAATTTTCCAGGCAAGAATACTGGAGCAGGTTGCCACTTCCTACTCCAAGCAATCTTCCTGACCCAGGAATCGAACCCACGTCTCTTGCACTGGCAAGCAGATTATTCACCAATAGTGCCACCTGGGAATCCCTAATTCATCTTGCTGTGCCTCAGTTTCCTTGTCTGCAAATTGGATTTGATATAAAGGCCGCATCGTAGAACTGACCTGAGGGTTATGTGAACTATGATGAGTATTTTAGTTACTGACAGTAGATAAATCCTGTGAGAAGCTAGATGAAATTTCAAGGGAGTCTGGAAAGGCTTCCTGGAAGAGGCAACATTTGATCTGGGCCTTAAAAATAGGAGGAGACTTTGAAGGGACTGGTGGAAGGGAGAGGGAAGGCCTGGTGAGTGGTGGAAAGAGTTGGGCCTTGCTACAGGTAATAGGGAGCCATAGAAAGTTCTCCAGCAGAAAGAGAGCAGCAATGCAGCTGTGATTTTAGAAAGATGAACCCAGCAGCAGATCAGCGTGGATCGAAAGACCTAATCCTCAAGGCAGAGCCCATCAGTCACCCCCCACCACAGCTTCCCTGGCCAGGGTGCCAGGCACCTGAGGTGGGGGGAAGAAGAGAAATATGTGGATGCTCACAGAGGCACAGAGAGGGTTACTGAAGTGCCCACAGGACAGGCAAGTTCCAGGGCTGGAATTTGAACCCAGGCAGTCTAGCTCCAAGGCCCCCATCATTAAGCCCTCTGCAGAAAGGGCTTCGACCTGTGGTACCAAGGCCCAGCTCTAAACTGCTTACTCGGCCGCTCTCGTCCCCATCACCTCCCAGATGCTAGAAGCGGATTCCCTCCTCTGTCACCCTCAGCAGCACCTGGACCCCCCCAGCCTCCAGGCCCAACCAAAGCGTTTCTGCAGTTGAGAGGTTCTGCTGCTCTCTCGCTCGCTCGCTCGCTCACACACACACACACCACTTGCTTGGTGCCCATTATGCACTGACTTGCATCTCCCCAAAATTCATATGTTGAAATTCTAACCCCTAGGACCTCAGAATGTGACTGTATTTGGAGATGGGTCTTTAAAGAGGTAATTAAGTTAAAATGAGGTCATTAAGGTGGGTCCTAATCCAATAGGACTGGTGTCCTTATAAGAAGAGGAGATTAGGACACAGGGAGAAGACAGTACAGAGGGAGGGCATGTGAGGACACTGGGAGAAGACAGTCATCTGCAAGCCAAGGAGAAGAAACCAGTCCTGCTGACACTTTGTCTCAGGCTTGTCTCCAGCACCCAGAACTGTGAGAAAATAAAGTTCTGTTGTTTAAGCCACCCCCTCTGCAATGCTTGGTTATGGCAGCCCCAGCAAGCTCATACAGTGCACATGACACCAACTCCTCCAGCTCCAGGTCTTCAATAGGCAGGGCTCTTTGGTTTGAGAATGACAAAACAAACAAACACTTTGGTTTAAGCAAAAAGAGAGCTATTGTAACAAAATATATGGCTTCAGGCACAGTTTGATCCAGGTGCTCAAATTGTGATAAGATCATCTGCTTTCCTCTCTATTAGTTCCATTCACCTGGAGATGCTTCCTACATGGTGACTAGATAGCTTCCAGGAAGACCACCTTTCTATTAGCACAGCAACCTCTGAGGAAAAGAGCATCATTTCCCCTTTAATTCCAGCACATGTCCAGGAGTTCACTCTGATTGGCTAACTTGGGTCATGTGGCTGGTGGTGGTGGTGGTGTTTGGATTTGGGTTTTCTGTTTGTTTTGGGGGGTGGGTGGGTGCAGTATTTGTTTTTCAACTGTGCTGGATCTTAACTGTGGCATGTGGACTCCAATCCTCACTGAGGCATGAAGCATCTTTAGTTGCATCATGCAAACTCTTAGCTGCAGCATGAGAACTCTTAGTTGTGGCAATCAGGATCTAGGTCCCTGACCGGTACTGGGCCCCCTGAATTGGGAGCTCAGAGTCTTAGTCACTGGACCCCCAGGGAGGTCCCCAGTCCTGAGTGTTCTTGATTGGGCTCCCCCAGGAAAAGACCCTGAGGCAAGGGTAGGGGTTACTGTGTGGGCAACTGGGACCCCCTGTGAGCCTTTAGGATACTGTGCAGAGCATCCCTTGGAGTTATCTCAGCAGAAGGACAGGGGAGCTGCAGCATTTATCCACCAACTTCCTATCCATAAAGCAGAGGGCTGCAATAACTCTCCTGTCTTCTGGCTTGGCCTGCCTGTGACTAGGTGAGCTCCCACAGCCACAAAACACCTTCAGAGACATGGTTTCAGGTGTTCACAGTAAGCAGGCTTTGCATGAGCTCAGGAGAATATGGGTGGGGCTGCGGCACTGTCACAGCCTCCCTCCCTGGAGCCCTGCCTGAACCTCATGAACCAACAGCAAGACAGGAGAGGTCCCCCCAGGACAATCCAAGACACTGTTCCACAAGAAGGAAGGATGCAGAAGAGGCTCAAAAGCCAAAAATGGGCTAAATGGGGCCAGTTTTCCTTCATTCTTCCCATGAATCTCCTATGTTCCCACTGCATGCTTCTTGACATTTCCCTCAAATTTTCCAAGACCCTTGAGCCACTTAGTCTAAAGAGCATTCTGTGTGTGGATTCTGGGTGTGTGTGTGTGTGTGTGTGTCAAACATTAGAGGAGGGACCAGGTGGCGGGATGGAGGGCCATTCCTGCTGTTAGTCCTGTGGTTGCCACAAGGTGGCGCTGCTGAACAATGGTCTTGCGCAGTCTTTGTTTTCCGAGATCCCTGCTAAGCCACGTCCTTATACTGGACCCAGTGGAACCCCAACTTGGTTCCCCAAGGTTAGAGCCAAATAGCTCACATTCATGAATGAGTTCAGGCCTCCATCACCAAGCTAGACACTAGGACACCAAGACAGGGGGAATGAATGAAGCAGGACTTCCAGCCCTCATCACACTCTTTATTAGAACCAACCAGCTTTTTCCCCCAGCTCCCCTCCCACTTGCTTTATAATAAAATCCCTACTGGGACACCACTGAGTGTTCCTTCCCTGCCTTTATATTCCCCTTGGGGCCACCTGGACCCATCAGAGAGAACCTCAGAAGGGAAGGAAAAGGAATATCAATTTGTTTGCTCCCATGAGTTCCACCTCATCCCCACTTGCCCACTTTACACATCAAGGAGTTTTGGAAGAGGTGTATTAGTCAGCTACTGCTGTGTAACAAGTTGCCACAAATGCAGCAGCTTAAACCAACAAGCATTTATTACAGTTTCTGGAGGTCAAGAGCCCTGACATGGTTTAGCTGGTCCTGCACCCCAGGGTTTCCTGCAAGGCTACAATTGAGGTGCCAGCTGAGGCCATAGTCATCTCTAGATTTGGCTGGAACAGGGTCTGTTTCCAAGTTTAACAGGACTTGCATGCTGCTGTTCACTCTCTTGAAGCCCAACTGCCATGCTCATAACCCCAGGTTGGTTTGCCAGAAGAGCATCCCTGGAAGAAAGCCCACTTGTCCCAGCCAACAGCCAGCTGATCCCCAAATGAAAGAGCCCAGCCAAGATCTGCAGAGCTGCCTGCAAGCCTGAGATGAGTGCAGAGGCAGGAATGAGCCTGGTTGCGATTAGAAGAATCACCGGGCTAATCTGCAGACTCGTGAACCAAAATAAATGCTTAGTGCTCTCAGCTGTCGGATTAGGGGCTGGTTTGACAGATCCTATCTGCTACAGCATCGTCATCACCATTCCCCCACGACTGTGAGCAGCCACTTAAATACGAACAAAACGAGGAGAAATCAGTCAACTGACTCTCTCTAAATAAAGAAGTTCTACTTCACGGAGTTTAGCTGTCTCGACTCTACAAAGGAAATGTGGCTGGCAGCTTTTCCTGATGGAAAAATGTGAAGTTCCACCTCACCAGGCATCCAGTGCCCTCCTTTTCCATCTACCTTCCCAGGAAGGCTCAAGAGGGAGGGGAGGCTCTTCCAGGCTTGCAGGCTGGACCAGGGACTGACCAGGGACTCTAAGGACCCTTTGGCTGCCCTAATGGGACCCCTCCCTGCCATCCTACTCCTGGCTGCTTCCTATAGAGGTTTCCTAAGGATCTGTTAGCCTTTTCTTTCCAAAACTCAAGATGCTATCAAGAAGAAGGAAGAATCTCTGTTGGATGAGGGTGCCGGAGTTGGTTTTGGGAAGCCTCAGACCTCAGCACCAGTAGTTAAAGAGGAACACGCACCGTGTTCCAAACTTGGCCTTGACCTTGAGCTTGTCATTGTCCAGGAACACTCAGTAAATAAATAATGTCTCCTGCCCACTCCCCTGACCTGTCCCTAAGTCCCCTGGACCTCCTCCAAGATCTAGCCACTGACAGCACTGCTAAGACCTGGCTCCAGCACATCCATTCTCATTGGTCAACGCTGCAGACATACCTGGAGCTAAAATATGGTTGATATCACCCCAGAAAGCAAGGGTTCTCAGCTGATTAGTTCAGTGACCAAGAGCAAAAACTCTAGAATTAGGATTCCCCTGGTGGCACAGTGGATAAGAATCTGCCTGCCAATGCAGGGGACATGGGTTCAATTCCAGTTCCAAGAAGATTCCACATGTCATGGAGCAACAAAGAGTGGCTCTGCAACTAGAGAGAGCCTGTGTGCAGCAGCAAAGACATAGTGCAACCAAAAATAAATAGAAAAATTTTAATAAAAAACCTTAAGAATTAGAGCCATGTGGGAAAAAAAAAACCCTTATGGCAGAAAGTGAAGAGGAACTAAAAAGTCTCTTGATAGAAGTGAAAGAGGAGAGTGAAAAAGTTGGCTTAAAGCTTAACATTCAGAAAACTAAGATCATGGCATCTGGTCCCATCACTTCATGGGAAATAGATGGAGAAACAGTGGAAACAGTGTCAGACTTTATTTTGGGGGGGGGCTCCAAAATAACTACAGATGGTGTTTGCAGCCATGGAATTAAAAGACGCTTACTCCTTGGAAAGAAAGTTATGACCAACTTAGATAGCATATTAAAAAGCAGAGACATTATTTTGCCAGCCAAGGTCCGTCTAGTCAAGGCTATGGTTTTTCCCATGGTCATGTATTGATGTGAGAGTTGGACTGTGAAGAAAGCTGAGCACTGAAGAATTGATGCTTTTGAACTGTGGTGCTGGAGAAGACTCTTGAGAGTCCCTTGGACTGCAAGGAGATCCAACCAGTCCATCCTAAAGGAGATCAATCCTGGGTGTTCATTGGAAGGACTAATGCTAAAGCTGAAGCTCCAATACTTTGGCCACCTCATGCGAAGAGTTGACTCACTGGAAAAGACTCTGATGCTGGGAGGGATTGGGGGCAGGAGGAGACGGGGACGACAGAGGATGAGATGGCTGGATGGCATCACCGACTCGATGGACATGAGTTTGGGTGAACTTCGGGAGTTGGTGATGGACAGGGAGGCCTGGCGTGCTGTGATTCATGGGGTTGGAAAGAGTCGGACACGACTGAGCGACTGAACTGAACTGAACTGAGAAAGCTTATAAAAAAGGATGGTGTGATGAACATTCCACACCAGAGTCCTATGCAACTGTGTAAAAGACTGAGGTCTCCCAGGACAGGATCACCAAGATACTTTGTGATGATAAAAATGCAAGAGTCATGGATACAGAGTTTCTGTTTGGGGTGATAAAAAAAGAGATTCTATGGATGGATGGAAGGTGGTATTGGCTGCCCAGCAATCGAGCCACTCAGTGGCACCCTTAATCATGATTCAGATGGTAAATTTTATGTCATGGATGTTTCGCCACAATTGAAAAGCAGGGTAGGGGGAGGAAAGGTTTTGTCTCTCAAGGGGTGATCCCCACTCTGTGCTTCCTACACTGCAGCCCTTCACAGTCAGCTTAGAAGCAGTGGCAGGAACCAGTTTAGAGAAACCAAGACACAGCGAGGGTGGGGAATTGCCCAAAACCACACAGCAATGAGGATGCTCAGCCAGAACATAGGAGAATGCAACAGAGCCCGAATGAACGAAACAGTCCCCCAAGATCCCTCTCTAGGGAACAGCTGATTTTGCTTAAGCTTCTGTGGGGTGGTGGGGAAGCCAAACGAGAAGGAAGTTTGTTTTCTTTTTCGTAGCAAGAGCTGTGGGAATCCCTCCCTGGAGAGAAGTGCAGGCTGGTAAGTCTCCGATCACAAGATTAGGTGATTTCATTATTGTCTACAAAGCTCTCGGGAGGGTTGGCACTTACAGATAATCGCCCGTGATACAGGGCCCTGGAGTTGTCAAGGATCGCTGGCCAAGATGTCAAGGCCAGGAGGGTGCTTGAAAATGGCCCCATCCATTACCTTCATACGGAGGAGGGCGCTCAGGAGTGAAAGAAGGGGGAACCTACCCTTCTTTCAGGAACTGAGCCCTGAAAGAGCTACAGGTCTGCGTCCAGCCACCTCCCCCTATCTGCCCCCCACAACAGAGTCTGCTGAATCCTCAGAGCCACTTGGCAGGGTTGGAATGAGGGGTTTTCAGCAAGGTTCGGTGCCAGGGGCAGCCCACACCATTAATGGGGCGCAGCCAGACAGGGTCAAGACACTCCCCCGTAGCCACCCATGGCAAAACCTGAGTCAAGTCCTCTCTGCCCCCAGCCCTGCAGGGCTCCCAGGTCCCTGGGGTAAAAGCCCAAGTCCTCCCCACAACCCACACTGTCCTGGGCACCCACCCTCACCTCTTCCCTCTGTCCCCCTCGCTCCCTGCAACCCAGTCCCCTAGCACTTGGCAAATGCTCAGGAAAAAAAAAACACACACACACACAATGAAAGAACCCAGTGCAGAATAAATGGGCACCTTGAATGCCTCTAGACTCTGAAAGGAACTTCTAGTCCAGAGCCTCTGTTTGCATTCCTCTCTGAATGACAAATTCACTACCTCCCAAGGCTCCCTTTTCATGCCTGGTCATTAGCAAGGCCCTCTGCAAAATCCAGGCTGAGTTTTGTGCCCTGAAGTGTATGTGTGTGTGTGTGTGTGTGTGTGTGTGTGTGTGTTGAGGGGTGGAGGAGTGAAATGAGGTCATGAGTGGAAAATCTGGAATTTTTATAGGATGGTCACTGTTTTGAACACTTGGAAAGCCTCCCTGAGGCCTTGGGGCTGAGGCTGGTCCAGACCGACTTTCTTTCTCGCTCTTTCACACACACAATTGGCCTGTTTCTCTATTTCTCTCTCCTTTTCTCTTTGTGTCTCTGTGTCTCTGTTTCTGGGTCCCCGTGCCGTTCAAAGTCACACAGATACTGACGCAGCTTCTCAGTCCCGAAAGAAAATTGCCGGCCACCCCAGCAGCAGAATAATTGAATCAGTGGGCGGCCAGGATTGAATCAATCGTGAGGGGGTGAAACGGGGATGATGGGGAAGGGGGATGCACTTAGTGTTGAGCAGCGGGAGCGCAGCCCTGGCGGGAAGAGGGGCCATGAAATCTCAAGAGCAGTTTCCCCCCACAACCACCTCCACACCCACTCCATTCCACCCAAGACAATCTGAGCCCTGAAAAAGCTAGAGATCTGTGTCCAGCCACCTTCTGCCCCCAACACACAGAGTCTGCTGAATCCTCACAGCCACTTGGCAGGTTGGGATGGGGGTGGTTTCACCAAGGTTCAGTGCCAGGGGCAGCCCACACCATCAACATGGGATTCAATACCGTTCATTCATTCCTCCACATAATCCTTCATCCCCCACCCACCCACCCATAGCCCCATGCATCCTTCCATCCATCTCTTACCCCACCCAACCACCCAGCCACACTCCATCCCCCACCCTGCATGCCCCACTCACTCACCCACCCACTCATCCATCCATTCCCCCACCCACCCACTCAAAGGTCAACCATTCAGCCAACACTTAGTAAGCTTCTGCAGAGCCCTGCCTTTCTGTGTTGGATAAAAATGATAGCTGAGGACTTCCCTGGCGATCCAGTGGTTAAGAATCCACCTGCCAGTTCATGGGACACAGGTTTGATGCCTGGTTTGGGAGGATTCCACATGCCTCAGGGCAACTAAGCCCCTGTGCCATGACTACTGAGTCCTCAAGCTGCAACTACTGAAGCCCACATACTCTATTGCTGGCACTCAGTGATGAAGACCCAGCACAGCCAAAAATATATAAATGCTTTTTAAAAATGACAGCTGAGGCCCCTGCTCAATTGAGGAGCTTAGTGTCTAGCTGGGATGATGGATGTTAAACAAACAATTTAAGCACTCCATCATGGAAATTTTGACAGTTCCTGGAGACACCCTCAGGCTGCGATATAAGCTCAAGGGGGTGGGGCTACTTAGGTTGGGGCTGTGGAAGGGCTCCCGGGGGAACAGTGTGACAGGCAGAGGGAACAGCATAAGCAAAGGGGAAGCCAGTGTCCAATGTCTGGTTCAAGGGCAGGGCACGTGAAGTCGACCTGGGACAGAAAGTAAGGACCATGGGTGAGATGTGGGTTGGAGGGGAAGTTACTGACCCCAGATTGAGTGCTGTTGGGACATGTCCCGGGCAGATGGACAGGAATCAAAAGCAGGGACAGGAAGGCAGAGAAGATGAGCAGGTACAGCCGGAGAAGTGAGAAAGAAACCAGGGGTGGTGAGTGTCAAAGCCGCTTTGCCTAGGTGGAGAACTTAAGGTCCAGGGATGGTGGGGCCCCACGCCCAGCCCAGTCTCCACCAATGACCACTATGTCCCTTCTTCACGTGGGACAGTTGCAGAGGCTCTGAGGACCACTGACAGAGAACTTCAATAGCTGGTTTCTTATTTATTTATTTATTTGGCTGTGCCAGGTCTTAGTTACAGCACTCAGGATCTTTGATCTTCATTGCAACATGCAAACAGTTAGTTGCAGCATGTGGCATCTAGTTCCCTGATCAGGGATCGAACCCAGGTCCCCCGCATTGGGAGAATGGAGTCTTAGCCACTGGACTACCAGGGAATTCCTCAGTAGCTGGTTTCTGATCTCAGCCCTGCAAGCCCTCACTGGCCAAGCCACACACCTAAACTAGCAGCCTCCACATTCTCAGCTGTAAAATGGGAACCTTTCAACCATTCCATGAAGCCTTGGGAAAATGCTGAGGCCAACATGACCACAGCAAGAAGCTATTGTGTCCTCTCCATGAGTCCTCAACCTCCAGACTCTAATACCTGATATTTGAGGTGGAGCTGATGTAATAATAATAGAAATAAAGTGCACAATAAATGTAATACACCTGAAACATCCAGAAACCATCCCCCCACCCCATTCCCTGGTCCATGAAAACACTGTCTTCGATGAAACCGGTCCCTGGTGCCAAAAAGTTGAGGACCACTGTTCTCCACCATAACTAGCATGGCCTCTTGGCCCCTGCATCATTTGTTCATTCAATAAATGTTTATTGAGTACCCAGACACTGTTCTGGGTGCTGAGGATACAGCTGTGAACATAACAGACTCAGTTCCTCTCTCCTCAAGGAGCTGACGTCAAAGTAGAGTAAGACTCGGACTTCCCTAGTGGGTTAGTGGTTAGGACTCTGAAGTTTCACTGCAGGGAGTGAGAATTCAATCCCTAGTTAGGGAACTAAGATCCCACATGCCATGAAGCTTGGTAAAAAAAAAAAAAAAAAAGGTCTTGTAAGACAAAGAATGAGATATCAATGCCAAATTCCAGGAGGCAGTGAGAATTCTAAAGCAGAGAGAATGGGACAGAAATGGGCAGGGGAAACGCCTTATGTCTGGAGTAGTCAGGGAAGGCTTCCCAGAGGAGGTGACATGTTAGTTGAGACTGTGGGAGGAAGTGTTGGTCTGGCCAAGAGTTATTTTTTTAATATGTATTTATTTATTTGGCTGTGCCGGGTCTTAGTTGCAGCATGCAGGATCTTTATTGTGGCAGTGGGATCTGGTGTCCTGACCAGGAATCGAACCCCAGGCCCACTGTATTGGAAGCTCAGAGTTTTAACCACTGGACAACCAGGGAAGTCCCTGGCCAAGAATTTTTGGGAAAATGTTCCAGACAGCAGAAATAGCAAGTGCAAAGGCCCTGAGGCAGGACCAAGCGTGGCACTTTAAGAATCAGCTCCATTTTGTGCCTCGAGTGGAGGCAGAGAGAGGAAGGAGTCATGACCCCTGACCACCCATCCCTGGCATGGCTTGTTTCTCCTCTGTTGCAATCCATACCATGTGCCATGCTATACATTTTTAAAAAAAATCTTGCTTATTTTCTTTGTCTCCAATTATCAGCTTTATCAGGATGGGGACTTCTTTCCTCTGGGCTTCCTGTTCCCTGCTCTGCTTCCAGAGGCTAAAACGTGCCAAACACACAGCAGACAGCCAATGTGAGCTGTTGAATGGATGAGTGTGAACAGGCATCATTCCCATCGGAAGGGCCAGATGGGAAGACAGTCAGAGCCTCCGTCCACTTTAAGAGGCCCCTTTAGGAGGTCGGAGCTGAGAGATGTGGGGTCAGGGCCTCCCTTGATTACTGAGATTCTAATTAACTCCAGGGCCGAGAGGGCTGCCCTGCTCAGAGGAATTAGAGATAAGTTAGCATCCAAGTGTTTGAGCAGCGGCTCTAACGGGGCGAACAGGCAGCTCTTCCTCTCCCCCCACCAGCCAGCTGGCCGGGGAGGCGGGTGCTGAAAGAGGTCATTTGCATAGGCAGGTAATTGGTTTTGCAAATAAATCTGGTTCTTGAAATTTGTAGATTAGCAATAATACGTCTCCAGATGAGAGAGAAAGGTCACGGATGAATAAAACAACAATTAAACTTTCGGGAGATTATTAAACTAAACAGAAGCCTGTCACGGGGCGGCCGAGGGAATAGGGAGCGAGGCTGGGAAGGAGGAAAGGGTCTGGAGTTGTAGGTTGGGGTGGGGTGGGGGCGTCTGCAGCCCCCAGGCAGCTAATGGATGCTCTTGACCTCCTGACCCCTGGGAGCACATTCTATATGTCCAGTTCTGGGCACAGTGGAATATACCCAGGACAGTTATTAGGATCTCATTTCTCAGTAAAGAAAACTGAGGTCTGGGGAGGGAGAGGAGATGCCAAGGCTGCACAAGGCAGGATTCAAACCCAAGACTAGCTTTGCAGTGTTGTGGGTGACAGTGAGCCTCATCTCACAGGGGAAAGGAAGAGAGGGTGGACTGCCTCTCTCTGCTGCCTTTTGACTGTGTAACCAGTATCATCCCTTCCCCCTATTGGGGCTTCAGTCTTTCTACTCCTCTAAAATCGGGACTGAGAGCATTTTACGTGATTTTAAATTTGCGAATGTTATTGTACTTGCATGGCAATTAAACGTGGCACAGCAGCTAATGGACTCGGCACTGTGCCCAGTGAGATGGGGGTGTCCCTCTGGCCATCCTGGGTTCCTGGCTGCAAGCAACAGAAATGTGTTCCAGGAAACAGAAGCAGAACCAAAATTTACAGATAACTCTTGGTGTCGGGGGGAAAGCTGGAGAAAGAGGCTCAGCCAGAGAGAGAAGAAATGGGCGCTCAGCAGGTAATGCTACCGTATTTGGCCACCCACTGGTCTGTCACCTTGGGTGAATCACCTTTCCTTCTCGAGACCTCAGTTTCCATAGCTTTAAAAGAGGGAATCATTGTACCTGCTTTATTCATGCAATGTAGTCATTCAAAATGTTTCCCGAGCCCTGACTGAGCACCGGGCTCCGTCCTGGGTGTCAGGAATGCAGCTGTGAGAACAGGGGGCTGAGATATCTGCTCTTAGAGCTCAAAGCCGCATGAAGGAGACAGACAATGAGCACAGAAATGTGGACAGTCTCTGTTTGGCTTTACAGAGTGCTAAGTGTTAGAGAGGAAACTAGGGCAGGAAAGGCATCCAGAAGGAACGAGAATTTGGGAGGGAGGGCGGGGTGCAATTTGGAACAGGATGTGCAAGGAAAGCCTCTGAGAAGGTGAGACTTGAGCAGAGAGCTGACTAGGGGGACAGGAGAAGTCTGAGGGAAGAGCTTTCCAAGAAGGGGGAATAGCATGTGCAAAGGCCCTGGGGCAGGACTGTGCGTGGTGTGTTGGAGGAACAGCGGGAGACCTGTGTCTGCAGCAGAATGAGCCAGGGGGTCAGAGGGAGGGGGTGAAGCAGAGAAGGGATGGGGCAAGTCGCGACAGTCAAGGGCACCTCCCTGCTAGGGTTGCCGCAACAGTAACAGATGTTCACTCCTCCTCCTCAACCCGTTTGGTTATGGGCTGGCCCCCACATTTCATGCTCTACTTTCTCCTTTAGAAATAGAACCCACCCAGGTTAAAAACTACATTTCCCAGCCACCCTTGAAGCTCAAAGTGACCATTTGACTATGTGGTGGACAATAGGATGTGAGCATAAATGATGTGTGTAACTTCCAGACTGTAACTTCAAAAGATAAGGACAGACTTTCCTCTACCCCTATCCGTCTTCCTTGTCTGACCTCTTCTGGAAGGGGGCTGTGATGGCAGGGGCTAGTGCAGCCATTCTGGTCCACAAGATGGAAGCTTGGCTGAGGAGGTAGAACATCAGTAGAAGCCTGGATTCCTGGTGATTGTAGAGCCAGCACCACGACCTAGGCTGATGTGGACTAGGTGAGGACAGGCTGTGAGGACAGGCTTCATTTAAACCATGGCTTCCTCTTTTAAGTCATGGCCATGGTCCCCTAGATCTCAAATAATCAAGAGTTCTGAGCACTGTCACTACCCACATTGCATTCCCCAAATTTCCGCTCTTCTTGGTGACACTGTTATGCTGCTCAGTCATGACCAACTGTTTGCAACCCCACAGACTGTAGCCCGGCTAGGCTCCTCTATCCATGGGATTTTGCAAACAAGAATACTGCAGTGGATTGCCATTTTCTTCTTCAGGGGATCTTCCTGACCCAGGGATCAAACCCACTTCTTCTTATGTCTCCTCCATTGGCAGGCGGGTTCTTTACCACTAGCGCCACCTGGGAAGCCAGAAGCTGACACTGCTCTGCTGCAAATCACCCTTCACTCACCCTCCTCCTCCCAGTTTCCCTTTGACTCTGCTCTTGGCCTCCCCCAACCAAGCTGTGCCACGACAAATGCGCCACCTTGTGGCCAGCCTGAAAATTGCCCTTCTTGACTTCTCTGGAAATCCTAAGCATCTGAGGCTGCCCACTGGTTTTCCAACAGACTTAGTTTTATTCCAATATATAATCATGAATGTCCAGCTTTCTCTACATCTTCTTCACCTTCATATCTCCCCCTCTCTTCCAAATTATCACAGCTCCACCAAAACTTTTGACCTCTAAGTCCTATGTCTATGGCGTTTCTGTAGGGCAAAAGGAGATCAGAGAGGGTAACAGGGAGAGGTCACACAGCTCAGATATCCTGTCCAAAGGGAGCAGGAGAATAAGCCTAGTTGAGAGAGGATGGACACTGACCTTCTGCCCTGGAAACAGAGGGCAGTGGGAACACATTGAGTGCCCACCTAGGAGTTAGAGCTGGCTAATTTCATTCTTTTGTTCATTCCACAAACATTCACCAGGCAACTGTTGTGTACCTGGTTCTATTTCAGACGTCGGGATCAAAACCCATTCATTCTCTCCCTCTCAGCGCTCCCGGGTTAGTGTCCGAGCTGTGAGGAAGGAGCCCAGAAGAGGCTCCTGAGCTGGGCTGGAGGGAGCCTCAGGCTTCCTGGAGGAGGTGACATGTAAGCTGAGATGAGAAAAATGAGGAGGGAAAGGCAGGGGGATCCACATGAAGGGAACAGCAGGAGCAAAGGCTCAGAGCCCTGAGAGCATCCAGACCAGGGGGAGATGAAGCCAGAGAGCCAATGAGGGTGAAATACCCGGGACGTGGGAGCAAGGGCAAGAGCGAGTCACGGAGGATTTAGATCAGGGGAGGAGTGTGACAAAATTTGCCTTTAATGAAGGTCTCGGAGAGGAGGGCCAGGAGGGGCCCAGCCTAGAGGCCAGTCCAGGCCCGAGGGGGTGCAGGACCGGGCTGCGCCTCCCGTGTCACCTCCCCCTGCAGCCTCGCGCTGCGAGCCCAGACGCGAGCAGGAAGGAGAGCCGGGAGGGGGTACCTGGCAGTCAAAAGCCCAGCGGCTAATGAGCCCGGTGCGGTGCGGGCTATTTTTAGCAGCCGCTCCTCAGGACGCCTAATCGCTCCGGCCTGCTCCCGCCAGGCTGCCATGGAAACGCTCAGCGCCGCCGCCAGGAGCTGGGTCCCCGGTCCCGGCCTGCGCTGCCCGCCCCCCAACCGCGGGCCGGGACGCGGGCGCTGCCACGGCCGCCGCCGCCGCCGCCAGGAGGGGCCCGCCCTGCCCTCTCGCACCGCCGCTGTGTGACTCAGGCACTCTTGCTGCTGTCTCTGGGCCTTAAAGGGTGATGGGGGCAGCGTTGGAGCTGGAGGCTGAGCCCCGGGGTTCGAATCCCTGCTGAGCTCGCAGCTGGTGGTTAGGGCATGACCTCAGGCTTGTATTGGAGCCTCATCTTTAAAACGTGACTCACATGACTGCAAGACCTGGAGGCCTGGATCTTGAAGCTCAGTACCTGGCCCCAGGGCCTTCAGCAAGGCTTGAGCACCTAGTGTATGCCCTAAGCTTTCCAAGCATTCATTTTATTTCTTTAATCTAGAGGCATTTCCCCAGATTGTGATTTTTACTGATGGAGCTGTTGCTACAGAGAGGTTAAGTGGTCTGCCTAAGGTCACACAACAGGCACGTGGTGGAGTCAGGATTTGGACCTAGGCCCGCTGGCTCTGGAATTCCAGCACTAAATCAGTCATCCAACTACACTTATATTCAAACTGGAATGCTGTGGGGGGTGTGTTTATCCCTCAAGGAAGGCTTCATGCATGGTGGCCTCTCAAGCGGGGGTACATGGTTTTCACCACCTACCTTGCTGGACGGGAAGCCAGAGATGAGAGGCTTCACTCCCTCAGGGGACAAATGGAGACACTGAGGCACAGGCAGACAGCGTGGGTCTCTCCCACCCACTGGGAAGAGCTTTTATGGAGGACTGTACTGTGGGCATGTGGCCCAGGGCAGCCTGCCAGCGACTGACACCCAAAGCTATTTTGGGCCATGTCACTCATTCAAGTTGATGGGGACAGGCTGGATGTCAGGAAGGAGGGGTCCAAGCTGGGGAAGGGAGAACAAAGCCCTGACTTGGGCCAGGACATGGAGAGGGGGCAGAGCCAGGGAGGAGGAGAGTAGACAAGAGCATGCCTCCTGATCTTCTGTGCCTCAGTTTCCCCATCTGTAAAATGGGATGTTGACCATCACAGTCCCCACCTCCTAGGGGCTGTCAAGATGAAAAGAATATCCAGTGTAGGGTCCAATCCACCTGTACTTACTATCTGGATGTCTTGTTCCATGTGAGTTTTTTCTTACACTGGTTTGGATTCTTTAAAATATGTTTAAAATGGTATTTACCTTGCTGGCTGTGTCTCTGGGTGCCTCCTTTGGTTTTGCATCAGAGGTCAACAAGACGCTCATCTCTGTCTGGTGACAATCATGTAAGTTGCTCAGAACTGTTCTGGGTGCATCGTGAGCACCCAAGGACACCGTCGAAGAGTGTGGCTAACATTTACGGAGGCCTGAACGCTACAGTGAGGAATGTCACGTGATCCCAGTGTCAGGTGCTGACTGGCTCTGCCCTGGGACCTTAGGCTTTGATGGGCCCACCTGGAAGATGATGTAAGCGCCTGTATCAACCCCAATACTATTGTCAATTCTGATCCGAGAGACAGAGGGAGGAGGGAAGGAAAGAACCATCCTGAGGCATGCACACATGGCCCTGAGCTGGAATCCAGTCCCCGTGCCTCCTTCCCGTCATCCTGCAGGGTCGCATGCCTGCCATGGGCACTGCCTCCATCTTCCTCTGAGGACGCATGGTAGAAGGAGGTGCCAGAGGGCTGGTCCAGCAGCCCAGAGCTGGGGCCAACAGGAGGTCACAAGCCCCCATCCCCTCATCCGTCCCCAGTCATTCTGGCTGGCTGGAAGGGCTGAAGAGGGAAGGCCAAGGTTACCACGCCCCTCCCCCAGCCTGGCTATAATTAGCCCCGAGCTGAATTAAACATGAGGCCAGCCCATCTTGGGTGACATCATTGCTCTGACACTATAATTGTTCCTGGGCAAGAGGCAGAGGATAAGGCTGCTGTGTGAAGTGAGGGGAGGCGGGGAGATACATGCCACCCACAGGCAGCAGGGTGGTCCACAGGGTGTGCCATGTGCCCATATGTGTGTCCTGCACTCAACAGTCAGAGGGCAGCAGTGGCCCTTGGGCCGTGAGAAGGCTGGGGACTCAGGGGACCCAGCTGAAGGGGTGAAGCTGTCAAGGCTGACACCTGCCACCCGGCATCATGTCTTCCTGGAGACCCATTACTCCTGTTAACATGCCTGAGTTTCCACCATTAAAATTTCTATCAGCTGCTCACACCTGTGTGAGCATGAACCCCTCCCCAGGGCAGAGCTCTGGAAGCGGGCAAGGAGAGGCACCCAGATGCGGGGGCTTATGAGGGCAAGAGTCCTCACGCCTGCTCCTTCTGCTCTGGACCTCAGTCTTCTCATCTGTTGTAATGGACCTCTTTTGCCCAGAGGCCTTGGAGTAGGGGGACAGGTAGCAGGCTTTCACTATGGGGGTCACCTCTCCTGGTCCCAACCCTCTACCTGCTAAATTAATTCCCTAGACCCTGGACCCCAGGAAATTATGAAATGTCCACCAAATGAAGCCAGCCAGAAAGTGATGGGCTCCTTTAAATATTTCTGCAGCAGGAGAGGGAGGTGGGAGATGGGGATGAGGCAGAGGAGGGGCTGGGGGCTTCAGTGTCCCCAGTCCGAGGGCACCCCCTCCCTGAACCCCACTGGGCCCCCTCGCTCTGGCTCTCACCCTTCAACCACTTGTTCTGGCATCCCCACCTTTGCCCAGGCCAGTTCCCCACACCAGCCCTGCTGTGACCTTGCCTTTCTCACCTTCCATCCAGGCTCATTTTCCTTTATGTATATATATAATTTTATCTATTTATTTATGGCTGTGCTGGGTCTTCATTGCTGTGCGGGCTTTTCTCTAGTTGCAGCAAGTGGGGGCTACTCTCTAGTTGTGGAGTGAGAGCTTTTCATTGTGATGGCTTCTCTTGTTGCAGAGCAGCAGCTCTAGGGCTCATGGGCTTCGTCACATGGGCTCAGTATTTGCAGCTCCTGAGTTCCAGAGCGCAGGCTCAATAGTTGCGGCCCCCCAGGCTCAGTTGCTCCACAGCCTGTGGGATCTTCCCAGATCAGGGATGGAACCCATGTCTCCTGCACTGGCACTGGCAGATGGAGTCTTTATCACTGAGCCGCCAGGGAAGCCCTCATCTTCCATTCTGAGGAGGAACTCATCCCTGACTCCATCGCCAGGGCCAGCCCTGTGACCTGGGGAAGGCCAGTTTGCCTGTTGGGGATGGTTTCCCTTCTGGCCAGTTCGGGACAGTGGACATAGGAGGCAGTTCATGACACAGTGTCAGAGTGTGTCCCCTCCCTGGTGTGTGAGTCAGGTCACTGGCTCTCTCTCAGCCTCAGTTTCCTTCCCTCTAAAACAGGGATAATGCTAGGGGTGAGAGGAGGAACCAAAGAGCCCAGTGTCCCCCCGTGACTGATATCCAACCTGAGCTCAGCTATGCAGGGTTCAAAGGAGGACACAGAGAATTCCCAGATGGGCAGGGGACTGGGGAGGGCCATGGTAGAGTGGGTGAAGTCTCAGTTCGGGGGTTCACAAAGAAAGCCTCCTGCAGACAAGTGCCCTGTGGTCTCGTGGGTGGGGCTGTTCGGTTGGTTTGCGTTTGTTGTTTTTTGTCTTCTGGCCCCACAGGGTCTCGGGTGTGCAGGCCTCTCTAGTTGTGGCATGAGGGCTCTGGAGCTCACAGGCTCAGCAGTTGCTGCATGAAGGCTTAGCTGGGTTATGTGGGATCTAGTTCCCTGACCAGGGATTGAACCCGGGCCCCCTGTATTGGGAGCTCAAGAGTTTTAGCCACTGGATCCTCAGGGAAGTCCCCTGCCCTGAGTTTTGAAGATAAGGCAGATTCACACAAAGGAAGGAGGGGGCATTCCTGGTGTGGGGAGCAATTGAGGTGAATGCTTGAAGGCAGAAAGCAAAAAGTAGCGAGAACTGGACTCAAGTGGAACCTGAAGTGGCTCACAGAACAGCCTGTCATGGCTTTGCAGGTCAAGGTCTCAAGTCCCACTCCGGGGTATTCCATGGAGCCCAGAGCACAGATCATAGAGTCAGAAAGCTCCAGCAAAAGGAACTTCTGAGTTGGCTCAGCGGTAAAAAAAAATCTACCTACAGTGCAGGTAGACGCAGGTTCAATTCCTGGGTTGGGAAAAACCCCTGGAGAAGGAAATAGCAAAGTCCTGCACCATCTCCTCTCTGCCCGCCCCAGTCCTTCTAGCAACTCCCCTACTGGGGCTGTTGTGAGGAGAAGGTAAGCTGAGAAGGGTGTGTAAGCTCTCAGCACAGGCTCAGTCCTCACAGGGTTGCCATGGTTCCAAACAGAACCACGTGTATCACTTTTTAACAGTTATATATTTACTTCAACGTATATCCCCCCCAAATTTATATACTATCTACTCTGCTCAAAAAATATATTATCTGTGTTTTCATGATAGGATATAAAAGTGCATTTTTTAAACAAATATATTTTGTTGGAGAAGAATGAGGAGGAGGTGTAGAGAAAAAATGATGGAGCGAATGAGGGAAGCCTGGAGCCGCTCGAGTAATAGATTTCTCAGCCTGTTCCTGGGCCTAGTAATTAATCCTGAGGGGCTAATTAAGTTCCAGCTTCCACTCCAGCCACTCAGCGGCCTCCTTCCTGGCCTTCCCTCTCCCCTGGGGAGGCCCAGCCTGGCCCACCCCTGCCAGGGCCTCCCTCCTGCAGAACTGCCAGGCCCCCAGATCCCTGGGCTTAATCATCTGGAATTAAGGTTTAATCAGAGGCCTCTACTGCAGGGAGGGGAGGCTGGGTGGGAGGGAGGCCTCCCAGATGCAGCAGCGCCGGGATACAGTGAGGCGAGTGTGAAGGCTGGAGCCATTGCACGCAGTCAGAGCCTGTCAATATTTAACACTTAGATACTTTGTTCACTGTAGATGTTTTTGCATTCATTTTGAGTTTTCTTCCCAATGTTACATTAAAATCGTATTTATCCAGATGACTGAGTTTGACAGCGCCTCTAAAGCTTTTTCCCCACTTTTATTGAGAAATAATTGACATACATCAATGCATAAGTGTAAGGCCATGATGGTTCGATTTACACATACTGCAAAATGATCATCACAATAGGTTTAACTCACATCCGTCTTCTCATATAGATACAATAGAAAGAAAAAAGAGAAGAAAAGGATAAAGGGAAACATATTTTTCTCCTTGTGATAAGAACTCTTAGGATTTATTCTTTTTCTAGTTTCATGGCTTGTGGGATCTTAGTGTCCTGACCAGGGATCAAACGTGAAACCCCTGCAGTGGAAACATGGAGTCCCAATCACCAGACATCCAGGGAAGACCCTGGATTTGCTTGTTCTCTTAACAAGTTTCTCATATATCATACAGCAGTGTTAGCTACAGTCATCAAGTACATTACATCATTGGTACTTGTTTCTCTTATAACCGGAAGTTCGTACCTTTTGTCTGCCTTCCTCCAAGCCTCCTAAGTTTTGTGTGAAGGCCAGTGGCTTGCTGTCTTAACCCTAATTCCTGTCACAGCTGCTTCATGGCACCAGTAGCTCCTCCCTATCCAGAGCTCATTTGAGCCTCATCACTATAATTAAAAGACGCTTACTCCTTGGAAGGAAAGTTATGACCAAAGTAGACAGCATATTAAAAAGCAAAGACATTACTTTGCCAACAAAGGTCCGTCTAGTCAAGGCTATGGTTTTTCCAGTGGTCATGTATGGATGTGAGAGTTGGACTATAAAGAAAGCTGAGTGCCGAAGAATTGATGCTTTTGAACTGTGGTGTTGGAGAAGACTCTTGAGAGTCCCTTGGACTGCAAGGAGATCCAACCAGTCCATTCTAAAGGAGATCAGTCCTGGGTGTTCATTGGAAGGACTGATGCTAAAGCTGAAACTCCAATACTTTGGCCACCTCATGTGAAGAGTTGACTCACTGGAAAAGAGTCTGATGCTGGGAGGGATTGGGGGCAGGAGGAGAAGGGGACAACAGAGGATGAGGTGGTTGGATGGTATCACCAACTCGATGGACGTGGGTTTGCGTGGACTCCGGGAGTTGGTGATGGACAGGGAGGCCTGGCGTGCTGCGGTTCATGGGGTCGCAAAGAGTCAGACACGACTGAGCGACTGAACTGAATTGAACTATGAGAGGGTGTCCTACTATTGGACTGATTTTATGGATGAGAAACTGAGGCCCAGAAGGGCAAGTCATCAGGCTCATTGTTGTTGCTGTTTAGTCACTAAGTTGTGTCTGACTCTTTTTCGACCCCAAGGACTGTAGCCCCCTCACCCCAGCTCCTCTGTCCATGGGATTCTCCAGGCAAGAATACTGGAATGGGTTACCATTTCCTTCTCCAGGGGATCTTCCCCACCCAGGGATCAAACCTGCGTCTCCTCCATTGGCAAGCGGATTCTTTACCTCTGAGCCGCCTGGGAAGTCCATTAGCCTCAGGCACTCAGCTAAGGGGAGGCAGAGGGATTCAAATCCTTGACTCCTGGATCCAGAGACAGTACAACCAGTCTTCGCCAGCCCCTCAGAGCTTTTGCTCTTGCTAAACCCACCACATCCCATCCAACGAGGAGGAAGAGCCCACACCCTCCCTACCAGGTCCTGCCTTGTCTCCTCCCAGCCGGCCCCCCTCCCGCTCCCCTTCTCCTCACTCTGCTCCCGCCACGTGGGCCTCATTACTGTTCCTCCAACACACCAGGCATGGCCCTGCCTCAGGGCCTTTGCACTGCATGTTCCCTCTGCCTGGAACGCTCTTCCTCCCGCCATCACTCACCTGGACCAGCTCAGTTGCCTCCACCCTGGTGTCCTGGCTCCCAAACTCAGCCCCCACAGTCGGCCCTCCCAGAAGCAGCCACTGGAGGGCGCCTGTGAGCACCTGAGTCAGGCCCCGCCCCTCCTCCATGCACAGCCCTCCAGGGTCCCGCCTCCCTCAGTGGAGTTCTCCCCTCTGCCCCCGCAAGGTCCTATACGACCTCCCACAAGGGCAGTGAGATCCGCGGACCGCTGTGGCTTTCCGAAGTGGCCTGGCAGAGCCAGGCTTTGCAAACCAGCTCCATCTGGCTCCAGTGCCTTCTGGGCTTCTCCCCGTCGGCCAGCCGCCTCCCAACCTTTAATAAACTCCCGAGAAGTGCTGGGCAGGCGCGACAGTGAGGACACTCTTTATCTGTCCAGATCAGGCTGGCTCGGTGCAGCAGTCAATAATTAATTCTGAATTTCCCCCATTTATCAAAGTGGCAGGAGCCAGAGTGCCCGGAATCCCAATCCCCAGGCTCTGTGCCCTGCAGCCACCTGGAGCTAGACCCAGTGGTGGCAGAAACCAGGACGGGGGACCCTTATGGAGCCTGAGAAGGGAGGGTGTCCCTGGCTCCCACTCCCTTACTCTGGGTTATTAAATGCTGCATGATCCAGCAGTGACCAGACCAGACCTCATCCCAGCCTCTTGGTGCCCAGAGGCTAGTGGGGAAAATAACACATTGAATGAATAATAATATAAATAATTAATGCTATAAAGGAAGAGAACAGGATACTTTGTGAATGCAAAACCAAGAGGACGTGGTTGTTCAGAGCCTCCCCAAGGAAGTGACATTGAACCTGCAAAGCGAAGAGTGAAAGGTGAGAGGTGAGGAGAGGGTCTTCCAAATGCAGAAACAGCACATGCAAAGGTCCTGTGGCCAGAAAGAGTTCCTCCCACTCAGAGGTCAGCAAGGTGGTTAAGTGGGACTGGAGCTCACAGCACAAGCGTGAGGTCAGTGCTAGGTCTGGAGCCATCATGGTGAGGCCAACAGCTTTCAGTGGATAGCCAGGGGCCATCGGGGGAAGAGGCGGGAAGTTTCTCTGATGTTCCATGGGATGGCAGTGAGGCTGCTTCCACCCCAGGTGACTCAGAGAGCAGCCTGGGTAGGTGACTGTGACTTTTTTCTTTTTTCTTAGAACTGTTTTTCCGTTAGAGGATTCTTTCAAATCCATTTTGGCTTAGGGATGAGTCAGGATCTCTCTGACTCTACCGACAGCCCAGACCGTGCAAGCAGCTTGTGGCCCAGCCACCTTAAACACCTCCCAGGTGTTTTGGCAGGTTTGGAAACTGAGGCCCACAGAGGAACAAGGACCACCCGAGGTCATTCCGAAGAGGACTGGGGGGAGCTCAGAGGATGGGTTTCCGGGATCCCAGGAGCGACGCCCCGTGGCTTCTGTCTCCTCTGCTGGCTCTATAACTCCAGGATGGCCAACGGCTGGGTGTCCTGGTCACCATGCTGTCCTCAGTGCCCTGCAAACCGGAGGTGCTTCGTCCACAACTAGAGAATGGGCAGTGCCAGCAGCTTTCGGAAACACCCCAGAGGCTGTGCTCAGAGGATCGGCAGGAAAGGGTGTCCTTTCTGAGAGTGGATACGAGAGACAGACACAGGAATAGAGACAGAGAAAGAGACAGAGAAACTGCCAGGGGCATGGAGAGAGACAGAGGCAGCGATGGAGGCAGACAGACTCAGAATGAGACGTGGAGGCAGAGATCAGGAGACACACAGAGAAAGCAGTGCCAAGCGGGAGGCACGTACGTGCAGAAGAGACTGACTGAAGACACGGTGGGGGCAGGCAGGGGGGCAGTAGGGTCAGGACCACCACTCAGTGGTGCAGGACACTTTGTGTGAATTTCAAAAAGAGTCCCCTTCCTGAGGCCCTCTCACCCCAGCTGGACGTTTCTGTGCAGTGGACAACTTGCCCCACCATCTAAGGCAGCCAAAGCAAGCTCTGTGTTGGTATTGCCAGCAGCCAGCACAAGACCAGGCACACAGAGCATGCTCAACATATGCCCGTTGAAGTAATGGACAAAGTTAGATAATGCCAGAATCCAGTCTGGAGTCCCAGACAGAGAGAGGGAGGAAGGAGGAAGGGAGGAAGGCAGAGCAAAACCGAAGTGGGAAGTCTGGGCACCTGCAGTTTCTGGCTGAGCCACAGATGCCTCCTCTGGGAACCACCTGGGTTTACCTGCCACCCAGGAAAACTCCCCTCCAACTTCTGGGAGCACAGAGCGAGCGGGCAGCCAAGGCGGGAGGTGGCCCCTCCCCCGGACGCCGCGGGCCTGAGAGAGAGATGGTGACTGCCAAGTCTCACCCGAAACTCCTCACAGCCCAGACTTGCTCCTGGGGTGGAGCCAGAGCTGTACCTGAGAGGCCCTGAGGGGGGACCGGGCTTCCCCTATTTTCACAGCCCAGAGATGGGAGGGGGCTGGCTTGGGGTCACCCAGAATAGGAGTCAAGGGCAAAGCATTCCTGGAGATGAGTGAAGAGGGAAGAGAAAAGGACGTGCTTAGGGCTGAAGTGTCAATGGAGGGCGAAGCTCAAGGCCAAGTTAGGGAGATTGAACTTGGCTGTGTGTCCAAATGCTTAATCTTTTATCCTATACACACTCAATTCGGTCCCTCTGTACCTAGTCCCAACTTGAGTGATCCTGGGGCCCCAGAGGTGACTCCTAAGACTGGGAAGACACACAGACGTCCCCGTTCTGTGGGTCAGGAGTGAGCCAGGCTGGCTGAAGGCTATAGGACCCAGAGGTCGACTGGGACAGGGCTGTTGAACCCAATGGAGGTTGGACATTAGTGCCAGGACCTTGAAAATGTAGGAATATGTCAGGTGAAAAATACCCGAAAGCACATCCTGGGCAGAAAATACAAAAGTCTGGAGGTGTGTATAAATCAGACATGTGTTCGACTTCCCTGGTGGTACAGTGGATAAGAATCCACCTGCCAGTGCAGGGGATATGGGTTCGATACCTGGGCCAGGAAGACTGTACATGCTGCAGAGCAACTAAGCCAACGTGCCACAGCTACTGAAACCTGTGTGCCTAGAGCCTGTGCTCCACAACAAGAGAAGCCACTGCAGTAAGAAGCCTGTGAACCGCAGCAAAGAGCAGTGTCCATTCACCACACCTGGAGAGAGCCTGAGCATGGCCATTAAGACCCCGTGCAACCAAAAACAAAAAGTAATAATCAGAAAAGTGCTGGGAACGACCCAGAGTGTACAATAATGCTGCTGTACCCAAAAGGGTCAGGGTTGGACCAGAGATAAAGAGAAAGATCAGACCTCAGACGGATCAGAAATGCCTGCATGACAAAGGGGGCGTGGGAGCTGGGACTTTGAAGAATGAAGAGGAGTTTGCAAACAAAAACAGTAAGGCATGGAAACTGAGCAGAGAAGCTGTGGCCTGAATTCAAAGAACATGATGATGGCATAGCAGGAGAAATGACTTGAGGAGTAAAATCAGTAGATGTCAGATTTCTCCAGAGCCAAGCAGACTGCCATTCAAGGCCAAGAAACCCAAGGCAAATTCCCCCTGGCTCCTCCAAGCTGTATTAGGCCTGCTCCAACCACTGTTCTCTCTCCTCCGTGAGTCACAGGTACTGTCCACTTGGTGGGGATGCCTTCTACAAGTGGTGCTGGGGTCTCAGACCAGGCTTGTCCCTCTCTGTGCCTCAGTTTTCCCATCTGAAAAATGGGAATGTCAGAAGCCACTTTTGCTGTTTGTGTTCATCTCAGGAGTGGGAAGATTCCAACAAACAATGTGAAGGGAGTAAACAGATAACAGGAAGAAAGGAAGAGAGAGAGCAACGGAAGGGAAAAGACTTGCACCCCTCCTCCAGGCCAATACCAAGAGACCAGGTCCAACATTATTATTTTAGAACACAGTGGAGCTGTCGAGGATTAAGAAATGAGTGGTGATTTGCATGTGATTTGCATGTGATTTGCATACTGTTTGTTAAATGTCAAAAAAGGCCTGAAAATGCTTTCTCCCACCCCCACCTCAGGCAAGAAGCAGGAAATTCTCCCCCTTCTTCTATCAGGGACCTGTGCATGGACTGGGGACCCTTCAGTTGAAGGATGGCCAGGGCAGCAGACCCGAGGGGAATGGGGTGACCTTGGATGCTCCATCTGTAAAATGGGTCACAATCCTCACCACCACTGACAATCCTTTCAGTTGGCAGACTAGAGTAAGTGGAGGCCAGGCACAGACCTTGGGACATAGTGAGAACCAAGGATGGAGCTGGGGTGACTATTAAAAGCCCCACTTTCCTACTTGGTCCTGGGGGTAGGGGTGGGGGATGGGGAGTGGGCAGGTCCCTTAGCGTTTGCATGACCCACCGAGGCTGAAACCAGGCAGGAGCGGGGGCCTGAGCTGCCTGGCCCCAGGGGGAGGAACACCAGCCCTGGAGAGGCTTGTCTGAGGGGAGGCTAGCAGAGCCCCACAGGCCTGGTGCTGACCCCACCCAGTGGAAGACAAAGTCCGATCTGAGCGCTACTCTCCCCGTGGCCACGATTTATTATCCATCTCTCCCTACTCTGGGCCCTGCAGCCGACAAAACTCTTAATTAAAACATTTCTTCCCAGACTCCTGAGCCTCTGCCCTGTGACGCCAGCACCCAGGGGGGAACGCAGCCCTCGAGGGTACATGTGAATGGGCTACCCAGGCGGTGGGTGGACTGCACGGAGGACCCGATGCCCCGCGGCCGAAGATCAGAAATACAGTTGAGCTTCCACGTTCTACTTGGAGGGCCTTTTTTCTTTTTTCTGTCCCCACACCGCAGCTTGCAGGATCTTAATTCCCCAACAAGGGATTGAACCCTGGCCGGAAGCACAGCGCAAGCAGAGTCCTAACCACTGGACCACAGGGAATTCCCCACCCAGAGGGTCTCGTACCCAGAAGTCCTACAACACACTTCCTGGAATAGTCCGGATCACCCCCATGATTATCATCAATGTCTCAGCGCTCTGCCAGGCACAGACCCCCACCCATTCAACCAGAAGACCCTGTGCTGCAAGTGAAGGACGCCGACAAGGGAGCGGGCATGGGTACAACTTGCAGAGAGGTTTGGGGGAGGGGCACAGTACGACACTGGAGTGCTGGGAGAGGGCTGGGTACTCCAGTCTCCACCTTCAGTCATTTGAGATTTCGTGAGTAACCGGCCACACCCACCAGCTGAGGCTGTTCACAGTTGAGGGGGATTGCGGGGGCCCCAAAGAGGACAATGTGCTCGCTGGCTGGAAGAGGGAAATCCAAGACTTCCTGGAGGAGGCTTCAATCCCCGGTGGACTGGAGCGGAGGACACAGCTTGGGCAGAGGCATGCCTGAGAGAATGTTCAAGGCAGGAGCTGGTGATGCCCACAGCTCCCCTCCTCTCTGCTCTATGCTCTTCCATGTGTGACATCCTCCGGCTGCCTCCCAAGATGACACTGTGGATCCCCCTGGGCACTTGAAGCGCCAAGGTGGGAGCCATGGCCTTAGGATCACACAGCAGAACTGGAAGGCTGGCTGGCCTGGCGCAGCAACGTCCTCAGTCAGTGTCAAGGACTAGGGCTCCATCAGAAAGGTCCCAGGCGGTGGGCAGCAGCTGGGCAGGCCAGTGTTTCACCATCTATCCTGGGAGCCCAGAACCTTGGAACAGCAGGAGGGAGGGGATAAGACAATTTCAATCCAGGCCCCAATAAGAGGGTGAAAGACCAGCTCTCTGACCAGTCTTCCTTCTTATCTTTCCTCCTAATACCTGCCACCAGCTCCTCCCCTTCCATCACCCGGGTAGCCAGGGGAGCTTGGCACTTGGAGCCACCTGGTGGCATTTATAGGAATTGCAGGCAAAGAGTGCAACTACACCAAACATGCCAACCAAAGCCCACTCTTTCAATGGTAGGAGGGGGAGTAACAGAATCCGGAGCACATGAGCAATTTGCCCAAGGACACACAGCAAGTCAGGGCAGCATTACTCAGGGCCACGTGTTAGTTCAAAGGGAAGTGAGAACATGAGGTCAGTGACCCTACCCCGGGGTCTAGAAGTGTAGGAATATGGAGAGGGGTGATGGTCATCAGAGATGAGTTCCTTCTTGTCTCTGGGCCTCAGTTTACCCATCTATGGTCTCCATCATCTCCAAGGTCCCTTCCATGTCCCAAGTACTAGAGAGGCTTACCCTGAGTGAGGTCAAGGCTCCCAGGAGATTCCCCTCCCCATCCCAGCCTGCTCCTTCAGCCAGCACCTTTGGTCCCCTTAGCCATGGCTCCACGTCCTTCAACCCAGGTTACCTGCAGGAGGGAGACAGAAAGACACAGGTTACAGGCCAATGTAGCCCTCACCTTGACACTTAAGGCCTCCTGGTTTGCTTGGTATCCAGCCAGTGCATCTTTCTGCATCTGCCATGACTTGCTTCCACCCTAGAGATCCTCTCTCTTGCTTCCAGGAGCCACTAGGACTCCAGGAAGATGTTCTGAGCATCCTCTTCCTCACCTCCAAAGATCATACAGTCAATGAACATTTGTTGAGCACCTACTGTGTGCCAGGCACTGAACTGGGGAGACAGCAGTGAATAGGATGGACAACAACGCCCTCATAGAGTTTACAGTCTAGTGGGGGAGATGGGGTGAAAAGAATTAGTAAAATATTAGCAAAAATAATCAGTGAAATATAGACAAGTCAGTTCCAGGGAGAAAGATAAAGCAGGTGTTGGTGGGATGCAGTTTTAAACAGGTGGTCAGGGAAAATTACACTGAGGATAATCGACACTGAACTAAGCCCTGAAGGAGCTGAGGGAGGGAAGTGGAAAGCATTCCAGGTAGAGGGAACAGCAGTGCAAAGGCCCTGAGGTAGGACCACACCCAGAGAGTTGGAGGAACAGCAAGTTGACTGTCTCAGTGCAGCTGCCACCGCCAGGCACCATCAGCAGACCTCCCCTCCTCCACCAGTCTATCCTTCCTGCAGAGGGCGCCCGTGAGCACCTGAGTCAGGCCACACCCCTCCTCTGCCCACAGCCCTCCAGGGCTCCCATCTCCCTGGGGGGTCAAAGCCCAAGTCCTCCCTATGGCCCACAAGGTCCTGCATGACCTGCCCCAGCCCCTCCCTGCCCTCCCCTCTCCCCCCCTCGCTCACTCTGCCCCAGACACAGGGGCCTCCTCACTGTTCCTCCAACACACCAGGTCCTGCCCGAGGGCATTTGCATATGTTGTGCCCTCTGCCTGGAACACCCTCCTGCCTACTCTTGTTCTCTGTTTAATCAGCTCCTTCACATGGTACTCTGAAATGTCACCTTCTCTTAGACACCGCCCCTGGCCACTGTTGATAAGGCAGCAATACCTCCATCACTCTTGACCTTCCTGCAACTTTCCACAGCACTTATTACAACCTGATGTTTTATCACATATTTATTTGGTTCCTTGTCTGTCTCTCCCACTAGACTGACTGTGGACTCCGTGAGGGCAAGCCTAGTCTGGGTCCCTGCTGAATGCCAGTGCCCAGCACATGACCTGGCATACAGTAGACAATTAATGAATGCTTACTGGAGAAGGAAATGGTAACCCATTCCAGTATTCTTGCCTGGAGACTCCCATGGACGGAGAAGCCTGGTAGGCTACAGTCCACAGGGTCGCAAAGAGTCGGACACGACTGAGCAACGGAACGGATTGTATATTGAACATTGAGTGTGTGGGCATTTGTGCATCATTCAGCTGCTAGGCTTTGTCTGGCCACTGCCAGGAACATCCTCTCCCAGCACACCCCATCTCCTCCTACCCTTGAGACCCTCCCTCGAGAGGTCCTGGAGAGGCAAGCCCTCCTAATGCATCTTGAGCCTTCAGGACTGTCATCTGAGACTACTGCTCTCAAAATATCCCCCAGGGACTTTCCTGATGGTCCAGTGGCTAAGACTCTGAGCTCCCAATGCAGAGGGCCTGGGTTCGATCCCTGGTCAGGGTACTTGATCCCACATGCTGCAACTAAGAATTTGCATGCTGCAACTGAAAGATCACGCGTGTCACAGTGAAAATCAAAGATCTCAAGTGCTGCAACTAAGACCCAGTGCGATCAAATAAATATTTTTAAAAAGCCACCCCAGGCTTGGTGGATCAAGCCTCTAGAGGCCCAGCAAGCATAACCCCCATAAACTCCAAGATTACACAGAAAGGTCCAGTTCCTCCCCCATCCAGCATGTCTATCCTGGGTTCTGGGACCAGCCACTGCCCATCTCCTCCATCTCATTGTCCATCTAGCCAAGCATCAGCCTTCACCATTTCCCAAAGCTGTCCCAGGGCTCTGTGTGTGCTGTTCCCATGGCCCTTCTGCCCAACCCCCACCCTCCTTGAATTGGGAGACCCACTCATCTCAGGTTACCTTGGCCAGGGGACCTCTCTGGATATCCCCAGATATTAATGAGAGCCAGCCAGGCTCTCATTTCCTTGCCATCTCCCCCATGGGCCTGACTCACCCCTCGCCTGGGACCCAGCCAGGCCCCCTGTTCTCTCCCCAGCCCTGACCCACCACCTCCCATCTTCCACCCCAGCCAGATATCCAGATCAGAGCATGGGCAGCAAGGGTAGCAGGAGTTTGTAGGGAAAGCAGGGGTGGTGGGGGAAATGGATGAACAGAGAAGGAAGAGAGACATACATACATAGAGAAAAACAGCAGAGACAGAAATGAATAGAGACAGGAAGAGGAAAGGAAATGAAATTTAATAGGGACAGCATTCCCTAGAGAGGGATTGACGGAAAACAGAGAGATCAAGAGAAATGCAGGGGAGGCTTCAGAGAGGCAGACAGAGTGATAGAAGAAGAAAGCCTGCAGGGAGAACCGAGCAGCCCTCCTGACCTTTCCTGGCACCTGGCTCCCTCCATCCTTCCTTCCCAGCGGGTTCCCACAATAGCCAGTGCTTGGAGGGGAGAATGGGGGTGGCAAACAGGGGCGAGAAGGGCCCCTAGTCCACCCTCCCCAGCAACCACCATCCCACTCCACCCCATCCCAGCCAAGTTCTCTCCTCACCTCCCCCAAGCCTGACCCACTTCCCAACTTCCCACCGCACTGGCGATGCCAGCCAGGCCCAGCGGTGCCCCCCAGGCCCTATCCATCCTGACCCACCTCCCACCCAACCCGGGACGCCAGCCAGGCTCTCATTTCCTTGCCATCTCCCCCATGGGCCTGACTCACCCCTCGCCTGGGACCCAGCCAGGCCCCCTGTTCTCTCCCCAGCCCTGACCCACCACCTCCCATCTTCCACCCCAGCCAGGCCCAGCAGTGCCCCCCAGGTCCCGTCAATCCTGACCCACTTCCCAACCCACCCCTCCAGTTCCCCGTCGCCTCTCCGGAGCCCTGACTCACCCCTCACCCGGAACTCCATCCAGGGCCACCCGACCCCCGCCCCCAGGCCCCCGCCCCAGTTCCCAGGCCGCCGCCCCCGCCCCCGGCCACCTGGGGTCGCTGACGAGCAGCAGCACCGAGCCGTCCTGTAGGCGCACGTCGCGCACCGTCTGGTGGTCGTCCAGCCGCCGGGCGTTGTAGTAGAAGGTGCGCTTCCAGGAGCTCACTCCCTGGCCCACGAGCTGGGCGCGCAGGTCGCTGAGCGTGTCCCGAGGCCGCACAGTGAGCGGCAGCAGCAGCGCCTCGTCCGCCAGGTGCACCTTGATGTGGTAGCGCTTCCAGCGAGATAGGCCCCGCCGCAGCCCCTCCATGGCCCGCACCGGGCGCTCGGACCCGGCTCGGGGCCCCGCGCGCGCGCGCCCGCCCTCCGCACCCACCCGACCGGCCCGGCCGCCCGCCCCCGCCGCGGCCGCGCCCCGCCCCGCCCTCCTGGGCACGCCCGGCGCGCAGGCTGGAGGCCCCGCGAGGGCGGGGCGCGGTGAGGGCGCGGGGCCAGCGAGTCTCCCACCCGCAGACGCCCCTCGATTTACGCCGAGATGTATTAAGTGCCTACTGAGCGCCAGGCAGATGGGGGCGCCCAGGGAACCAGGGAATAAAATGTACAGAAAACAGCCGCATCATAAAGATAACTATGTGAATGCACACTGCATCCGATCGTGGGAAGTACCAGGCAGGGACCAGAGCTATTTCAGAGATCAGGGAGGGACCAGGCAGGGACCAGGCCTGCTATTTCAGAGATCAAGGTCAAGGGACGCCCCTCTGTGGAGGTGGCATTTGAATGAATATCTGATGAAGGAGTGAGCCAGCCACGTAAAAGGTCACAATCAAGAGTGCTTACTGCATGCTGAGCTGGGGAACAGCCTGTGCAAAGGCCCTGGGGCAAGACCCTGCTTAGTGTCTTGGAGGAGCAATGAGGAGGCCTATGGGGCTGGAGCAGAGTGAGCTAAGCTGGGGGCGGGGGGCGGGGAATGCAGCAGGTCGTGCAGGGCCTTGAAGGTCCACACGGAGGACTTGGGCTTTTACCCTAAGGGAGATGGGAGTCCTGGAGGGAAGTGACTGAGGTTTCTATTTGTCACTCACATATCTGACTCTCATTTAGTCTCTTATTTCCTTGATGATACGTTCAACCAGTACTTATTCTATGTCCAGGCTGGATGAGTGATGCTGTGCACCAGAGAAATCTCAATTTAGGGCTATGCCTTCAAGGGTCACCCAACTGAAGGTCAGGGACACAGAGCTGGACACACAGATTCCCAGTGCTATGTGGTCAGGGTTTGAGTGGTAGAAGAGACCCCAAGCTGGAAAAGGCCAGTAGGGATAGCTGGCTTTCCAAATGGGTGGGCATGGAGCACTAGGGCTTTAGCATATGCGTAGGAGTTCAACACTCCCACCAAGGAATTACCTGTCCATGATCAACAACTGTTTAGTTGTATGCCTAGTGGGGATAAGCAAGAGTCAAGGCTTGTGGCCAGTGACAGTCAGGGGAGGCTTGTAAGCAGGAAATCACCTACTCCCAGTTCCATACAGTCTTCCCCCACCCTGGCAACCCCTTTCTCAGGCTCCACCAGCCTCTCCAGTCTTACTTATCCAAGCACCCTCTTCCTGAAAGCCTTCCTTGATTGCTGCTTGCCCCCATCCATCGCCATACCTGCCAGGACAGGACTGACCAGTTCTGGGTGTCCAGAATGTTGACTTGACCTCAGAGAGGCTGTCTGTACTTAGAAGCCAGTTACTGTGGAGCCCCGTGGGTGCTCCTCCTTCAGCAGTGACCAAAAGCTGGGGAGGGAGGCTGAAATCAGAACAGGGCAGTGGGCAGATCGAGAGTTCTGAGCCCGACCCTGACCCTTGCATATTTCTTAGGAAGGAACTTAACCTCTCTGGGACTCAATGTTGCCATCTGTCCAATGGGATTGTTACAAGGAATGAATTACTGCACGTAAGCACTTGGAAATGTTCCTGAAGCATAGTCACTGGCTAATTGGCTATGCTGAAAGAATCGTCAAGTGCAATTAAACCCCTCAAGGAAAAGCAAATAAAAACAAAAATAGCAAACAGGAAACAGAGAGAGAAAAAAACCTGCTCAGTGACAGATGGCCTTCTAAATACTTGATTTTAAAAAAGAAAAGAAAACTTCCCTTAATTCTCACATGGCACTATTTTCTCCCATTATACAGAGAAGTAAAGTGAGATTTGGGCTTCCCAGGTGAAGGCAGTGGTAAAGAACCCGTCTGCTAATGCAGGAGATGTGGGAGACACGAGTTCAATCCCTGGGTTGGGAAGATCCCCTGAAGAAGGAAATGGCTACTCACTACAGTATTCTTGCCTGGAAAACCCCATGGACAGAGGAGCCTGAGGTCTACAGCCCATGGGGTTGTAAAGAGTCCGACATGACTCAGTGACTGAACAACAGCAAAAAAGTGAGACTCAGAGAGGGTCATTTCCTTGAGGATACATGGTGAAAAATGGCAGAGCCAGGATTTGAACCCTAGCCACCCGGCTTCAGTCATCATGCTATCATCCACTTTCTATGCAGCTGCTTAGACAACCATCAGATTTCAGATGGAGATTTTAAAGGTGGCTAAGAGCAAATTTTGGAGAAGGAAACAGCAACCCATTCCAGTATTCTTGCCTGGAGAATCCCATGGACGGAGAAGCCTGGTAGGCTACAGTCCACGGGGTCGCAAAGAGTCGGACACGACTGAGCGATGGAACGGAACAGAACTGAAGAGCAAATTTAATTGCTTGGGGCAAGCAGCAGTGGCCACAGCACTGGAAAAGGTAAATCCTCATCCCAATTCCCAAGAAGGGTAGTACTGAAGAATGTGCTAACCATTGGACAGTTGCACTCATCTCCCATGCTAGTAAGGACATGCTTAAAATCTTGCATGCTAGGCTTCAGTATTATGCAAACCAAGAACTTCCAGATGTCCAAGCCGGTTTAGAAAAAGAAGAGGAACCAGAGATAAAATTACCAACATTCGCTGGATCGTAGAGAAAGCTAGGAAATTCCAGGAAAACAGGAATTCCAGGAAACCTCTGTTTCATGGACTGTGCTAAAGCCTTTGACTGTGTGTGCCATAACAAACTGTGGAAAGCTCTTAAAGAAATGGGACCTGTCTCCTGAGAAACCTGTATGGGGGTCAAGAAGAAACAGTTAGAACCCTGCATGGAACAACTGATTGGTTCAAGATGGAGAAAGGAGTACAACAGGGCTGTCTGCTGTCACCTGTTTGTTTAACCTGCACACTGAGCACATCATGAGAAATGGCAGGCTGGATGAGTTACAAGCTGGAACAAGATAGGTGGGAGAAACACCAACAACCTCAGATATGTGGATGATACCACCCTAATGGCAGAAGGTGAAGAGGAACTAAAGAGCCTCTTGATGAGGGTAAAGGAGGAGAGTGAAAGAACTGGCTTAAAACTAAATATTAAAAAAAAACTAAGATCATGGCATCCAGCCCCGTTACTTCATGGCAAACCGAAGGAGAAAAAGTGAAAGTCGTGACAGATTTCCTCTTCTTGGGCTCTAAACTCACTGAGGATGGTGACCGCAGCCATGAAATCAGAAGACGATTGCTTCTCGGCAGGAAAGCTATGACAAACCTAGACAGTGTTGAAAAGCAGAGACATTGTTCTGCTGACAAAGGTGCGTATAATCAAGGTTATGGTCTTCCCAGTGGTCATGTATGGTTGTGAGAGCTGGACCGTAATGAAGGCAGAATGCCAAAGAATTGATGCTTTTGAACTGTGGTGCTGGAGAAGACTCCTGAAAGTCCCTTGGACAGAAAGGAGATCAAACCAGTCAATCTTAAGGGAAATCAACCCTGAATATTCATTGGAAGGGCTGAAGCTGAAGCTCCAGTATTTTGGTCATCTGATGTGAACAGCCGGCTCATTGCAAAAGTCCCTGATGCTGGGAAAGATTGAGGGCAAGAGGAGAAGAGGGTGTTAGAGGATGAGATGGGTGGATGGCATCACTGGGAGATAGGGAAGGACAGGGAAGCCTAGCGTGCTGCAGTCAGTGGGGTCGCAAAGAGTTGGACACAACTGGGCAACTGAACAGCAACAACAACAAGAAGAAATTTAATTCCAGATGGGTCATCCCCCACCAAGCAAAAACAGAGAGAGAGAGAGACAGAAACAGAGAAACTACTAAACTATTAGAAGAAAACATGGAAGTTTAATAATAATGATCCCAGTGTGTTGAAGCATGAGATTACACCTTTAATGATTTAAAAAATTAATAACTGACTACATACAAATATAGAATTCCTATACACACACACAAATACTAGAAGAGTCAATAGATTAAGTCAGAGAAACTTTTCCAAGACATGATAGACGATAGAATGATTTCCTTAATATGTAAAGAGCTTTCAGAAGTCAATGAGGACCAAAAATCCAATAGAAGAGGCAAATGATATGAACAGTTTCTGAAAAGGGAATACAGCTGTCTTCTAAGCATATAAAAGGGAGTTCATTCTGACTTGTCAAAAGCTAAATATAAAATAAAACTACCACGAAATACTTTTTAAAAAATCTATCAGGTTGCTAATGATGAAAAAGTTTGATAATTCACCATGTTGCTGGGGTTTGGGGAAAAGAGAAGTCTCATGCACTGGGGGTGCATGTTCTAATCTCTCTGATTATATGTGTGACATGTTCTAATCTCTCTGGTAATAGCTATTAAAATGAGAAACTGCTGTATCCCTTCTGGGACTCTAACCAGGTGCCCAAGGACAGATTATAGCACAGCACACAGGCTGAGCAATTTACATGTAATCCACAAGGAATTCTGAGGCTGGTCTCACTGAGCAAAGGAGGGAAATGGGCGCAGAGGAGGGAGAGACTGAGGGTCCAGAATGCTGGTCGCACTGTCTCAGGCAGGGGTGGGGTGGGGCTGACTTTACCTGTGACACTGGTCACCACAGCCCCAGCCACCTCCCTTGTCAGGCTAACCTCCAAGTTTCAGGCAACGCACCTGTTGGTGTGCAGAACAGGTCAGAGCAGAATCAGAGACGCTCAGCTTTAACATATGGAGGCCGAGCCGGCCACGCCGAGCCCTGCAAGTGCTGGGTGCCAGTTCCAATTAATTCTGACTTTCTCATTAAGCCGTTAGGAAAAGCCAGGTGGCCGCAGGCAGTAGGCCCTCTGCCTCGGCCGCTGGATTAGAGGGATCATGGTTTCTGCCTCGAGATACTGTATTATCTGTCACGGGCAATTATGGGAGACCCGGGCGGGCAGTGCCAAGCTTGGTGAATCCCTGAGTTCTAGAACCTGGGCGGATCTGAATTGTGGAATCTCTGAAATCGTGGACACCCAGAATCTGAGAGTGCCCGGCATTCTAGATCTTCAGAATAATCTCCCCTCTTCCTGAACGTTCTAGAATCCTAGCGGGAATTCTCTGGCAGTCCACTGGTTAGAACACCGAATTTTTCACTGCCAGATCCTGGGTTCAATCCCTGGTCAGGGAACTAAGATCTCCCAAGAGGCACCGTGTGGACAGAACAATAGAATCCTGGAGCCAGGATCCTGAGTGGCAGCCAACACATCACTCTGGCTGTCTTGGCAGGCAGAGGAATACGTGGCAGTCAGAGGCAGAAGGCCTGTGTGTAGGTGGAGGCCTGCACCCCACCAATACTGCAGGTAGATAGGGAGGGAGAATGCTGTGCTAGCGTGGCCCCAACCTGTGACATAGTCATTGGCATGGCCAACTTATGAAATCACAAATACTTAGCCTCTTGTGACACAGATTTCTTGGCGAAACTTGTCCCCTTGGACCAGAGCATCTCTCAAACTGGAAACCCAGGGGCTGAATCTGTTTTTTTCTATTGTTTCTGTTGTTGTTTGGTTATTATGGCCCACATAATGTTTCCAAGAACTGGTGAATGAATTTTTCCATATAAGAGCTCCAGTGCATACCGTGGAACACTACTCAGCCATAAAAGGAATGAAATTATGCCATTTTGCAGCAACAATGGATGGCCCTAGAGATGATTATATACTAAGTGATGACGTAAGTCAGGCAAAGACAAACACCACACGGTTTCACTTTTATGTGGAATCTAAACTATGCCACAAGTGAACCTGTCTACAAAATAGAAACAGACTCACAGACATAGACCACAGATCTATGGCTGCCAAGGGGGAAAGGGGATACAGGAGGGATGGAATGGGAGTTTGGGATTAGCAGATGCAAGTTATTATAGAGAATGGACAAATGACAAGGCTCTACTGAATAGCACAGGGAACCATATTCAACTATGCATGAACATGCTCAGTTGCTAAGGCATGTCTGACTCTTTGGGACTCCATGGACTGTAGCCTCCCAGGCTCCTCTGTCCATGGGATTTTCCAGGCAAGAATACTGGAGTGGGTTGCCATGCCCTCCTCCAGGAGATCTTCCCACCCCAGGAAACAAACCCATGTGTCCTGCATCTCCGCACATTGGGCAGGCAGATTCTTTACCTCTGAGCCACATGGGAAGCCCATATTCAACTATATCCTGGGATAAACCACAATGGAAAAGAATATTAAAAAGAAACATGTATAACTGAGTCACTTCGCTTTACTGCAGAAATTAACACAACATTGTAAATCAACTATCAGTTCAGTTCAGTTCAGTCGCTCAGTCGTGTCCGACTCTTTGCGACCCCATGAATCACAGCACGCCAGGCCTCCCTGTCCATCACCAACTCCTGGGGTTCACTCAAACTCATGTCCATCGAGTTGGTGATGCCATCTTATACTTTGATTAAAAAGTTGAAAAAAAAAAAAAAGACACTCTAAGGACTTCCCAGGTGGTCCAGTGGTTGAGACTCCTTTTCCCCAATGCCAAGGGCTGGGGTTTGACCCCTGGTCAGGGAACTAGATCCCACATGCTGCAATGGAAGATTCCACATGATGCAACAATGATTGAAGATCCCAAAGATCTTAATGTGCTGCAGTAAGAGCCAATGCAGCTTTATTTGAGTCTTTAAAATGACCCTCAGATCCCTAGTGGTGAGTGGAGAATTCTCAGGGGATCCCACTGACCCACAGGTTAATGGATGTGCTTGTAGTTATAAGGATCAAAGAGATGGTTTCTGAAACTTACTGAGTCCATTGGCTGTATGCCAGGCAGTGTTCAAAGAGCTTTACAAACCCGAACTCACTTAATCACTGAACAACAAATCTATGAGGCTGCTATCATATCAGACCCATTATACAGATGAGGAAACTGAGTCCACAGCCTGAAAAGCAGCACCAAGTAAGTGCTTGGGTTTAGCAGAACCTAAAATCTGCTCAGTCACCTCTGTGGACACCCATTCTTGTCTCTCCAGAGAGTATTGCCTCTGGCATCCCAGGAAATTTTCCTGAATGTTTTGGTTCTCCAGTTTCTTGGGTGACTCAATGCAGAACTGCTGGGAAAGGAGAGTGTGGCAAGTTTCTGGGTGCGTGGAAATATCAGACACATAGAGACAACCCCCCCCGCCAAGCCTCTGACACACACACACACACCACACACCTTGAGACAGAATGAGACCGAGACTGGCTAGATGCACACTCCCAAGATAAAGCCAGACACACCCGTTTCAGAACACTTGTGCACACACACACCCAGACCAAGGAAAACACACCCCAAGACAAGCAGTGCTATGCACAGGAGACATGCCCAGGGCCTTGGCATGGGGGTGGCAAGGTTACAGGGATTCTGGACATCCTTGATTCCTGCGAAACCCTGCTCCAGCCTTCATCTCCATCTCCATCCTGGGGTCGGGCCTCCCGCTAACGTGGCAGTGGACCAGTAAGGGAAACGCAGGTGGAGAGAAAAGGACTGGGGCTTGCCAAGAGGCCAGGTAGGGACAACCGCGGGGCAGAGTGTGGCTCTCTGGCACCATCCAGTGGCTACGTGGTGGGGGGGCAGGGGTCACAGCAGCCCCTGAGGTTCAATATCTTTGCGTCTCCAGGTCCCTCTGCGTCTGCTTTTGTCTCTATCTGGGTCCGTGTGTGTCTCTCTCTGCGTCTCAGTCTCTCTGTCTTTGTGCATTGCTGTCTCTTTTTCCTTCCGAGTCTGTCTGTTTCTGTTTCTCTGCAGCTCTGTTCCTTCTCCATCTCTCCATCTTTTTTTTCTCTCTCTCCCACTCTTCCTGCTCCCCCGCCCAACTGCTCTTCCATGAATTAGCCGCCTCTGTCATTAGCCTGCAGCTGTGACTCAGTCCAGGTTGGGCATGAGCTACCAACCTACCAACCTTATCAGCTCTGCTAGCCAGAGTGCTCCTACCGCCTACATTCAGGTCTTTGGAGCGGGGGTGGGGGGACCTCATGCCTGGAGTCTGCAGCGGGTTCCCCCTGCTGTTATCTTTGTCCAGATAACTTGGCCATGAGCCCACCTTGGCTTGCCCCTTCCCTAGGACTGGCTGCTTCCAGTTCCCTGGAGACAGAAAGTGCTGGTTGCCTTTCTGGGATAACAGACACCTTTATCCCTACTAGGAACCTGAGGATCCCTTCAACTGCTGAAGCCTGCCATCCCCTCCCCCACCCCAGTGCCCCCAAATCACCTGTGTCTGCTGGCCTGATCCCTGACCCCATTGGGACCTCACAGGTCATTCTAAACCCAACTCACGCACATTCCTGCTTGCTAGGTTCTTCTCAGATTGCTGCACCCATTCTTTCCCAGGGGCTCCTGCACATTCTGTTCCCTCTCCTGGGATGTCTTTCCAGTCAGCTCCTTCAGGAAGCCAGGCTCACTCTACCTCCTGCTTGAAACACTCCCCATGGGCTTCACAGAGCAGATCTGTCTCAGTCATGGTCACTGCTGTGTCCCTAGCACAGAGCCTGGCACACAGGAAATGCCCTGGAAGCCGTTGCTAAACAGACGAGCTCTCTCCGGCTTCCCTGCTGGCTCGGTGGTAAAGAATCTGCCTGCCAATGCCAGGAGACCTAGGTTCCATCCCTGCGTCCAGAAGATCCCCTGGAGAAGGAAATGGCAACCCACTCCAATATTTTTGCTGGGAAATCCCATGGACAGAGGAGCCTGGCAGGCTACAGTCCATGGGGTTGCAGAGAGTCGGACAAGACTGAGCGAATATGTCGAGCCCAGGCCACCCACCTTGTCTTGCTGAGGGTGTGGGCCTTGACCTAACAGACTGCATTTCACCCTGTGCCCTGTTTTCCCAGGGATGGGGGCGAGGAGACTTTTTCTGGGCTGCCTGTGAAATTTGCCCTGCTGGGTCTCATTTCAGCCGAGTCTGTAAATATTCGGTCCGCCGGGGCCGGCAGGGGAAGCTTCAGTGTGTTTTACGAGCCTCCCCATGGGTGCCCACCGCGAAGTTTCTGTGGCTGGCTATGTGGGGCGCCCGGCAGTTTCACGGCTGGCTGGTGCGAGATGGATCTGACTGTGGGATTGGAGGCAGCCGCGAGGTATCATCAGCGGCTGCCGGCGCTTAACCCCTCAGCGAGCGGCTTTCAGACACCGGAACAGGGCCCCTTGTTTGAAAAACTGCTAATGCAGGGTTATAGAGCACAGCTGTGGTGGGCACGGGGGCAGCTCCAACCCCCTCCCCAAGACTGCAAGGAGGCAGAAGGTCCTGATTTAGACCTGGCTCTTCTAGAAGAATGGACTGCAACCACAATCACTGGCTAAGCACCCACGGATGCTGGGTCCTGTGCAAAGCACTTTATTTTTGACTGTTTTAAAAAATACTTTTATTTTAGAGACTTCCCTGGTGGTTCAGTCACTAAGATTCTGTGCTCCCAATGCAGGGGGCCCAGGTTCAACCCCTGGTCAGGGAACCAGATCCCGCATGCCGCAGCTAAGAGTTTGCATATACCTAGTAAGACCTGGTACAACCTAATAAGAGAAAATAATAATAATAATTTTATTTATTTATGACTGTGCTGGGCCTTTGTTGATGCACAGGCTTTTTGCTGGTTGCAGCGAGTCGAGGCTACTCTTTAGTTGTGATGCATGGGCTTCTCATTGCAGTGGCTTCTCTTGTTGTGGGGCACAGGCTCTAGAGTGCTGGCTTCTGCAGGTTCTTCTCCTGGGCTCTAGAGCACGGGCTTAATAGTTCTGGCGCAAGGGCTTAGTTGCTCCGCAGCATGTGGGATCTTCCCAGGTCAAGGATCAAACCCGTGTCTCCTGCACTGGCAGGCAGATTCTTTACCACTGAGCCACCAGGGAAGCCTGCAAAGCACTTTAAATGCATCAGCTCCTTGCATCCTCAGAAATCCCCCAGCCCGTTTTACAATGAGAAAACTCAGGGACTTCCCTGGAGAGCCAGTAGTTAAGACTCTGTGCTCCCAATGCAGGGGGCACATGTTCGATCTCTGGTTGGGGAGGATCTTGCATCCTGCGTGGTGTGGCCAAAAAAAAAAAAAGGACAGTGAGAAAAAACTCAGGCGTTTGAGGCAACTGGTTCTAGGTCATCCGGTTGGCAAAGGGTAGAGCTGGGATAACATTCTCCAGCCCTTGGTCTCACATAAGTCACCTAGCTCTCACGGGGGCCTCCCTGACAGAACCATAGTGAGGAGACCCTGGAAGCCACTTCTCAATCGTCAGCCTCCCAGGGGTGAATCAGATCAATGGGTCAGTTGGGCCTGGGAACCTGCATTGTAAATAAGTCCCTCCCTCGGAACTCCCCAGAGGTCCAGTGGTTAGAACTCAGAGCTTTTGCTGCCATGGCCCTGGTTCTCCTCGGTCAGGGAACTAAGATCCCACAAGCCACCATGGTGGTGTGACTAAAAAATAAGTAAGCCCATCCCTCCACCCCCAGGTAATTCTTACTAGAGGTGCTCCTTGGACCTTCCAGCAGCAGCCTTACTACTGCACGTGTCCAAGCATTCCAGTGTTCCCTCTCAATCTCAGTGGAGACGGTCTGCCACCTGGTGTTGACTGAAGACACTACAAGGTTTGGTGTCCCCCGCAGACATTCTAAACCAGCATTCTGCCAGGCCCCAGAAGACCCAAAAGGCCAGACCAGGAATGAAAACATGAAGATAGAGGATTTTAAGTCTTTATTGAATTTGTTACAATATCGCTTTGTTTTATGTTTTGGTTTATTGCCTGTGAGGCATGTGGGATCTCAGCTCCCTAACCAGGGATCGAACCCACACCCCCTGCATTGGAAGGCAAAGTCTTAACCACTGGGCCACCAGGGAAGTCCATAAGATACAGGATTATTGCGTCCTTTCTCTCTTTCTCCTCTCCATAGATTCAATAAGAATTTACTCTGTGTCTACCACGCTGGCTCCTTGGAAGAAAAGCTATGACAAACCTAGACAGCATATTAAAAAAGAGAGACATCACTGTGATGACAAAGGTCTATATAGTCAAAGCTATGGTTTTCCCAGTAGTCACGTATGGATGTGAGAGTTCGACCATGAAGAAGGCTACGGACCAAAGAATGAATACTTTCAAACTGTGGTGCTGGAGAAGACTCTTGAGAGTCCCTTAGACAGTAAGGAGATCAAACTAGCCAATCCTAAAGAAAATCAACCCTGATTATTCATTGGAAGGACTGATGCTGAAGCTCCAATACTTTGACCACCTGACGGGAAGAGCTGACTCATTTGAAAGGACCCTGAAGTTGGGGAAGATTGAAGGCAGGAGGAAAAGGGGACGACAGAGAATGAGTTGGTTGGATGGCATCATTGACTCAATGAACGTGAGTTTGAGCAAACTCTGGGAGACAGTGGACAGGGAAGCCTGGTGTGCTGCAGTCCATGGGGTCACAGAGAGTCGGACACGACTTAGTGACTGAACAACAACCATGTTCTGGGTGTATTAGTTAGACATGGATGTATTAACCATGTCTTTATTTTCTTGTTTCTGATGCTTTGCCATCTGGGGCTTCAGCCCGTCCCAGGGCCAGCTAATTCCCAGAGAGAGCAAACAAGTCACCCTAGGGTGCCTTTCACATGCAAACCAGCCGACTCAAAGCTCACATCCCAACTCACTCCTCTCACACTCGGCCTCACTATCCCCCTGCCCTGATCACCCCAGGGTCAGTGCCAGGCAGCTTTTTCTCGCGTTCTGTCATGTCTCTTTGTGACCTTATGGCCGTAACCCACCAGGCTCTTCTCTCCATGGGGTTCTCCAGGTAAGAATACTGGAGTGGGTTGCCATTTCCTCTGCCAGGGGATCTTCCTGAAATAGGAATCAAACCTGCGTCTCCCACATCACCGGCAGATTCTTTACCATCTGAGCCATCAGGCCTCAAGCCTGAGGCCACAGGTGGCCACTGTCTCACTTCCTTGGTCAGTACTCACGTCTGTGAACCTCCGCCCCCAACACAGATTCGGTCACATCCCAGTGGGACAGGTAAAATAACACCCCCTCCCCCACAAAGAGGTCCACATCAGAGATCCCTTCCTGACTGTGATCATGTACCAGGAAGGGAGGGAGACCCTACTAGGGCCCGAGAGTGGGCTCTTGTCTAACATTCAGAAACGAATTGTCTGAGGAGACACACGGGCTGACAAAGCAAGAGACTTTGTTGGGAAGGGGGTGCCCGGGTGGAAAGCAGCAAATAAAGGAACCCAGGAGGACTGCTCTGCCACGTGGCTTGAAGGCTCAGGGTTTATGATAGTGAGGTTGGTTTCTGAGTTGTCTCTGGCCAGTCATCTTGCTTGGCCCACATTTAGTCAGAGTCACCAGGCTTAGGGCTTCTCTGGTAGCTCGGTGGTAAAGAATCCATCTGCCAATGCAGGAGATGAAAGAGACTTGGGTTCTATCCCTGAATTGGGAAGATCCCCTGGAGGAGGAATTGGCAACTCACTCCAGTATTCTTGCCTGGAAAATTCTCTTAACAGAGGGGCCTGGCGGTCTACAGTCCAAGGGGTCACAAAGAGTGACTGAGCACACACACACATACACACACACACATCCCTGGTTCTTCCAGGTGGTGTGTGCATCTCTTGTTCAAGATGGATTCAAGCATGAAGGATTCTGGGAGGTTGGTAGGGCATATTATGGGCAGGCATCTCCTCCCTCTTTTTGGCCCCTCTTGAATTCTTCTGGTTAGTTTTCAGAGGCAGCACCACTTTGCTTTTCAGGGCCTACTGTTGCAAGGCAATTCTGGCAAGCAGGCCTGGCCGAGGCTTGTGATTTCGGAAACTGTCCCCTAATAGTCAGAGGGAGATGTGACTGTGGAAAAAGGATGAGAAATATGCTGCATTCCTGGCTCTGAAGCTGGAGGAAGGGCCAGGAGGCAAGGAATGTGGGTGGCTTGGAGAAACTGGAAAAGGCAGGGAATCAGATCGCTCTCCTAGTGCCTTGGAAAGAAACAGCTCTGCAGGCACCTTGAATTGGAGGACTTCAGGCCTCCAGACTTTGAGGTGAGAGGTTTGTGTGAATTTATTATGACAGCCAGAGGAAACACACACCTAACTCTCTTGCAGGTATTGTGTGAAACTCTCAAACCATAAAATCAGTGCAATACTGGGAATTCCCTGGTAATGAGTGTTTAGAACTCAGCACACTCGTTGCTGAGGCCCCAGGTTTGATCCCTGATCAGGGAACTAAGATTCCCACAAGCTGCATGCCAAGGCCCCCGCCCAAAAAAAATCAGTGCAGTACTCTGGTGAGAACAGATGCTGAGAAACTGGCATCTCACTGAGCCAATGAGGCCTCTGGCTCATAAGGCTGGACCTGACACAGTTACCCACCAGAATCTGCCCAGCAACCTGGGGTGGAGGCATCATGCCCATTTAAGAAATGAGAACTCTGAGAGCTCCAGAGAGGGTAAGTCACTTTCCCAAGGACACACAGTTGACAAAAGAAGAGCCTGGGAATGTGAACCCACTGGCCTCACCATCCTGTGATCTTGTGACCAAGGAGGGAGGGATGGGCTAACCTCTGGAGGATGGGGGAGGGGCAGCACTGGGAGGTCTCAGTGGAGACCCCGCCCCTCGATCTGCAAACCAGTGAAAAAGGACTATATCCCTAGGAAGCGACAACTCTGTGCCTGTGTTTTTAAAAACTCTAAAGTCTTTTTTAGAGCATTGCATGTGAAAATATTTAATGAAGAGGAATGTGTGCAATTTGAGACTGGCAATCATTGTGCAGGCTGGGGAATTCCTGCAAAGTGAGAAAATTTAACCTAGGAGCTGTTTTGAAATGTAATGAAATCTTTATGAATACAGAATTTAGCGGTTGATGGAGTTGACACATCTTTGTAAATGTGGAGACATGTGATAAGGTATTCGTTCTGATTTTGCAGTTTTCTCTTTGCATTTTTGGAGCTGATCATTTCTGCCCTCTTTCTCTCTGGGCCTCAGCAAACATTTTATGGGTCTCCTGGAGAGCATGAGTACCTTAGGCCCTCTTTCTGTAGGCCTCCCAGTGCCTGTTAACATTTATTGAGCACTTTACATTTTCCAGGAGCTTTTTATGTCTATTAACTAATTTAATCTTGGCAAAGACCCTCTATGGCAAATACTGCCCTATTCTCAGTTAACAAAGCCAAAACAGAGAGGAACTATTAACTCCTAGGGGCAGACCGGTAGGTTGGATTCCAAGTCTGTCTCCCAAGCCTACTGCAGTGGTTCTCATTCCTAAGACACCCAACAGCCCCTCACCCTGACATTTAAAACCTTTTTTTTTTAATCGTGGCAAAATATATGTAACACAAAAATTTGCCTTCCTACAGACAGGTGCACTACTATATTTAAAGTGGATAACCAACAAAGACCTACTGTATAGCACAGGGAACTCTGCTCAATGTTATATGGCAGCCTGAATAGGAGGGGAGTTTGGGAGAGAATGGAGGAGGGCATGGCAACCCACTCCAGTATTCTTGCCTGGAAAATCCCATGGACAGAGGAGCCTATGGGACAGGCAACGGTCCATAGAGTCGCAGAGTCAGACACAACTGAAGTGACTTAGCATGCATGCATGGTTACCATTATATATATGGCTGAGTCCTTTTGCTGTTCACCCGAAACTATCAAAACATTGTTAATCAGCTATGCTACTGCTAAGTCACTTCAGTCGTGTCCGACTCTGTGTGACCCCATAGACAGAAGCCCACCAGGCTCCCCCGTCCCTGGGATTCTCCAGGCAAGAACACCGGAGTGGGTTGCCATTTCCTTCTCCAATGTGTGAAAGTGAAAAGTGAAAGTGAAGTCGCTCAGTCGTGTCCGACCCTTAGCGACTATACCCCAATAAAAAATAGAAAGTTTAATTAAAAAATCTTGCCATCCTATACATGTACCTGTGTTCATAGCAACACTATTTACAGTATCTATGGCATAGAATTTCTTGACTTCCTACTTTTGCATTCCAGTCCCCTATAATGAAAAGGACTACCAGACCACCTGACCTGCCTCTTGAGGAACCTGTATGCAGTTCAGGAAGCAACAGTCAGAACTGTACATGGAACAACTGGTTCCAAATAGGAAAAGGAGTATGTCAAGGTTGTATATTGTCACCCTGCTTATTTAACTTATATGCAGAGTACATCATGAGGAACGCTGGGCTGGAAGAAGCACAAGCTGGAATCAAGATTGCTGGGAGAAATATCAATAACCTCAGATATGCAGATGACACCACTCTTAGGGCAGAAAGTGAAGAGGAACTCAAAAGCCTCTTGATGAAAGTGAAAGAGGAGAGTGAAAAGGTTGGCTTGAAGCTCAACATTCAGAAAACAAAGATCACGGCATTTGGTCCCATCACTTCATGGGAAATAGATGGGGAAACAGTGGAAACAGTGTCAGACTTTATTTTTTTGGGCTCCAAAATCACTGCGGATGCTGATTGCAGCCATGAAATTAAAAGACGCTTACTCCTTTTGGAAGGAAAGTTATGACCAACCTAGACAGTATATTAAAAAAAAGCAGAGACATTACTTTGCCAACAAAGGTCTGTCTTGTCAAGGCTATGGTTTTTCCCGTGGTCATGTATGGATGTGAGAGTTGGACCGTGAAGAAAGCTGATCGTCGAAGAATTGATGCTTTTGAACTGTGGTGCTGGAGAAGACTCTTGAGAGTCCCTTGGACTGCAAGGAGATCCAACCAGTCCATTCTAAAGGAGATCAGTCCTGGGTGTTCATTGGAAGGACTGATGCTAAAGCTGAAACTCCAATACTTTGGCCACCTCATGCGAAGAGTTGACTCACTGGGAAAGACTCTGATGCTGGGAGGGACTGGGGGCGGGAGGAGAAGGGGACAACAGAGAATGAGATGGCTGGATGGCATCACCGACTCGATGGACATGAGTTTGAGTGAACTCTGGGAGTTGGTGATGGACAGGAAGGCCTGGCGTGCTGTGATTCATGGGGTCGCAAAGAGTCGGACACGACTGAGTAACTGAACTAAACTGATGGCACAGAATTAATTTAAATGTCCATCAACCGAGGAATGGATAAAGATGTGGTACATATATACAATGGAATATTACTCAGCCATAAAAAGAAAGAATAACGCCATTTGCAGGAATATAGGTGGACCAAGAGATTATTATACTAAGTCAGACAAAAACAAACATATATCACTTATATATGGAGTTTAAAATATGACACGAATGTATCTATATAACAGAAATAGACTAACAGACATAGAGAGCAGACTTACGGTTGCCAAGGGGGAGGGGCATGAGGGAGGGAAGGATTGGGAATCTGGGATTAGCAGATGCAAATTAGTGTATATAAAATGGATAAACTGCAAGGTCCTACTGTACAGGACAGGGAACCATATTCAATATCCTGTGATAAACCATCATGAGAAAGAATGTAACTGAGAGACCAAACAACCAGCAGCAACATTCCACTGGACGGCTGGACCACCATTTGCTTATCCACACCACTAGCACACTCATTGGTGGTGGTTGTCAGTCACTTCAGTTGTGTCCAGCTCTTTGCTACCCACTGGACTGCAGTCCGCCAGGCTCCTTTGTCCATGGAATTCTCCAGGCAAGAATACTGGAGTGGGTTCCCATTTCCTTCTCCAGGGGATCTTCCCCACCCAGGGATCGAATTCCTGTCTTCTGTGGCTCCTGCATTGGCAGGCAGATACTTTACCACTAAGCCACCAAGGAAGCCCTAACACACCCATTAGAATGGCTATTATTTAAAACAAGAAACACACTCAGAAAACAAGTGGTGAAGATGGAGACACACTTGGAACTCTGGTGCAGGGCTGGCGGGAGCGTTAAGATGGGGCAGCCGCGATGGAAAACAGCCTGGCAGTTCCTCAAAAGTTAAATGTTTTTTAAACATTTAAAAGTTAATTACCATAGGAGCCAGGAATTTCACTCCCAGGTATACATTCAGGAGAACAGAAAACAGGTGTGCAGAGACATCCAGGCACACTCATCTTCACAGCAGCATGACTGACAGAAGCCAAAAGATGGAAACAACCTAAGGGTCCCAGTTGTTTTATTTTTTGCCACACTGCGCAGCATGCTGGATCTTAGTTCCCCACCCAGGGATAGAATGCGCACCCTCTATGTTTGAAGCATGGGATTTTAACCACTAGACTGCCAGGGAAGTCCCTGCAGATTCTTTTTATAACAAGTCTCTTCTTCCACCTCCCTTTTGTCTCCAGAAATAAAAATCAGAGCTAATATGACTTGTGTGCTCCATTGCTTCAGTGGTGTCTGACTCTTTGCAACCCCGTGGACTCTAGCCTGCCAGGCTCCTCGGTCCCAGGGATTTTCCAGGCAAGAATACCATGGGTTGCCATTTCCTTCTCCAGGGGCTCTTCCTGACCAAGGAATCGAACCCGTGTCTCTTGCGTCTCCTGCATTGGCAGGCAGGTTCTTTAACACTAGTGCCACCTGGGAAGCCCATTATGACTTAACCATATACAGTTAAAACAACAACAAAACAGCAGCCCAACCATATGATGCTCCATCAGATACAAACAGAAGAAATAAAAAGACAATAATGTCTGATAAATACTAATTCAGCCTGTGAATGCTGGGGCACCAGTCCTGGTTACACTGAGCACAGGATGAAGTGCTCAGACGCGTGGGCCTATTGAGACAGCTCATCTGAGGCAGAAGCAGCAGGGGGGATGTTTAGACCCTGCAGGTCTGTTCACAGAAACGGTGAACAACTCTTTGTAAGGTTGTGGACTAAATGACAAGCCGTTTTCCTCAATTTTCCCAGAAGTTGCATCCCTGAAAAATCTGTTTATCTTTGAAAACTGTGACCTCTTTTCCCAGCCAAATTCACATGTTGATGTCCTGGCCCCTAGGACCTCAGGATGTGACTGTACTTGAAGATAAGACCTGCACAGAGGTTGTCGTTCAGTCGCTCAGTCGTGTCTGACCCCATGCACTACAGCACACCAGACTTTTCTGTCCTTCACTGTCTCCTGGAGTTTGCTCAAATTCATGTCCACAGAGGTAATCAAGATAAAATGAGGTCATTAGGGTGGGTGCTAATCCAACATGACTGTGATCTTACAAAAAGGGGAATTTGGACAGACATGCACGCATACACACACACACACACACACACACACACACGGAGAAGGGTGTGTGAAGGAGGCAGAGAGACATTTACAAGTCAAGAGATACAGACATGCACGCATACACACACACAGGGAGAAGGCTGTGTGAAGAAGGCAGAGAGACATTTACAAGTCAAGAGATACCAAAGATTACACACACACACACACGGAGAAGGCTGTGTGAAGGAGGCAGAGAGACATTTACAAGTCAAGAGATACCAAAGATTAGAAACTTCCCTGGTGGTCCAGTGGTTAAGACTTTGCCTCCCAATGCAGAGGGTGTGGGTTCAATCCCTGGTTGGAGAGCTGAGATCCCACATGCCTCTTTGGACAAAAACACAAAACATAAAACAAAGTATTGTGTTTTTTTTCCTCCCTGGCGGCTTGAAGATCAGCTGCCATCATGAATGACACAGTAACTATCTGGATCAGGAAGTTCATGACCAACCGACTACTTCAGCAGAAACAAATGGTCATAGATGTTCTTCACCCTGGAAAGGCAACAGTACCTGAAACAGAAGTTTGGGAAAAACTGGCCAAAATGTACCAGACCACACCAGATGTCATCTTTGTATTTGGATTGAGAACCCATTTTGGTGGTGGCAAGACAACTGGCTTTGGAATGATTTATGATTCCTTGCATTACGCGAAGAAAGAGCCCAAACACAGGCTTACAAGACATGGCCTAAATGAGAAGAAAAAGACCTCAAGAAAACAGCCAAAGAAACTCAAGAACAGAATGAAGCAAGTCAGGGGGACTGAAAAGGCCGATGTTGGTGCTGGCAAAAAAAAGTAGATTCTGCAGCGACTGTATCTGTGGTGACTGTGCAGATTTTTCATGAAAGAATAAACTAAGACCTTTTACAAAAAAACACACAAAACAGCATTGTAATCAATTCAATAAAGACTTAAAAAAAAAAAGATGCCAAAGATTGCCAGCAACCACCGAAGTCTGGCGACCACCAAAGACGGGGGGCTTCTCAGGTGGCACTAATGGTAAAGAACCTGCCTGCCAATTCAGGAAACATGAGACACAGGTTTGATCCCTCGGTCAGGAAGATCCCCTAGAGAAGGAAATGGTTACCCACTCCAGTATCGCCTGGAGAATTCCAGGTCAGAGGAGGCTGATGGGGACATGGTGTTGCAAAGACTCAGACATGACTGAGTGACTAAAGCTCTCACTTTCACTGGATTGGATTGGTGTCTGGGAAAGGGCCTGTAACAGAACCCCCTCAACAGCCTTAGAAGAAACCAGCTGTCCTGACACCTTGATTTTGGACTCCTGGCCTCTACAACTGGAAGAGAATAAATGTTTACATCACCTATTCTGTAGTGTATCCAAGTAAAATGGAGCCTGGTGTTAGGCCTGGGTAATGAGGAAGGGGCTTGTCTTTCCTCACAGGCTGTGAGGTGATACTGGCCCACACTATCCACACTTCCTGGGGCCCCCTCAGGAGCACCAGTTCGGAACTTTAGGACTTGCTTCTACCTTGTGACAAGATCTGTAAACAGGTGTCACCTCCAAATCCCAACCCCAATCTGGCTTCTCCTGGCCAACTCAGAAGCCCCCGGACCCTAGTTTCCAGACTAGTTTGTGGGGTGAGATGAGGCTCTCTGTGCAGGAGGAAACATGCCACACTGGGCCCCAGTGCATCATGGAGATGGCATCCTGTCAACTTGTCATTGGAAAATGACTCTAAAAGCCCCGGTGGTGAGGGAGGTGTTTATTTGGGCAATTCAGACAGGGACCACCAGACAGACAGTGGAGGGCTAGCACGAGCCTGCCTTTCATATGTGGGCTTTAAGGCAAGCTGGGTTGGGTTTTCAGATTGCTCTTTTAAACCCCCCCTTCACCAGCCCAGCAGGAACACAGGGGATTCCAGGAGAATTGGCAATTGTTCTGGGGCCAGTGGGTGGCTGTCCTAGTTACAGAAGAAGGGGAGGGGAAGGAGGGAATCATGTTCCCAGCAGGCCGCACACTGGTTAACTCATCACTTGCCAGTCCAGACCACACGGGTCCAGGGCTGGGACTCAGGGAAGCAGCTCTCCCTCTTGCCCCTAAGCCCTGCACAGGTCCCCCAGGGTCAGCCTTACGGCCACCAGGTCATCTCATTCCTGAGAAGGGTGGGGCCAGCGATCCTTCCAGAGACATGCCTTGCTGTGGTGTTACACTGCAGGGGCCTGGATGGAGCTGGGAGAAGCTACTGAACAACCCCTTTGGCCAGTCAGGGGTTTTCAGTGAAGGTTGCTGCTGTGAGAGTGCTAAGTCATGTCCAATTCTTTGCGACCCCATGGACTGTAGCCCACCAGACTCCTCTGTCCATGGGATTTCCCAGGTAAGAATACTTGAGTGGGTTGCCATTTCCTTCTCCAGGGGATCTTCCCAACCCAGGGATCGAACCTGTGTCTCCTGCACTGCAGACAGATTATCACTGCGTTGCCAGGGAAGCCCTTAATGAAGATCACTGCTATTTATAATCACAAATGAGATTTCACCTATGAACTTGCATTTCCAGGAAAACGGGTGGACCCGGTACTGCTGGGCTCCTGCCAAGCAGGGGTTGCCCAACCCCACCCCTCAGCCAGACCCACAAATAGCACAGAACCGTCAGTAAAGTGACTGGTCCCAGGGCCCCCAGATACACACACCCTCCCTGTTGGTGAAGAATTCCTAATTCCTTCCCAGCTCTGCCACCTAAGGGCTCTAGGACTCTTGTAAGCAATGTGACCCCTACACCCATTTCCTTCTCTGAAAGATGGGGACAGGGACGCCCCCCTTCACCAGGAGCTGTGAGAATTCAGGAATGTGAACTGGCCTCTGCTATCCAGACAGTGAAGACACTGAGGGCTGACCCTGTTCTCTGCTCTGTAATCACCGATACACATACACGGGTGAGAACCATAAACTTTTATTAATGGAAAATGGAATGCCTCATTAACAGAAACCTTGTCTTAAAAATGGCAGAACAAGAACACATTAAAAAAAAAAACCAGTGAATTCACATTGGATTGAGCTACAACACGGTGGCAGGATTTGCTTTTGCTTCTTAAAAGATTCCACAAGTTCAAGGTAACTCTGCTAAGAGTTCAACAGTACGTCTGTTCGCCTACCAGGACACGTGGAGGGGTGGGGTCTAGTAGTGGCGGGTGAAGTGGGGGTATGGGTGGGGGTGGGGGTCTCTGTTGCCCCGGTCCTGGCCAGCCAGTCCGTCGCTGTCGAGGCCTCCGGCAGGCACCACGTCACCCTGAGTGTGCCCGCCGTGTGCAAAGCCGCCTCGCCTAGGAACAAAGGCATACATGTGTTCTCATCGTGTCACCTTGCAGCAGTGGGCTCAGAGCCCCCTGGCTTTTTCCAGAAGAGAAAATTCACAACCACAGGTTGCCTTCTGGGGAGGACTGTTAGTTGCATAAATTGTCAAGGGCTGCTATGGGAGTGTTTTCAAAACACTCAACCAGAAAGCTGATCAAGGATGCAGAAAGTGAGAGGAACTGAGGAGCGAGAAGAAATCAATTTTATGGGCAGACAAAACTTACCCCGATATTCCGCCCCGATCTGCCATGTGCCCAGGGCCTGAAGGTCCAGACAGGCCCCTCTCACCACCTGGAAGAGAAGGAAGAGTCTGCGAACACTCCCTTCTCGGAAGCCCTGGGAAAGCTGGGGGAACCCTGGCCACGCCCCCAGACCTCCAGGCGGGGGTCCGCCCATACCTTGCCACCGCGAGTGCTCCCGGCCCGCTGTGTCCGCGTCCACTGTGCCCGGCCAGGTGCGCTCCTGATGTTCCTCCAGCCTCTGGCTGTGCTCCGACCAGTCACGGCCACCCCTTTGCCAAAACAAAAGGCAGACACACAAAGGTCCCACTATGCCTCCAGGGAGAGGCTGTGGCTGTGGCTGGGGGATTGTGCCTTCCTGTTAAGAGTTTCTGAGAGAAGTGGGCAAAGAATGGGAAGAGACACTTCCCCAGAGAAACACATGTGGCCAGTAAGCACATGAGTAGGTCTTCAGTACAGCTAACGTCACAACCACTTGACCCGTCAGGAGGGCTACTATCAAACAGACAGATGATGGTGGCAAGTGCAGGTGAAGACACGCAGACACAGGGATCCTCACACCAGGCTGCTGGGAATGGGAAACGGTGCAGCCTCATTGGAAAATAGCACAGTGGTCCCTTGAAACGTTAAATGTAGAATGGCCATGTGACCCAGCGATTCCACTCCAAGGTGTCTGAGACGGGTAAACCTTCATTTACAGAAAAACTTGTACACCAACCACCCCAAAGTGGAGACCACCAAAGTGTCCATCAACTAACTCATGAACAGATACAAAAAACGTGGTCCCTCCATACACTGGGAGATTCATCAGCCTGGAAAAGGAGAAAAGCCCTGACATTCTCTCCAACACGGATGCACCTTGAGGACATGATGCTCACTGAGAGAAGCTGACACAGACAGTGTGTGATTCTACTGATGGGAAACGTCTAGAACAGGCCCATCCAGAGAGACAGAAAGTGGGTTAGTGGTTGCCAGGGAGATGGGGAGGGTCTGCTGATGGGGGCTTCTTTTGGGGGTGATGTAAATGCTCTGAAATGGGTTGCAATGATGGATGCATGGCTCGATGGATCAACTGAAAGCCATCCAACTGTGCACTTTCGACAACGAACCGCACAGTGTATCCTGAAAGAGCTGTTTCAGACAGAAACCCTGGGAGCTGACAATCCAAACCCAGTCCCCATGCGCAGGTGCAGCCACCTGGTCCCAGGCCTGTGACAGCCGCCCGGTCCCATGGTGACGCAGCTCCACACAGCCTGCTGCCAGAGCACGAGCTTGCCCCTTTACACTGAAGACAAAATGGCTGAACAACCTGAGAGAACTCAGTGTTAAGCAGGTCACTATCTATCCAACTGGCACCCTAGTCTTTGATCAACATCCGAAACACCCCTAGAGATGCGGCGGAGACTTCTGGTGATTGTGACACCAGCCTGACAAGATACCTAGACAACTCTGGAGAACAGGGCCGAGGGAAGCTTCTCTACTACCATCAGGGGACAAGCCTCAGACAGCCTTAGGGCTACCTGCTTCAGCAGCTGGGGCCTGCGATAGGGACCTTCACACCTAGGGCTGACACTGTTCCAGGTGACCTGGCAGGTACATACACCTGGATCACTCTCACAGAAGCCAAGCTGGGACCAAGTGAGGGCAATGATGCCCCCAGTGAGGCTTGGCGTGGCCTGCCTGCTAACCTGGGTGGAGGTGGCGGCCCCCGGCCCTCGCTCATCCTCTTGTCGGAGCCGTAGCCGCCCCAGCCGTCTCGGGAGTCGCGGGCGTGGCGCTCTGGTGGTCCTCCATGGCTGTGGCGCTCGTCTGAGTAGTGCTGGAAGGCGCAAGAGGGACAGGGCGACTCCAGCCTCACTGTTCCTGGATAGGCCTGTGTTAGGCCCACACTCTGGGTCTGGTCAACCTGCAGACCCTGCCACCCAAGAGGACCTGCCCAGGCCCCTTCCGACACTTCTTGATCCCTTCCTCGAGAACCCTGAGCACCCCTAAAGCTCCATCACTGAAGCACATGAAGGACCAGAAGAGGGCCCCCTGGCCCTGTGAGCATGGAGAGTTCCAGGCTCTGGGTCCACCAAGACATCACTCAGACCCATCGTCCCTGAAGAGGACAAACACCTGCTCCTTGCTGGTGACAGGAAGCTCCCCCTACACTGCCAGGGCAGGTCAGTGCCCTCAGACCCCCTAGCTCAGTACTGTGGAGGCCTGAAAGCCAGCAATGCTGGTGGGAATGGTTCAGTGCCCCTGGCCAACCAAGTCAGTGCTCTGGAAGCCAGCACATCTTGGGAGCAAGAGAGGCTATGTATTCTTTCACCACCCTTGCCGCCCCCCGACCCCATTTAGACAGCCACAACTCTGATGCTGCCCCCACCTTTCTTGTGGGGGCGGCATCCGCTCTCCTCTGAGCTGACACCCAAGGGCACCTGCAGGCCCTCAGACAGAGGTACCCACCCCAGTACCTGACAGGGATGCCCTAAAACATAGGCTAAATGACCCCCAGCAGGCTGCTAAGCCCCCGTTTGGGACGTCCCATGTGTCTAGACTGGAAGGCACTCTACATAAACAAGACAATCAATCCTCATTATTCACTTCCTATTGAATAAGATGAAGAACAAGCCCTATGTATTTAATGGCCACGTCTGCCCACTGCACAGAAGCAGCCACGCTCCCAGCCTAAGGTCTGGCTTTTACTCACCTGCCCATCTCGCTCTCCCATCACTGACCTTGAACCTTCCCTCCTGCAAAACAGAAGTATCTCATTCCAGTGGCAGCTGACGGCTCTGACACTGCTGCAGACCACACGGAAGAGTCCGACAACTGGGGTACTTATCCTCTTTCACCACATGAGAACAGTTAATTGATTGACAGGCCTGAAAAAAGAGCTGGCTGGCAGCTCCCTGGGGGTAGGAGTGAAGTCGGAGCCTAAGAAAGTGGGGAGGAAGGTTTTACTGAACTAAAATCCCTCACAGGGGTCTCAGAAGTAGAGATCCAACCCACGAAGCCAATGCCAAATTAATCTGTGGCCTGGTGACAAACTGGGTAATAAGAAAGCCTTGGCGGTCTTAACCTCTGGTATGATCTGACCCACGTGACTAACACATCGGAAACCAAGTCTGGCCATGATTAAATAAATGAGTGGTGTCTCAGCCTATCTTCACCCCCATCTCCCTTCCCTCATGGAGGAGCTAATAAGCAGTGAAATGGCTCAAGGATATGCAGCCTGGGGAAGCACAATGAGAAACCTAAAGAGAAAATGCTTAAAATGGAAAATCAAGGTCTGCCTTTCTAAAAAATGAGATAGTCTTCATTATAAGAGGCATTGCCAAAAAAAAAAAAAAAAATTACATCCCCAGACCCTTAAAACACAAAGCAGGCCTGACAGGGCCACTGCCACATCCTGCAGTCAGCCCCCTTGGTGCAGGCTGGCTCGGGCCCCATGCGGGTCAGTGACCCCTGCAGATGGCTCCAGTGGATCATGGCCTTTCTCTAAACCGCTTCCTCATCTGTAAGAATGAGGAGGCTGGGCCATGACCTCCCCTCCGCAAAGACCTGTGCTCCAGTGCAACTCCTACCAGGGGAGGGACAAAAGGAAGAGTGGCCATGGAGACCCCAGGGAGCTATGCAACCCAGAGCCTGGGGCCCATCCATCATAAGAGGACAGTGCATGAAACACACACCAAGAGGCCTTCCCCTTAGTCAAAGCGAAAATGCCCTAAGGGACCACCGATTCCCACATCTTGCTCAAGGTCTGTCTCTAAATCCCACGTGTGGCAGTCACTAGGAACCTCCCAGCACAAGAAGAGATGGAGACCCATCTGCTGGAAGGGGGCGGGGCACTGACCTGTCAACTACATGCTCCTGGTACCGACCCCGGTCACGGTGGTCGAAGTGGTGGAAACGGTGATCAGGCCGAGGGAAATCCGGGCGGTACCTGTCCTCCATGGCCATGCGCTTTCCTTCTGGCCAATATGCGTCATCTCGCCTGTTTTTCATTTTAAAAAAGGTGCAAACTTCACTTATGAGAGAAAATGAGGGGAAAAAAGCAAGAGGGTAGAGGTGGAATGCTCTCTCCAGACACAGTCATCATTTAAAATGTCCTGCAGGGCTAATCTCTAACCATTCAGTCATTATCGCTTTCATCTGATATATTAAAACCCCCAAACTACAAAAAGGCACCCCAGCATTCTCATTTGACAGTCCTGAAAGAAGAACCACTGTGAATTAATTGTATCACAAGGCTGTTAATACCTTGATCCCCACAAGAGCTCAAATGCAAGTGAAATGAAATATTTGATTCTCCGGAAACAACGTTCCCAGTTACCACATTTTCAACTCTTCATCTATGGTAACCTGAACTTCCCTCCGCACTTTTCAGAAGCAAAGGGAATTAGACTGGGTGATAGTGAACTACACACAACTTGGGATGGTCTCCAATTATCTTCTTCCTGATTTTTACAGAAAATTAGGCTCAAAGGTGGTGGGGTGATGGGAAACTGTCAGTTAAGCAGCTCAGAGAAGGCGGAGAGAGATAAACCTCCTTTCTTAGAGGAAGGCAACCTGCTTTTCCCCAGCACCGACTCTGTGCCTCTCACTCCAGGAGGACATGTGAGCTCGAAGGAGATGCCAGGGAACACGGCCTAACGCATGCCTGCCTGTTTCCTTCCCACTAGACAGTGTCAAGCTCCCCCAGGAACCACAGCGCCAATGAAAGGACTGCCAAAGCGAGAGCATCACCAAGCCTCCAGCAAGTGGCAGCTCTGAGCTCTGCCCAGGTGTCCATCTTCAGCACCCCCAGATCCCCACACCAAGGTGATGCAGCCACCCTCTGCTCTGGCTGTGGCCTTACCGCCCGATGTCGTAGGGCCTCCTAACCACCGACCGCCGCTCCTGCTCATAGCGCAGCTGCTCCTGCTGGTGCCGCAGCTCTTCACGCTCCCGCTGGATGCGCTCCTGCTCACGCCGGCGCTCCCGCTCCACACGCTCCCGTTCACGCTCCAGCCGTTCACGCTCCAGGCGCTCCCGCTCCAGGCGCTGCCACTGGCGGTCAAGCTGCTCGCGTTCCCGCTCCAGCCGCGCCTTCTCCTTGCCCTCGTGGAAGGCCTCCAGGCGCTGCTCCCGCTCCCGCTGCTCACGCTCTCTGCAGACACAGGACGGCCACCCTGACTTTCCCACATGGTGGCGCCCGGGCACCGAGGTCCTCAGAGGGAGCCTGGACACATCAAGCTCCTGAATGTGACCTGGCTGCCCCCTCACAGGCTCCAACCCGCCCCCTGAACTGCTCTGATCGTCCAGAAACCCTAAACTCTATCCTTTCCCCTTCTCCAACTAGTAAAACCGGGGTGAGCTGGAAGGGAGGGATGATGGCGAGTAGACACAGAGCCTCAGGTCCAGACCAAAAGGACCTGCTCAAAGAGCCCCAGAACGAAACCACAGGAAAACAAGGGCAGAAAAGTAAAAAAAAGCAAAGGATAACTGCTACTCTGAAGTTCCCGAGCAGAGAAAACCCTGGAGACACGGACGACAGCCACTGTCCCTGAGAGACAACTCATATCTCTTTTGTCACCCCTTCCCTCTCCAAGGGTGTATGTCTAACGTGGCATTTTGAAAGGGACCTAAGATGGTGTGGGGACAGGAGAAAGCCAGGCACCAGTGAAAGGATCACAGGTCTTGACCCTCGGCCACCACACACAGAAGCTGGCGAGGGAGCTGGGGATGGCCCCTGCTTTCCTCACTCACTCCCAGGGCACCAGGGAAGGCTCTACACCAAGGGCAAGCCAGCTAGAAGTGAAACATCTTCAAATGGGTCAAGAAACTCTTGACTTTCTAAAGTCCACATGCAGAAGCTGTTGATCCAGTTTGGTGGGGAAGACTGAGGTCTCAACCCAAGAGACCCTCCTGTCAAAGCCACAGGCGGCCTGGGTACACATGCTACCTGGGCCAGGGCACGACTTCAGCCAGAGATGCTGCTGAGCACAAACAGGCTTGGATGACTGTGCTGGGACGACTACGTTGTGCAGTGGGTTGGTGCAGCAAGGACAGCAGGGGGCCAGCAAGCCCAGGTGACTGGCTTGGGAGGAAGGGCAGTCCCCCCGAGAAGAGACCCCACTCACCGCCGTCTCTCTGTCTCTCGGATCTCCCGCTCCCGCTGCCTCTGGCGCTCTCGCTCCCTCTGCTCTTTGATTTTATCAAATGACAGGATGTCTCTCTTCTCCTTGCTTTCTGACTTGCGATCCTGACTCTTTGAGCTCTGTTGACCAAAATTGGCTTATTAATGTCAGGGAAATGATGATGACAAACATACGATGCAAGTAAAATTAGCATGTCTTAAGAACCTTGGGTCCCCTGGGGTTTACAGGGAGGCCCCCAGCACGGGTTGCCTCACACTGCCTGAGTTTTGACGCTATGGCCTTGCTTTCAAATCTTGCAAAGGGCATTAATGAAAGAGGTAGGGGAAAACCTCAGCAAGCAGTTTCTCTGGAGTTGCAGAGCCAAGCGCTCTGCATTATCTACAGCAAAACCAGGCTCCCCAGAGGCACAGGGCAGGTACACAAGCCATCACAGCAATCCCTCTGCTTAGTGGGGTCACCCCTCGACTGCTGGTTCAGGCCTCAGGCAGGAGGCCTCAATACAGATTAAGCCAAAGGCCCACAAGTGTAAACCAGCACTCTAGATAAAGCAGAGTACTGTGAGCACTTCTGTGCTCTTCCATTTCTGGGAGAAGGTAGGAAACACTGACAAATGACTTCCATGCTGGGGCTCTCCAAGGCTGGGGCTCCCACACTGGCCACAAGCCAGCCTCTCCTGGAGGGTTTCGTGTAACTCAGAACCCAGGGCCTCCTGTGGACCCACTGCCTCACAATTCCCAGGGAAGGAGCCTGGGACACATTTTTTAAAAAGCTCCTCAGCAGTCTTTTCTTAACTGGCTCACAGAGGGGCAAAATATCAATGAAAAACAAAGCAATCCAAAAGAAAGAAAGTCAAAGTTCATAACCAAACATTTCACTGAAGAGTGAAAAAAAAGGAGGGGACGCAGAAACCTGTCATGACAAGGACAGGCTCACAACCCTAAACACTGCAATGATCTGCAAGGAGGGCAGAATTGGGAGTCTGAGCACACACTGCAGGCTGGAGAAGGGAAAGACAGACAGCCTGGGTCCTGAGGTACAGGTGTCACCTGCAAGGGAGGGTGGCGTGGCAGTGGTGGGGCGAGAAGTGTGTGTCTCGCATTGGGTTCCCAGGTCCACAGCCTGCCCTAGTCACTTCTTAGTGGCCTGGCACATGCCAGTGTCCTCCACAACCTTTCTGAAAGGCACTCAATGAGCATCTACCACAACAAACAAACAATGTGTCTGCAGCTCTGGACCTGCCCTGACAAGTGGCATACCCACAAATGCTGTATTCAGAGGGGACGAGGAGACAGCCAAGTGTCCGTCAGCAGGGGACTTGGTCAAAATGACCGCGGTACATCCACAGCTCAGTAATAGAGCTTCACGAGGAAAAGGACACCCCCCCCACACACACACCTGGATGGATTTCAGGAATACTATGCTGAGGGCAAAGACCAATCTCAAGGTCATGGTTGTATGATTTCATTCACACACATTCTCAGGACACCATGTTAGTGACAAAAAACCGGTTACAGGCTTCCAGCGCTGAGGATGGACTGGTGGGGTGGGGCAACATTACAGGGGTGTCCAAGAGGAGATCTCTGTGCTGAGGGACCAGGTATACACGTGGACTGCAGTGGCAGGACTCAAGTCTACACTGGTGACAAAGTGTCCTGGTGCTGCCCCACCTCCACACAGTTAACTGGGACAGAACCACGGCAGGTTCTTGGGCCCTCTGTACTATCTCTGACAACTTCCTATGAATCTGTAATCACTTTGAAATTTGAACTTTAAAGCCGACCTTTTTGTCTCATACATAAAGCTCCACAAGACAGCACAGATGTGCACAGCAGCAAGTCCAAGGAGGCCCAGGCCCCACGGTGTTGTACATGTAGGTATGCAAACGGCAGGTGCACTGGCCACTGAGCGGGGCCCGTGCAGAGTAGAGGCTTCCGCTTTGCTTACCTCGTCTCTTTCTGTACTAGTTGTATTTCTTATCAAGTTTACATGTTTGTTTGTTTAACATCAGTTATCTGGCTGGTGAGATTATTGGCCTTCCTTGGTTTTTCTCTGTATTTTATGATTCTCCTCAGGGGAACATAGCACTGGGAACTGCCACTTTATGGACCCCAAGTGCTCATTTCAAAATTATGCCTCAACATCATAAAGTGCTCTTGGGTGAACACTGCTAGCTCTGTACTCACTAAAAGGGCACTGCTCTCCTCGCTAATGTTTTAGTTAGAACCTTCAGCTGGGAAGCAAAGGGTTCAGTCTGCCAGAGTGGAAAAAGTAAACCAAGAAGCAAGAAGCTTGTCCTGTGGTGCAGGCCACACAGGCAGCGGAGCTCACTCTCTGATCATGGAAGACAGGCAGGTGGGCTTGACTTGTCTGTTTGGTTAATTTAATAAAAAACTATAAAAGTAGCTACAGAAAATGAGCAGAACCTCTCTTGCCCATTCTATCCAGTTCATGAATCAGCTCTCCTGGAAGATGGTACAGAATAACAGGATTGGCAAAGGATCAACATGTTTATGGGCTACAAACACAGTTAAGGATTGTTTTAGAGTAAGTTTCAGAACCCAATCCGTGTATGTCCACAGTCTAGTTATTAATAGCAACATGTCTCCTAAGTACTTCAAAGAACCTTAACGTTTCAAGGGTGAAACAACGCTGTTCTCCTAACACAAATCGATGTGGTTGTTAAACCGTCATTGGAACTGGCCGGACTTGAGAGGGCAGGGGCAATACTCACTCTCTCTTTTGACCTGCTTGTGGTTTTCACACTGATGACAGGCTCCCCTTTGGATTTATCCATCACAACAGTTCGTTCCATTCCTCTGCTTCCTTTAGGAAAAAACACATCGTCTATGAATGCATGTCAACACCCTCCCTCCCCGACCACAGGTGGGCCCCAGGCTGACTGGGGGCTCTGGACACGCCTTCCACAGACTGCTGCTAAGCTCTGGAGCCTTGGTGCCCCCACTCGTCTCTCCGATGTGATAACAAGCGCTGCTGACATGGCAACATTGGGTTTGAGGTGGCTGGTGTGCCCCGACTGGCCTTTACTCATCTGGGGTGATCTGTTCAACTCTTACAGCGTAAATGAGGATCAAAGTGCATTCTGCAATATGGGTGCAAACATCTGCCACCTGCGGGTTTCCTTTACCCCCACACTAAACCCCAGCAGCTTCAAGGAGAACCAAATCGGATGTGTGTTCCGCCCACACATCTTGGGGAGCTCTGCACAACCCAGGGCCCCATATTCCAAGTCAGACACTGCCTGTGGGCTCATGCGCCCTGCCAGATGGGTGAGCTCCCCTCATTCATCTCCCACAATGAAGGCTTCCAAACTGATTTTCCCTCAACGACACAGTTAGCAGGCTCTAACCACCCCAACAGTTACTGATTTAGGGACATTTACAATACTTGAGGAACATCTTAAAAAACATGCCTCTCTTGAAACTGCTGGCAAATTACCCCAAACACTTGAGATGTAACTTGTAATGTGCTGTACCAAATTCCCAGGCTCCAGATGGCTCGGTTTTGTTTGTTTTATTGGGTGGGGAGGGGAGGGGAGGATGCACACGTTGGTTTTATTTTTTCAACAAAGCGCTCTGTGGATTCATGCAGACCCGAAGGTCAGGGCACAATCAACTTTGATAAAATGACAACCGAGGTGGCATGCCCCAAGTGTGGCTGCTGCAATGGGTGTACATCCTCTGAGGTTTCCGTTTTCTATATTTTTCCTTCTTTTTTTTTTTTTTAAACTATATCTAGTTTTAACATAAATGCAGGAAAAACTTGATGACAGAAGAGCAGAATCTCATGGAATCAGTCACAGAAACCCAGGACACCTAGCTCTTGCAAATCCCACACTTTATTCTGCCAGAGACTCAGGGAAAGCAAATACCCAAGTCACTGAGCCGCCACCAAGAAACACAGACGCGGACCAGGAAAGCTCTATATCTCTGATGCTGCAGAGAAACTCCCTCCAGCCACTTCATCACAGAGGCTCTGGTGCTCTCAGCGCTTCCTGTACACAGCTCAGATCAGCAAAGGGCACCTGCCAGGCCCTCGCTCCACACGCCTACTCACCGCCCTTGCCATCTCTTCCCGTCTTGTCAACACATGACAGACTCATCACCTGATTTCGTGACTCTGGACCGATTTTCAGGTCCTGATTTCAGCTCGTTTTCGTCCTTCTCTTCCTTTTTAATGTCTTCGGGCTCTTTTTCCTCCTTTTTCTCCATCTTCTCTTCCTTCTTAATGATGGTTCTATGTACATGGAAACAGAGTCACCACACCTGAGCTCCTGAGAGTTCCACAGGAGCAGGTCATGCTTCCACACACAGCAAACCTGCCCGCTGGCAGCCAAAGGGGTAGAATTATTTGAAAACCATGGGAAAGATAATACCCTCCTCAGATATAGCCCCTTCCCACTGAAGTTTCCTGCTACACCTAGAAACCTGCTGGATGACACTGAAGGCTCACAGGGTGTTTTTCCCAAATGCTAAATGCACCAGTACATGAACAGACCCACAAGCAGACGTAAGAAACATTCCAACTGAATAGAAAAGCCTGTTAAAGACTAATTTCAAATGCTTCCTTTCTGTGGAATACTATTTTTAACTTTTGTAGGAAAAAAACACTTTTCCCAATAAGTAGAGTGTAAAACCAAATGGAGATTCAGCACAAAGATGGGTGGTGCCTGCCACATGAAGCAGCAGTTCCCACCCAGACCACCAGCACACCACACTCTGGGGGAGGTACAATGGCATGTGACATGTCAGCAAACATGAAAACCATTAGTACTATTTCAACTGAAGGCAATTTCCTGCTAAGCAGTCAAATACATCACGGCTGCCATTCAAACATGTCTCCCATATCCTCTACTGGTGTTCGTCTCAGTCCACGCTTACTGAATGCCCACTGCGTGCTAGGGTCCAGGCTGGGAAAACCAGGCCCCATGAGGTCTGCTAACAGGCATCCCCTGCCCTCTCTTCCCACCAAACAGGGAGGCCCGAGGAGCCCTCTTCCAGGTGCCCCTCAGCTCACCCTTCCTTCCTCCTAAACTTCACGCATGAAGCTGTCATCTTTAATTGGAACCACTCACTGCAAATGCTTGTAACATATTACTTTCCCTTTAAAACACAAAACACTATATATACAGCTCAAGTCTGCACCCTGAAACAGCCACCACGGATGCCTTTACTGTCAATCACGTGGCTCCGCCTCTCCTGGCTTTACATGAAGGTTCCTATAACCAAGACGCTCTCCAGTGATGCTCTAGGTTTCTTAAGACTGACACAGCAGGATGGTCCTTGTGCTGCTCTATCACACCTTCCAACCCATGCTCTGCCCGTCAAGCTATGCAGACACGCTGCACAGATGTGGGTCCTTTCACCTGCTGCACCACAGTCCTGTTATTCACCTGGTTCTCCGCTGACAGACTAGAGATTGCTTCCTGGTCACGAAGTGACTGCAAGAGAAGTCCCCAGGAAACACCTTTGACATGCTTCTTCCACTCTTGGCGTGGGAACCCTCTCCCTCCCAGCAGACCTAAAAAACATCTTGAAAGGAGATCCCTCCTACTTGTTCCAGACTCACATGCCACCTCTGAGACACAAAGGGACTTCTCAGTATCACAAAGTTAAGTGATTTCTTTTCTTCTTCTATTTTTTGTTTTTTGGTTGCATTGTGTGTCTTGTGGGATCTTAGTTCCCCGGCCAGGGACTGAACCTGGGCCATTGGCAGTAAAAACACAATAGTCCTAACCACTGGACCACCAAGGAATTTCCTAAAAAGCAATTTCTAAAACACTATATGCATATATACACCAAAAGTCTCAGCCCTGGGTAGTGGGATTACACTTTGATATCTGAATGCACTTTCTAAATGGCAATTTCATAAAAACTCATCCAAGACCAGCCCCCACTTCAGGAAAAGCTTCTCTATGTCCCTTAGGTTGATTACCATACCTAGAAATTCTCAAAACAAAACGTCAACAAGGGTGTCCACTGAAGAAAGAGTAAGATTAAATCAAATTATAAAATGCTCCTAGATCAACTATGTGAGAGCAGTCTGGTTTCAAACAACTTAAGCTTGTCACCCAGTTAAGTGCCCCTATACGGGGGAAAGACCCCCTGCTTGCCACAGGCCCATACCATTCCTTTCCCAGCTGTGCCTCCTTCCACGCAGAGCACAGACCTCACAGTATCATTCCAGTGGTTGTGGAATCCGCCTGACAAGGGGGCTTACACTCTCTTCCTTGCCCCTATGGCTTCCCGTGTTCTACCAAAATCGGTTTTCAGCACCACTGACAGGATATGTCTCTTCGGAGAAGTTGCCAATAAAGGTACCATCTCATCCCTAATACAAAAAGGCTCACCTCACATGCATTTCTCCAGGGTTTATGAATTCCAATTTGGCTATTTCATTTCCAATGAAGATCAACAAGAACATCTTTAAAAACTAAGTTTAACTTATGAATATAATTTTGCCCCAAGCATGTTTACTTAACCACAAATTTTCTTACATGAAAAAAAAGGGAGAGAAGAATGGAATTACAGAAGACTGACATTCTCAGCAAAGGATTCAACTTTTAGAGTGTAAGTGAACCTAGAAATGAACATAAATTGTGCTGCCAATACAAACTCACGGCAGATACTCTACCTCCTGAGAAAGGCACCCTGTCAGGCATGTCAACAGTCTACCTCCTCAAAAGACATAAACCTACTGTTTTGATAAAAGTATCAACAGGGAATGTCTGCTTTGAAAGATCTGTCCTTGTTTTCATCTTGATTAAAGATGCAGATCACCTCCTTTATAAAAATAGTACCTAAGACCCAAACTATAGTCCAAGGTACACCAGGATGGGTCAACTCACAAGTGCCCTGGGATATTTTAAATTTTGGAAACAAAGAAATATTCGCTGTATGTCAGATGCTAGGTGAACTAGGAGCTTTTGGTTACTCATCTCAATATGAAATCAGGCTATACTCCTTTGGGCACACTGGCTTTGCAAAGCTGGGCTTCTGAAGTTACTGTGATAAAATGTAAGAATTGCACAAAAATCAATGTGGATCAGGAAAGATTTCAAGGTTTGCAAGGCCGTGCAACAGCTCAGAATGTCAAGAATGAAGTAAAAATACTGATGACTCTTGAACAATGTGGGGTTTGGGGTGCTGATCCATCACATAGTCGAAAATCAATTTATAACTTCATCATCAGCCCTTCCTATCCACATGGTTCCACATTTGCAGTTTCAATCAACTCCGGCCCCACAGTGCTGTCGTTATTTACTCCTGAAAAAGCTCCCCGTGTAAGTGGACCCACTCAGTTCAAATTTGCCTTGCCAAAGGGTCTTTCAGTCTGGTATTTGTTTCAACAGGTTACTAACTTGTTTGAACATAAATCTCTGTGCTGTGCTCAGTCGTGTCTGACTCTTTGCAACCCCATGAACTGCATGCAGCCTGCCAGGCTCCTCTGTCCATGGGAATTTCCAAGCAAGAATACTGGAGTGACTTGTTATTTCCTCCTCCAGGGGATATTCCTGACCCAGGGATCGAACCCACATCTCCTGCATTGGCAGGCGGATTCTTTATCATAGCAAATTGCTGGCTCAGCAATTTGAAAATGAGTATTAAGATGCAAGAACCACCTGAGATTTAAATGAGGAGCTGGTGACCCTGTGGCTGCCACTTGCCACCCTCCCAAGAGAAAGGTTTTTAAAAAGCACCTTACTTTTCAACTTTGATCTCCACTGAATGATGTCTGTCAACACTAGACAATTTTTCCTTCTTCACTTCGCATTCTTTTCTGTCAGACAGTTTTTTCCCAGAAGGTTCATTTTTGGCCTAAAATACAACATAGACAGAACTGGCTCAGGGACCAGGTCTTCTGGCCTGTGAATCCTGCAAGTTCCAGCAGCAAGGATGGCCTTACCTTCTCAACAGAGATCATCCTTCCGTGAAGCTCAGTTCTGTGGAGATGGCTGATACACTTTGTGGCCTCATCAGATGTTGACATGGTGACAAACCCATAGCACCGGGCCCCAGGACTGCGGGCATTGGTCACCACTTTGGCTCCAACAACCTTCATGAGAAAGGGTACTCTTATTTTCTCATAAAAATAACCACACTATGTGTCAAAAATTACCAGCAATTAATTGATCATCAGAATTATTTCTACTTGTTTGCACTTTTCTGAAATTGTTGTTCCTTGCAAGGATTTATTAAAGTACTTCGAATTAATCCTGACCTATCAAAATATAATTGCTTTTGATACAAGATCAGCTCTCACAATGACAATATAAATAAGAAAAGCTAAAGACAGACGTCAGTAACCACTTCAGTAACCTCAAGACAAATGAAACTGGAAATACAACAAGATGCAGCAAAAGAAGTTCTAAGGGGAAAGAAAGTTCATTGCAATGAATGCCCGCATCAAGACACAAGAAAAAACTCTAATAGACAATGAAAGGAATCAGAATGCAAACTAGTCACATATACCAGATACAGCTAACTAGCCATATATCATTAAAATCATGCAATGCAAAATCAAGCAGATAAAACAGGTACAAGCCACCCCCCAAAAAAAAAACACAGGGCACAGAGCAAGATGACAGATTTAAAGCCCATACCATACCAATGCTTGTGTCAAATGTAAATATTCCCGAAGGACATTCGAAATGAGGGCTGGGACACACAAAGAGCCTGAGACACGTGAGCCTGGGCTTCTGGCTCTGACCTCCTCTGACTCAGTTGGTCAACGAGAACAAGTTTGCTCCTCTCTCTGGACCTCCTGTATCCAGTTGTAAGATGGTGAGGGGACCCATGCCCCCTAGGGTCCCAGCAGACCCTGACATTCATGGTTTTCCACATAGGGATAGAGAACCACTGCCCAGCCTGCAAAGGGAAGCCCCGATATGTCCAAAGCACCCCACACAGGGCCGAAAGAGAAAGAGCCTCTGCTGAGGGGGACACAGATGTCAGTTCTCACATCAGAGAAGAAGCTCTGCCTTCTCCCCTCTCCTCAAGGTGAGGGGCTGGGTCATTTGAGCATCCCATCCAACTAATTAGCCATGCCAAGGCATCACTTCTGACGGGAGGTAAGCCCAAGTGAGAACAGACACCAAAGAAAGTGCCCAGTTCCCTGTCAGCGCCCCTTCCCCGATTCCCACCCCCAGCCATCAAGCTTCTTGCAGATCAAGCCTCTGTCTGCAAACCCAGTTCCAGGGCCCAGTTCCACTGCAGGGCCTTCCTGAGTCCTGCTGCCCTGGTCCGACGGCCAGGCAAACTCAACATTCAGGACTTGGCCTAAACGTCACATCCGCAGTGATAATCACTGAGTCCACCTTCAAAGTCTAAATTAGGTCTTTCTACCATACAATGATGGCAAGTGGTAATCTTCAATATACTTAAAAATAAATACATATGACATATTGCAGTAAGCTATTTTCCAGCAGATGTAAGACCTACAACAATGTCTTGTTATCTGTTTCAGCTTTACAATCAGCGAAAGTCGTTCAGTCATGTCTCTTTGAGACCCCATGCAGTTTTCCAGGACAGAATACTGGAGTGGGTAGCCTTTCCCTTCTCCAGGGCATCGTTCCAGAACAGGGATTGAACCCAGGTCTCCCTCACTGCAGACGGATTCTTTATCAGCTGAGCCACAAAGGAAGCCCAATAATACTGGAGTGGGTAACCTATCCCTTCTCCAGCAGATCTTCCTGACCCAGGAATCAAACCAGAGTCTCCAGCATTGCAGGTGGATTCTTTACCAACTGAGTCATCAAGAGAAGCCCAGTGCCCGATTGTAAATAAGTGAATAAATAGGTTTTGGCATAGTAGCATTCTACATCCTTTCAAATGCTTCTTCAGGTCTTGTCAGCTTCAATCCCTAACTTCTCATTGAGGAACAAAGCCCTAAGCAAAGGAATGATGACCGGGTAGCCAGGATGGCACAGTGGTCTGGAACCCCTGCCACTTCCTGCCGCTGAGTGGTACCCTGCTGACTTCTCCCATCCACCACGGACTCCCGGGAGGCCAGGAGGCTGCTTCATTAGCTAAGTCCAAGACTACAGAATCATTGTTCAATGTTCCTCAGTTTCTGAATTGTAGTATTCTCCTCCTGCCCCCGTGACCAGGAGTTGATTTATTTTTAAACCACCGTCCTGTTCAAATTCTCCAACTGTGTACTTAAGATGCTAGAAGATACATGGAGACCAACTTGTCACCTACTATTAAGGGGAAAATATTCAGCATGCTGGCTGTCAGTGTTTTTTTTCTAGTTTCTCCACGGCACGTGGAAACTTCCCAGATTAGGGATCGAACCTGTGTCCCCTGCACTAGAAGAAGATTCCTAACCACTAGACCACCAGGGAAGTCCAAGTTTCCAGTTCTGTATCGGCTAAAAGACAGTTTGTTCAAAAGAAGCTGGAAAGCACAGCAGGGACACAGAGATTGTAGTTTTACACACCTTCTCTGAGCAGCACCTACAGGTTGTCTGCTCCGCCTGTCATCCACTCACAACCAGGAGACAAGGTTTATTACCCACAACTGGTTAGGTTTCACTCACCTCCAAGATTTTGTTCTTGTCTATTTCTTTTCCCCCAACCGGAAATGAGAACCAATATGCCAAGCCCAGGGGGGTGGCAGCACATTAGGGGAGCATACCTTTCCATATTTGCTGAAGAGGTTCTTCAGATCTGTCGCTCGAGTTGTGGAAGACAGTCCACTGACCCAGAGATTCCTTCCAGAGCTATTGCTGATTCGACCTGCAGGGTGAGATGATTACACTTGGCCTCCTGAGACTGCAGCCCTCTCTTAAACCCTAACGCAATCCAACCTTGATTCCTCTGACTCAAGAATTTAGTTACTGCCAACACATGGGACAGAACATGAAAAATCTAGATCACAAAAAGTGAATTTTCTTACTCGAGGAATAATCACACCTATGTCAAATACAAACTGAAATGGCATTCAATGATCAGCTCATGACCAAGATAGCAGTTTCTAAAATTCTATCATTTTACAGGTAGAAAAATACCTGTCCTATAAAAGGACTTTCACTATTCCATAAATGACAATCTCAACAAAGATATCCATTCAGAAGTTCACCAACATTTAAAAATTAGTCTCTCAAGATATAGTTAGCAGCTGATTAATTCCCGTAATCCATAATAAAGGCAAGTACTGGATCCAAATTGTGGATTCCTGCAGACCCCTCCCTCCCAAAATAAGGGATCCATAGGTGACTCCCTAACATGTAAGTTGAATCATACCTTTTTCATCTTTAACGATTGGCTTTATATCTTTTTCTTCCTTAAAAGAGCTAGAGATAAAAGTTAGTATTACTCGTACAGGAAAAAATAAGAGAAATAAATCAAAAGTATGGTATGTGCTAAGACTGAATACCTACCAGAAAATTAGTCAGAAATAAAATTTTAACAGGCACCTTTGCAAGCTTATATTGGAAATCTCACCCCCCCAATACAATGACAGATTCTTAAAAATCAATTCTATTTAGCTGATGATAACACTTAACAATTTAAGAGCACAACCATAGCAGGTTGAGGAAAACAAAAGGAATTGAAATCACCCATTAAAAATACGCAAAGAGAAATCAAACATTCTTTAGAGGTAAACTACAATTGCATCAGTCTGGCTGGCCAATTGCAGAAACAACAGCTTATGTGTGTCATTAAACGACCAATGAAAAGGAGATAGCGTCTGGTCTAAAACCGAGAAAAAACAAACCTCATTTTCTGATCAGCGCCCTCACTGGCTGAGGACTCTTTAGGAGCCGGAGGGACTTCATTACAAGCTTCAAAAGCAAACTTCTTCACGTCTTCTTTGCTATCCCCGGGGTCCGGGCTTGAGGCTTCCAGGGGCGCTTCCGCGGCCTCCTCGCTACAGGCTTCCGCGTGCTCTGAGGCTTTACTACTCTGCTCAATTGGCTTCTCTAGCCCTACAGGCTCACAGTCCGTCCTCTCGTCATCGCCTGTCTGCTCCACGGGCTCCCTTTTCACTACCGCTAACAGGGTGTCTGCCTTGCTCGACTGAGCGTGTGCTGTTGACTCGTTGGCCAAATCTAAATCACCCTCCTCCGGATGGGCGCTGTCAAAAAGGTCCTCTTCCTCCGCAAGTTTTCTGTCTGGCCCCACGCTACTTGTTTCCTGTGCAAATGGCTGCTCCAGCTCGGAACCTTCTTCTTTTACTGGCTCAGATTTACAAGTTTCCCCCAAAATGTCGAGTATTTTCTCATTTTCTACGGATTTAACAGGAATAGAATGGCACAAGGTTTAATTACCAGGGAAATAAAGCAATCACAAATGCGGAACTGGCACGGCGGCCACACTAACACGAAGAGAACTGCTAGCTACACAGAGATTGGAAAACCCGCGGGTACACAAACTTAACACTGGTTACACTACCTGCACTCCGACCGACTGCTAGAGTAAGCCTCTATGCTACATGGAAGAGAAAAGGCCCCCACAGATTTAAGCACCTACAACCATGTGGCAGCTTCTCAACAGTCTCGTTCATGTTTTTGTTCAAGTATGGGTCTTCTTATTTTTCCAGTGTCCAAGGTGCTGAATCGAACGCGATCACCATTCAAGGACAGCTCGACCTTCAAATTTCTTTGAATTTCTTTTAACAGAACAGTCCAACAGGAAAACCAGAAATTTCCGCCGAAGGAAACAAATGCAGTCCAGAAGGGGAACAACACGTTGGATTTTCGTGGAGAAAGTCTGGTTCCTCTTCTGGAATTCAGTCACTTCTCAGGCAATCAGTGCCCTGACCACCGCTTTGTCCTACCTTCACTGCATTAATCTAAACGACTCCAGCAAATACTATAAGATCTGCTTCATGTGTAGAAATATATGGAAGAATCACCGGGGAAAAGGGGGCAGGGGAAGTACTCAAATGCCACTCTACATGGTTAGAGAGATGAAAGTCATCACTACATCTCACTTAACATATCTGACCTCCAGAAACCAGAACAGCACTTCCATAGATCTGGTGATACGAATGGGTTTCCAATCTCTGATCCTTGTACGATCTGGATTGTCCACCATTAAAATAATTCATAAGACCATAAAAAAAGCTTAAAATATATAAACAGCTTTAAAAGAAGAGTGGGAAAACTTTCAAACCATAACTGTTGTGTTTCTCTTATCAGTACCTGGCTCCAACAGAGGTTCTTCAATATCCTATTGAGAAAAAGAAAAGACAAAACTCACAGAGCACTTTAACGTTAGCCCGTCCAATCCCCCCTTGCAGTTAGGCCTCTGCATTTGGCAACAACTTCCCAGTCCAGGCAGAGATCACACAGATGACTGCTTTAGACATCACACCAGATCTGAGAAAAATCTTTCTCCCAACATGGAACTTTATGTGTAACTGGAACGTGTCAACAAAACCATTTCTCCACCCTGCTGGACAGCACTCCCTAACTTCACCCTGGACTGAAGACACTAGCTCCTGGCTTTGGGAGTCCGGCCCACCTATTTCTGCAGCCCTCCACCTCGCTTCCACCTTGTTTTGTCCATCCCTGCAATAGGCTCCAAAGTCTTCTTTACCCTTTCAACTGGCTAATTTGACTGGCTCGCCAGACCTCAACTCTGACAGAGAAACTCCTCTGGGAAGCCCTCTAGTGTTTGTGTAACCCATTCACCTGTACTCCTCCCTTCTGGTTACATTCTCGTTGGTCATTAACACCATGCCCACTAGGCTGCAAACCCTGACCCTGACAATTTAGCTCAACCGCTTATGCTCAGCATCCCACAGGACCAAAGTGCAATGTGTTGTTTACACACACACACACACACACACACTCTCTCTCACTCATTCTTTTTCACTGTGGAAAATTCACCACTCATGTCAGGTTTCCAGCCATGCAGCACCAGACAGTAACCTACCGAAGGTACTTTGAAGTCCAACGATGAAGCATCCAAAGTGTTCTCAAAGCCTTCGCCATCAACCTGAAAGAAAAAACACCAAGACTTCTTTGCAGAGACAGAATTATGAGTGCCAAGGCCCACACCTCACCACTTTCCAGGCCACCTACAGATCTGTTTTCTTCACAGTGCCAAACGCCATCTGCAAGCCCACTGCTGGATCCCAGTGGCTGCCCCTTAGCCACAGGGGATATGTCCCCAAAGTCCGGTGGCTATCTAAAACTTCAGACAGCACCAGACCTTAAACACCGTGTTTTTCCATACCAACAGACAGGAGTACATACACCATGGATAC